>NC_092804.1:158716643-159032476 GCF_040954645.1 Diabrotica undecimpunctata
TATAATTTACGCATGTAAGGCCCTCTATGTTAAAAATCAACATTTTTGGTACCTAAAAAATATAAAAATATAAGTTATAAGTTCATGAACATAAATCACTGATTAAGTGTTAAAAAATAAAGTTCGTTAAATGTTATTGTGTGTTGAAATACGTACAAACAAACAAAAAATTGATGGACAAGAAGTGGTTTTGTAATGTATTGTTCGTATATTACTCAACTTATAACTTAAGTAGAAAAGGCCCTATATGTTAAAATGCAACATTTGATTAGACAAGACATATTGGTGTCATTGCAATAAAAATTACTTCTGTTTACAATATTTTACTATTAATTGTACATATATGTGGATACCATGATACTATAACAAACAAGGTATGCTCACTTGCCGTTCTAATTTTAATCGACTTTGCGCATGACGTCATAGCGAGACAAAGCCAGCGGACTTGTGTGGATCTTATTTTAACGATGCATCATATGGTATTACTTCCATGTTCCATATGTTCCATTACTGTAATGGACATCTTCGAAACTTAAACTGTATACCTCGATGCCATATCTTGCACTAAGAAGTCATAACTAGTTACTTTCTGTGAAAACGTGGTTTAAAAATTAATAAGTAATTTGTAAAATTAATTAAAGAAATATATGAATCTTAGATTTGATTGTGTGTATTACAAACAAAATAAATATTGCTACAAAACATGAATTAAATATAAAAGGCCGGTAAAATGTAAAGACTTTGAAACATAAGGAAAAGCAGGTCATACTTCAGACTTTATGAATATCATTTAGACATTTATTTTACAATCTTCGTGATTTTTCTCTTGCGGATATTGTAATTATCTTTATCATTTTTATTTAGAATTAGTATTTTAAAATAAATTTTACATATAAAAAAAGTAATTTTACATCTTCGCTAACATTTACATATTTTGCAGCTTCTATTAGGTTTTTTAAATAATTTTTAGTTATTGTCAATTTGTTGCCATTATAACTACGAAAAATATGTTCCAGTTCACTACATTTAGTTACAAATTCCAGTGTTGGTTTGAGTAAACTACCCTAAGAAACGTGGTTTACCCAAGTAAACGATTTATCGTTAGCGTCCGGAATATATCCAAGTATTTCTTTTTTTTTTTTTTTTGTAACTTAAATGCAATGAAACCGGCTAAATTTTCCAATTCATCCCAATTAAGGTCTTTTATATTCGAATTAATAAAATTTTGATGACTGTCAATTAAATCTTCAGGGTTAATTTCTGTGTCACCACTAGGAAGGTTTAGCGAGGAAAAGATCTCTTCAATGGCAATTTCATAATTAATTATACTATTAGTAGTAATATTCCAGTTTTTTTTAAACAATAGTCAGCTTCTGTAAAATGTTTTGATCATACTTTTTCTTTTTCTTTAGCTTTTACCTGTTCTGAGGCCTAAAGAAAATAAGTCACTCTAAAAACTATTGCGATTTTATTGTCCCTTTTATTTACATTTGCATTTTCAATGCATAGTTTATCCACAATGATATAATTAATTTATATAATACTCTTATTTTTAATATCGAGTAGGTATTTTTATTAAAGTTTAAAGTTCTCCATTAATTTCCTGTTCGTCTTTAATGACATAACCCGATCCTGTATTGAAGCAGTCTTATAAACGGCAGCGAACTTAGAAATGAGATTGTAATGGTTTTCTTGCACCGCAGCATCATCATGCACTCGGGCAAAGACGGAAATTTGTTAGGACGAAAGTTTTTAGTGGTAAGCGCGGACAATTTCCTGGTGCTTGTACAGTGACTTTCGTGGAAAACGGTACTTTTTGCTATGTTTATTAGATAGTAGAATATAGAACGCTGAGATCCTCTGTTTATGATCTTGTAAAATATGGCGAATAGTTCGAGGAAAACTAGTTTCAAATTATATATTTACAAAGTTAAAAGATACTGTGCAAGAAAGTTTCAATTGCAATGGGATTAATACGATTAACGTGATTATGTGAGACGCCCTTTTACATATTATTAAGGGTAAAGTTTGACTGTCTGTCCCCAATAAGGGCTGTATTTTTTTTCGTTTTTATTATTTTCGTTTCATTAAAAAGGAAATTTAACGGGTATACTAAAACAATTTTTAATTGAAGGTGATTACTTGGCAACATCGCACTTAACGAAGCTCTTAACGACAACTTTTCAACGAAATCATATTCCACTTATCAATTTTGCAGAGGCGTACCAAAAAAAATTTTAATTATTTATTTAAACACATAAGTAATTACCAAAAATTTAATCTAAGACCGATATAATTATTAAATTATCATGTGTCTTTTGACAGGTATCTTATAGTTGTCTAACAAATTAAAGTAAAATTGTATTCTTATTAGAGAGTACCTAATACAGAACTTCAAAAAACAGGAAACTTTGGAAAATACTTATTTTTTTATTAGGCTAAACAATCTGAAAATTTAACATACGATCTCGTCATTACACATCATTCTCTATTTATAGAATTGCTGTGTGCTGTAAAAGTTTTATTTGTTTTTTTTTAACTTAATTTGAAAGTTTCCTTATGGTTGTTTGTTTATATAAAAATATAAAAATATATTATGAAGCTCATATAAATTAAAATGAATAATAAACTATTATCATGTGAATGCGTGTATATAGTAGTGCATTTGTTTATTTCAGTAAATTCTCGAAATATGAAATGAAGATGGCACTAACTACTAAAGAGTTAATAGCTTTATTAGAAGAAGACTCAGATTGTGAAAATGCTGATTCACTTAATGTGGTTTATTTGCCACCGAGATTAGATTAGAAAGTTTCTGATGTAGAAGACATTGATGATAATATTATTTGTGAAGAATAAAAAAATACAAGTGATTGGGAATTCTGACGATTCTGATTATGATATTTCTCTAAACCACAGATAAAACGTCCAAAGAAAAGACTAGGCAAAAATAGTAAATCAAAATTTGTCTCAAGTTGTACCAACAGATACTCCTTCGTGCTCAGTAATAATTCAACATCAGTCTGATTGGACTGATGGACATGAACAACCATGGAAGCAAGTTATATACCGAAGTTTTTTCACTCTTTTTTGATAAAAAAGTAATTGAGAGCATTCTATATTTTACAAATATTTATGCATCGCAGAATAACCGTCACGATTTTAAGATGAATAACATAGATTTAAAAAAAAAAAATGATTAGCATATGTATATTATCTGGTTCACACTCTGCTTCAAGTTGATATGCATTGGTCAAAGGATGAGGATAAAGAAGTGCACATTATAAGAGAAAGCATGAGCCGACATAGATTTATATTTATAATAGTGAAGAAACCGCTCGTGTCAAACTTAGTACATGGACGTCAATCTAAATTTGCTTTACCAGATGAAACCAGATTCGACAATATTGGCCACATTACAAAAAGAGACGATAGTGCAAGAATGTAGGATGTGCAAAAGTAATACTATTTGTTTATGTAAAAGCTGTAGAATTAATTACTATTTAAATGGGAATAAGCCAAAAATAAAAACAAAAATTTGTTTAATTTACTAATGTTCGTATTTTGAGAACGATTTCCGAAGTAGAAATTGAAACGTCAATAAACGTACCTTAACCTTTAATTGTGGCTTATTCCCATTTAAATAGTAATTACTTTAAAATGCCACAAGAAAATAGCTTTAGAACAATAGTTGTAGAATTCATCTACACCCCGAATGTTTCGAAAATTTTCACACTAAAATTTAACTTACATTTAAGATACAATATGTTCCTTTATTAAAAATTGTACTGTTTTCCTTGAAAATGAGAAAAAAAATCTTTTTGGTTGTAAATTAGTCTTAATTTATGTGTTTTTCATCCAATCTAATAGATTAATTGTCAAATTTCTCCTTGTACATTGAGCGGCCGTTAATGGGTTAATACTATATAAAGAATAAACTTGCCTTAAATTTACTTTTCTTACCTCAAACTATTTAAAAAGTTAATAATAAAGTCTATTTAATAAATATATTCCCAAGAAATTGAACACACTATGCCTATGCACATATAAAATGTGGAACGAATAAACTACAATATCATATTTCTCTCATTCCCATTCTTTCTAAGAACGTAAATATATATAGACCAGCAAAATATTGATAAATTTACCGATCTTTCAAACTATTTAATGAAGTTGTCTCACTATACACTAGTGAATCGCACCAATTTATATTGCTACGAGGGCAAATTTTATGGTAATAATCTTACTTTTTCACTTATTTTCATGGCCGAAGCATACACAATGAAAATGACCCCGGTAAGAATTTACTGCTGACATTTTACATGGTTGCCGCTACCGTTTAGTTCAATTTGTAGATCTTTAATTGAAAATTGTCCGACTATAAATGATTTTTTTTTATTCTTTGTGCATGTCATATTTATCAATACGCACAGTAGCATATATTGTACAACACTTTAAATGTGGCGATGATTGATCGCTTGTTTTTACAACTGACCGAATGTTGTTTTAGCAAGATAAACGTTTTAGTTGGGAAGCAGTTCGTAAGCAGAGTGTAGAGTGGTGTTTGTCGTAATTTGATTAGTAAAGTGTAAAGTTTTATTTGTTGTAAGTTAATTAGTTTACATAGTGATGTAGCAGTTTGGTAATAGAGTATTGGGTGTTGTTTGTTAAAAATTAGTTATTTTGAATAGTGATGTGGTGTCGCGTAGGTGGAACAATGTGGTTAAAAATATTGCGTACAATAACCACATTGGTGTTGTAGAAAGTGTCAGTGCCAGTGCCGCCGGTGTGAATAAAATTATTGAAAAAAATTACCAGTAAAGAAGATTTGAATGCAAAATGGCTTATCTGGCGTTTAAATTAAAGGTATTGATGTTAGCTATTAACTTAAAAAACTTTTAAAATAGTAGCGCATCTATAACTAAAAATCTAACACAATAAATGGTAAAAACCGGTTTTTCGATTGTTAAATGCCTTGTACCACCTTAAAAACTTTGGAAACAATTCTGGAACATAGTTTTGGTAATTGTGTCAGGGGTGGTATTTACTATTTCCTTGAGATTTGTTCTAAAGGTCATTTGGAGGTCTACATTTTTTCAAAGTTATATGACTTTTGGATTTGGTAAATACAAATGGGTTTTGGGAGTCGCTGTTACCGAATTAGTGGTCATTTAGTATCTGTCAAGTCGAGTTCGAAGACAATTTAAAGTTTATCTGAAGTTACCTAAAGAAACTCAATGGCAATAAATACAATCAAAAAATGTATCATTCACGGGATATGCCTGTTATCCGCATCGCTAGTACTGCGATTGGGACAGCTCGGAATACCTTTTAAGTCGGCTCGCCCCTATTTGCATCCTGGAACCTTTTTATGTAGCTTTGGACTAGCTTCCCTGTGTTCCTGCAATTAGTGATCATATGGCAGAATTTATTCTGTATGTGTGTGTGTTTTCGCGAGATTGCAAATAATAGGCATCCGATTTTTCATCTACTTTATCAAGATATTAAAAATTAATCTGGAATTTTAATTGCGATTGATAAGTAAATAGTGGAATGCATTATCTAAGAGATCCTGCATTCATTCGTTTGAATATTGCACTTCAAGTTAGAAACCGAGAATGTATTATATGTCACAATACTGGTAATGTATCCAGAATATTATCTTTGGCGGGTAGAATATATACAAAACAAAATTTATATTCGAGAGATGGATGTTCTCCCATGTACTTCAATAAAAATGATCGAATTCTTTCTGCTTTTATACCTTGTATGCACTTTATAAATCGGTAATACGTTTTACGGGGACAAAATCTGCAACATTTTAAGCACATAAATACAACAGACACATAAACTTAAACACACATAAAATAGTATATTACTTTATGAGGCGGAGAAGCATGACTTTTCTTGACGCGCCCGATATTACGCGCTGAACGAAGTGAGTCGCGTAATAGAGGGCAAGTCAAGAAAACTCGCTTATTTGCCGAATAAAGTATACTATTTTTTCTTCAAACGTAGCAATTTTCAACCATAAATAGTACAATTCATACGCTATTTTTACTCGAAATTAACTGCGACAAATATCAAAGTCGTCGAGATGTTAGAAATTAAAATAATTAAGCCGTCGGTGGGATTTGCGTCTCCCTGGTTACAGTTGTATGACAGTTGTTTGCAATTATTAAAGACAGCTTATTGTTGTTGCAACCGCAAGCGCAAATTTAGTGCGAAAATGGAAAACCTAAACGAAATCGAGTCCGCGGCTAATGATGCAGTAGCACGTTTGGGGCCCTCCAAGTCCGGAATAAAGTATCGGTTAGCGTACAAGCACTTCCAAGAGTGGTGCGATACAAGAGGAGTACGACAAGTTACCGAAGACGTTTTACTGGCATATTTTAATATAGTGGAAAATGAAAATAAATGGAAATCTTCTACAATGTGGTCACGACACTCTATGATAAAATCAGAGTTAGTTATTAGAAAAAATGTGAATATAAGCAAATTTTTAAAGTTACGTGCCTTTCTGAAAAAAAAAAACAAGCGGAGGATATACTGCAAAGAAGTCTAAAGTTTTCACTAAAGACGAGTTTGATAAATTTTTGTTTGAAGCGCCAGATAAGTTGTATTTAGGATTAAAGGTAAAAAAAATTATATTGCAAAGCATGTAGTATACTCTACTAAATTATAAAAATATTTCAGATTGTTTTGTTAATTGGGGTTACCGGCGCCTGTCGATGCGACGAAATGGTAAAAATGAAGACTGTGGACATTGAGGATAAAGAAAATGTAATAATTATCAAAATCCGAGACAGTAAAACACGACAAATTAGATCTTTTACGATAATTGGTCAAAACTACATTAAACTGTATAAAAAGTATGCATCACTGCGGCCTGAAAATTTCACAGAAAACCGATTTTTTATCAAGTAGCAAAATGGAAAGTGTTATCGAAGCGTCATGGGAATACATTCGATCAGCGCAGTAGCCCAAAAAGTAGCTAGTTATTTAAATTTAAACGATGCAAGCGCATACACGGGTCACTCTTTACGACGAACTTCAGCAACACTTTTAATTGATGGAGGCGGAAATCTAGAATGCCTCAAACGACATGGGGGCTGGAAATCAAGCACGGTTGCCGAAGGATATATAGAGGATTCAATAAGAAATAAGAACGATAATGCTCAAAAAATTTTAAACCCTCATGATTCGCCAACATCGGGAATGATTGCTGAAAGTTGTTCTCGACCATTTTTGCACGGTTTCAATTTTGAAAATGCCTCATTAACTAATTGTACTTTTATTATTACTATAAATAAAAATGATGTTTAATTGTTGTTAATGACATTTGTATTGTTGCTTTGTGACATGTTTCATATTGTTGCCATGACAACATTTTTCCCTCCGCCGTAAAGAAATGGGAAAAAAACTGCTGCCGGCGGAGACATCAAACTTTGACAGGATCAAGTTAGATAAGTAATGTCATCATTATTTGACGTTTGAAGAAAAATAGTATATTACTTTATGAGGCGGAGAAGCATGACTTTTCTTGACGCGCCCGATATTACGCGCCGAACGAAGTGAGACGCGTAATAGAGGGCAAGTCAAGAAAAGTCGCTTCTTTGCCGAATAAAGTATACTATTTTTTCTTCAAACGTAGCAATTTTCAACCATAAATAGTACAATTCATACGCTATTTTTACTCGAAATTAACTGTGGCAACTATCAAAGTCGTCTAGATGTTAGAAATTAAAATAATTAAGTCGTCGGTGGGATTTGCGTCTCCCTGGTTACAGTTGTTTGCAATTATTAAAGACAGCTTATTGTTGTTGCAACCGCAAGCGCAAATTTAGTGCGAAAATGGAAAACCTAAACGAAATTGAGTCCGCGGCTAATGATGCAGTAGCACGTTGGAATAATTGCTGAAAGTTGTTCTCGACCATCAGTATTATCAACAATTACCAATGCGTATCAAGAGTCGGGAACATTTTTGCACGGTTTCAATTTTGAAAATGCCTCATTAACTAATTGTACTTTTAATATTACTATAAATAAAAATGATGTTTAATTGTTGTTAATAACATTTGTATTGTTGCTTTGTGACATGTTTCATATTGTTGCCATGACAACATTTTTCCCTCCGCCGTAAAGAAATGGGAAAAAAAAACTGCTACCGGCGGCGGAGACATCAAACTTTGACAGGATCAAGTTAGATAAGTAATGTCATCATTATTTGACGTTGGAAGAAAAAATATTTTCCAAGCCTGGAGAATATTATTTCCCACATTTTCATTTTTTCTACCTAACTTTTTTAGATATTCTGTGTCATAATGGAATTATCGATCAATTTCGCACTAAAAACACACCCTGTGTTTATTGTGTACACATTTAATTCTATTTATAAACAAGATTATATAATTCATCATGATTTTTCTTAATAAAAAGTACACAAAAAGACATGTAAAGTACCATAAATAATTTGTTTGTTAATAAATATTTTTAATGAACTCGTATTTTAAAAGGACTGTTTCAACATGAAATATCTTCATATATCATTTTTACGGTACCTGGTACAGACATTCAATCGTCGACAAATTAGCGTAACTCCAATGTTTCCCCAGATTGCGTGTTTGACTATAAACGAACACTGTCATAATAATTGATGGTAAAAAATCAGAAAATCCGCATTGGCGTTAGTTATAATGCAATATAATAATTTATAATATTATTCAAACATTAGTTACTGTATTTTATTTGGAGCTATCGTGTTTAGACTATCCCGGTTGTGTATAACTACAAAATATATCTAAAAAGTATCTACTAATCAACAATAAATATAGGTAAAGTCAGTTAATAAAATAAAATATAAATACTTAGACACTGAGAAGAGTCTCTTAAATTAGAAAAAATACGACAATATTGTGACATAAATCAATGCTTAGAAATTATTAAAAAGAAAATTCTTAGTGTCTTAACTTTACTATTTGATTTAAAATGATCTTTTAAATTTAGAAAATGGACTGGCCTAATCGAGCTAGAACGTGTATGTTCGAATCGTACAACCTCTTTAATATTTTGTTGTCTAAATAGCGAAATAGTTGATATTAATTGATAAGAATCACAGTGGAGTAAAGTTATTGTGTTGTGCACCTGCCAGTAATATTTTGGTAAGTAAAATTTAATTTTACTTGCATTTACTGGCATAAAAACATTCACAGCACTTTATTTAGTAAACCACTTTTTGCTCCTGTTATCAATAATTAGTACGGTACAATAAAGATAAACCTATTATTGGAACAACTACCTGTCGAATAGGCAGCCAGAATTACGATGAGTAATTACTGGTTGCTAAACGTAATATTCACCAATGGAAGACAAAACTAAAAGGATTTCCAGGGTTGCTTTTGACTACGAGGGCATCCCAAATAATAATATGAGTTCACCGACTGAAAATAATCCCACAACGTCAAACACGTCACAGCAATCTACTTCAACAAACATCTCACATCCTTCCATCTCTTACACAGCTGCAGTTAAATCAGCGCCGAAATGCTCCTTTCCAAAGAAGGAGCAAGCCATAGTGATCCATTCAGAAGAAGACTTAAAGTTATATGACTACGTTAAATCCATAGGAGATATTATCGGACCAAGGAATATATGCTTCGCCTCAAGGATCTCAAACAGCAGAATATGTATTTATTTAACCAAAACAGATCTAGTTGAGCAGCTCATTTCCACAAATCCTACTATTACCATCGGAAACCATATCCTTTCAGTCAGAAGATTAATCACTCCAGCAAAACGATTGATCATGTCTAATATATGTCCTTCAATACCCAATGAAATAATAGAGGCCTCTCTGAAAAACATAGGACTTCAGCTAGTCTCTCCAATATCATTCCTACGAGCTGGCATCCCAGGAGATGAATACAACCATATCTTGTCCTTCCGCAGGCAAGTATATTTTATGCCATCCCATGATAATTCTGAGATTCAAACATCCCTAATTATTCCATTTGACAATAATGATCATAGAATATTTTTATCCACAGATTAAATGACTTGTTTCTACTGTAAAAAACCCGGTCACATAGCATCAAATTGCACCTCCCCTGAATCCAATCAATCACAAAATTCGAACAAAACATCTCCACCTCCCTCTGACATTTCCCAAGCTGCAAGTCGAAATACACTACCGGTAGTTCCACAAGACGACAATTCGGAAACACCTAATGACACGCGCAAAATTAATATAACTTCAAAAGGTGAAAAGAGACCAAAGTCAACTGACTCATCAGAAATAGAACACCAAACTGATTCAGAGTTTATCGTACCAGAGCAAGCCACAAAAAAAGTAAATCAAGCCAAAAAGAAACTCAAAAGGGACTCTTCTATTCAAGATGACAGCAGAATATCGCTTGAATCTAAGAATACAATCATAGAACACTATCAAAAAGACTCTTTTACGTTACCGGTCGATAACTTTATAGCTTTCTTAGAGAATTGCTACGGTAAAACCAGCCCACTGAGCGAAGCACTCCTGTTTACAAAAAATATAGAAGATCTTCTCTCCGACATTTCCAAGATTTACAAATCAATAACTGAGAGATCTCTCAAAAATCGACTAACTAGAATTAGTAAGAAAATTAAAACGGAACTAGGCTCTAATAATTCTGATGCAGAAAGCATAATCTCGGTATCCTCACAAGACAATTTCGAAGAAGACCATCTCTCTGAAGGGGCAACCACTTCAGAAACATAACATACTTATTTTTAATTTAATCCAGTGGAACTGCGACGGGTTTTACCCCCGTCTAGAACGTATTCAACAACTAATCATGGACACGAATGCTGACATTATTTGCCTACAAGAAACAAACTTCAAGCAAACGGACAAGAAATATCTCAATGGTTTTCAAGCACATCACTTTTTAAGAACAAATTATATCAGAGCTAGTGGAGGCACATCTATATGTATTTCTAAAGACTACTATTGTAAAGAAGTACACTTAAGTACCACACTAGCAGCTATTGCTGTTACTATTTGGTGTCCAAATAAAATTACTATCTGTAGTATTTACATACCACCTTCCCACAGCCTTACTGAATTTGAGCTAATAAGCTTAATTAATCAACTTCCAGCCCCCTTTATTTTAGTAGGCGATTTTAATGCCCATAATTCACTTTGGGGATCGGAAAAAACATTTGGTAGAGGAAAGGTCGTTGAAAATGTTTTAAACTCCTCTAACATCTGTATATTGAATACCGGATCCAAAACATACTTCAACATTTCTAGTGGCACTTTCTCCTCAATTGATCTTAGCTTATGTGACCCAAGGTTAACACCACTTCTTACCTGGACTACAATGGATTGCCTTTATGACAGTAATCACTTTCCTATCTTGATTTCTAATTCTATCAGCAAACCCAGAGCAAAAATTTCAAAATGGAAATTATCTCACGCTAACTGGAAGAACTTTTCAGACTTCATTGAAAACAAGATCAACCAGCTACAACTACCAGAAGATCCTGATATAGCACTAGACTCCCTAGTCAGTTTAATCACCCTGGCTGCTCAAACGCACATTGGAACATGCACAATATCGTCTTCTCGTAAAACTGTACCCTGGTGGAATACTGAATGTAAGAAAGCTATCCGAGAAAGCAAAACAGCATTAAATAAATATCGTAGAATCAGAACTGAGTCAAACCTGCTTAAATTTAAACAACTAAAAGCTATAGCGCGAAGAGTGATCAAACAAAGCAAAAAAGACTGTTGGAATAAATACATATCTTCCATATCTATTGACGCCCCTTCCAGTCAAGTTTGGAAGAAAATTAAACAAATGCACGGAAAAACAACACACTTGTCAATTTCAGCGCTCAGTTATCATAATTCAATAGTAACTGAAGATGATCAAATTGCTAAAATTATGGCAACTCATTTTCATAATAAAAGCAAAAACGACAACTACACAATTACTCTGACTCAACATAAAGATCTTCCTTCTACTACAGATCTCTCAGATGACCTTCTCGCTTTAAACGCACCTTTTACTTTTCAAGAGCTTTCCTTTGCTATATCTACCTTAAAAAATTCTGCAGCAGGAATTGACAATATACCCTCCATATTCCTCAACAATTTAGCCCTCAATGGACTTACAAAATTACTTTCATTTTATAATCTTCTTTGGATCAACGAAAAGTTTCCCAACCTGTGGAGACAATCCATCATTCTTCCAATTAAAAAACCCGACAAACCTTCAATAGAGCCATCCTCTTATAGACCGATTTCATTAACATGTTGCATGTGCAAATTAATGGAAAAACTAATCAATAATAGACTTAACTGGTTTTCTGAAAAGCACAATATAATTAGCTCCGTTCAATCTGGATTCAGACCACATCGAAGCGCTATGGACAATTTAGTATTGCTACAAAACCATATAACCGAGAATTTCAATAAGCAACATGATACAGTTGTAGCTGCCTTCGATATTGAAAACGCCTTCGATACTATTCCAAAGAATGTAATATTACAGAAACTTATCGATAATAATATTACAGGCAATATTTACACGTTCATAAATAACTTCTTAAATCACCGTAAATTTAAAGTTGCAGTAAACGGTAATGAGTCAAATGTTTTTGAACAGCTCAATGATGTACCTCAAGGCTCTGTTTTAAGTCCAATTCTGTTCAACTTAGCAATTAATGATATTTCAAAAGAAGTTCGCCAACCGATAAAAGCTCTGCTGTACGCTGATGATCTACTTATTTATTGTAGTGGAGCAAGCATATCCAGTACATCAAATCTTATTCAAAATGCTGTAAACAACGTATATTCTTGGTCCACACAACACGGCATTAAACTTTCCAGCTCAAAATCTAGGATACTAAGATTTACCAAAAAGCAAAGCGTTCAAAACCCGGAAATATATCTAAACGATATTCCTTTAACTACAGTAAATAATCATAAAATCTTGGGCCTAATATTCGATCAGAAGTTAAACTGGAAAATACACTTAAAAAAACTAAAGGACAACTGTGCTGGTAAACTAAATATATTGAAAACACTTGCACATCATCAATGGGGAGCTGAAGAAAATATGTTATTGAGAATCTATACAGCTCTTATTCGCTCTAGGTTAGATTATGGATGTATACTCTACATGACCGCCTGTAATACTTATCTTAAATCCCTAAACTCAATACAAACGACCTCCTTACGTATATGTCTAGGTGCATTTCGATCTAGCCCCGCCGAAAGCTTGTGCGTTGAAGCTTTGGAACCTCCTCTTTTCATACGACGTCAGCTTTTACTCTCTTCCTATTTCACTAGAGTTTCAGCCAACCCAAAAAACCCAGTACTTAAGCTCATTAACATCCCCCACGCTCCTGAAAATAGAGACAGATCTGTTTACCCCCTACCACAATTAGTAAATCCTTTGCTAGCAGCCATAGACCTGAATATAACTACCCCCATCAGTACTTCCAATAATCCTCCATGGACCAATAAACTACCTGCTTTCAATACCAGTCTAACTCGACATAAAAAAGAAGACACTCCTAAACAGCTCCTTAGATAATTATTTCAAGAAACAATAAATGCAAAACAGTACAACCAAGTTCTTTATACCGACGCATCTAAAGATGAAAAGAATACTGGCTGTGCCGTATGTACCGAAAACATAACTTTAGCTTTATATCGACTACCAACTACTTGTAGTATTCACACTGCAGAATTATATGGTATCCTTAAAGCTCTTGAAATGACTTCTCCCAATATCAAATCTCTAGCTATATGCACTGATTCTCTTTCTTCAATTCAGTCTATTGCCAATATATACTCGTTAAATCCGATAGTCCAAAAAATCCAACACATCTGTCATCAAAACCACAGCAGAGGAACATCAATAACCATTCTTTGGACCCCATCTCATACAGGGATCACTGGAAATGAGTCTGCAGACATCGCAGCAAGAAAAGCAAGTTGTTCTGACCTAAGCCAAGAAAAAATTCAACTTCATCAAGATCTAGCAGCAACCATAAAACAAAACACTCGTAAAATATGGCAAAATCATTAGAATGGACAAAACACAAAACTGTACATAATCAATCCCACTGTATACTCATTTAAGATACCTACAATGACTAGGAGGGACAAACTCATCATTCGAAGACTTCGAATAGGACACACTCGCTTCACTCACGGATACCTGATGACTTCCGAAAACCCACCTGTTTGTGAACATTGTGATTCTCACCGCGTTACAGTAGAACACTTACTCGTTGAATGCAGTTATTATAGAATGTATAGACTAGCGCATAATATAACTGGTAGCCTGAAACAGATACTTAGTTCGCCTAATGTGTACAGTGCTCTAATTGACTTTTTAAAAGATTGCAGATTGTATTATCGGATATAACAAATATTGCAACATTGTTTGTTAAAAAAAAACAATGTTTGTAACACTATATGTAATTATGTTAACTATCTATAACTTACTGTATTTATCTTATAATGTAATAATCTTATATGAATAATGTAATACTCCAAATATTCTTGAACCCGTGTCAATGGCCATAGATGTCGAGACACGTTAATTTCAATAAAAAAAAAAATTTAGAAAATGTTTTTTCCATCTTCTTCATGTACCATGTCTTGTCAGAATGTTTGTTACCATCATAACTATTTTAATCTTTTTTAAATGCCACCCTAAATAGCATACTTGTATCAATACCATGCCAATCTCGTTAATTCTTTAATCATGAACTCTTTTTTCGTCCTGAACTTCGTTAGCCTGTTATTTTGTCTTGCATAATATTAGTCCGAAGTACTCCATCTTTCTTTTATTGATGATTTTTATAATCTTGGTAATATTCCTTAGACAAAACTCGACACCATAAAGGACAACTGAGAACATCTAGCAGCAAAGCAGGCGGATCCGCAATGACAATTTAAGGTCTCTGCTGCATAATACCTGGGCCATTCTTCTGAAAGCTGCTCTGACCTGCTCCATTCTGGATCTGATTTCATTGTGACACTCTGCATTACAATTTAATTGATATCAAAGGTAAATAATTTGATGCTTAAGTTTTATCACATCCTTTCCCCAAACCATAATACCCACAACATTTAAACAGCATTCTTTGCCGATTTTAGTATTAAAATCTGCTCGAACTACGGTATTTTACGTTACTTTAACAAGAGCTACAGCATCATTAAATTCTTTGTAAAATGATTATAATTCATCTTTATCATTGGATAATATTGGGACAAAAACCTGAATTGCACTGGCCATGAACGGCTTTGCATTGAATTTCACAAAAAACACTTTGTGAGAGATGGGGATATAGTTACCTGAACAAGTCGATCTCCACGTTCATTTCTAACATCTGCACAAGATACCCTTCATAATACAATTCTTCTTTAAGTTCCTTCTTCTATCGGAGGTTGGAAATCATCATCGCTATTTTAATTTTATCGGCCGCGCTTCTTAATAATTCTAATGAGCTGCAGCCGAACCACTGTCTCAAATTTCTTAGCCAGGATATTTTGCGTCGTCCTGGGTTTCTCTTCCCTTGTATCTTCCCTTGCATAATTAATCTAAGTAATACGTACTTCTCGCCCCTTATTATATGACCTAGATATTGAATCTTTCTAATTTTGACAGTTTTTATGACTTCACATTCTTTCTTCATTCTTTGTAACACCTCTATATTAGTTACTTTTTCAGTCCACGATATTCTGTATATTCTCTTGTAGCACCACATCTCAAAGGAGTTTAATTTTTTGATTTCAGACTGTTTTATTGTCCACGCTTTCATGCCGTTTAGTAAAGTAGAAGAAACGTAACAACGTGGCATTCTTGTGCGGATCTATAGATTAAGGTTACGGTGGCAAAGTAAGTTCTTCAATTTTATGAACTTGTTTCTTGCCATTTCTATTCTAGTTCTGATTTCTTTTGTTTGATCTCCATCTTGGGTTAGCCACGTTCCTAAATATTTATATGTTGTTACTCTTTCAAACGTTGTATTATTGATGATCAAGTTATCTACATTTTGTAGTTTTTTTGAGAATATCATTGATTTCGTTTTCTTGAGATTCATTTGCAGTCCGTACCTTTCACATGCATTGTATACATGTTGTGTTCTGTTATGTACAGTAGATCTTCCATGTCACTTGCAAATATGACCGTATCGTCCGCATATCTAATATAATTAATGCTATTTCCGTTGACCAAAATACCTTCCACAATATCCAATAAAGCTTCTTGAAATATCACTTCACTGTAGACGTTGAATAAGAGTGGTAGTCTTGTAAAACTCCTCTAAGTATACTTACTTCCTCTGTCAGTTCTCCTTCGACTCTTATTCTTGCTTTCTGATTTTGATACAGATTCGATATAATTTTTAGATCTCTACTATCTATGTTTTTGGTCTTAAGAATACTTAAAAGCTTTTCATGTTGGACTCTGTCAAAAGCTTTTTTAAAATCTATGAAGCAAGCATATATATCCAGACATCGTTGTGTCAGAACATTGACTCCGAATAATGCTTATCTAGTTCCTAGACCCTTTTTAAAACCCATCTGTGAATCACTTATTTCTTGTTCTAATTTCATGTAGATTCTCTTATGTATGATTACATTATTTAAGGAAGGTTTTCAATGTGTGGCTCATTAATACAATTGTCCGATAGTCATTGCAATCTTTAGCATTTGTGATTTTTGGAATCGTTACAAAAGTTGAAAGAAGCCATTCTTTGGGTATGTGTCCCGTCTTGTATATGGAGTTAAAAAGGTCTACCAAGACATCAATATTATCTTCAATAGTTCAATTGGTATATTATCGAGTCCTGGAGCTTTTCTACCTTTTGTGTGTTTTATGGCATAAATAACTTCCTCTTTTATTATTTCTGGTCCCGTGATTACCCACAAGATTCAATAAGATTCAATTCCTGTCGTCATAATACGAGTACCAACAAGATTCAAAAAGAGACGATTGTCGATTTTGGCATTAAAATCTCTGAGAACTATGGTATTTTCAAGATTACTATGAATGGCTACAAGGTCCAAATCATCACAGAGCCAAAACCAATTCTATCGAATTCCAGTTAAATGGCAACAGATAATTATAAGTTTGTTTTACAACAATGCCATTACTTTTGTTTTGAGATATAATTCAGTCAATTTAAGTTTCGTAATATTGTCCAGGAATAATACCAGGGATTCTCGATCGAATCTCCGAACAGTAAACATTTTAGCAATTAGCGATAATTGATATTTAATATTAGCTTGTTAGTTTGGACAAAATAAGGAATTTTGTTATTTCTGTTTATATCTAAAATTTAAACAAAGGGGCAGTGTAAAAGTGTTACTTCTTCTGGACTAAAAACTGTAAGTTTGATTTTTCTATTTCATGTATAACAAATCAAGGGTAAACAACTATTTTGCTGATTTGGCGTAAGGTTAATAACCAGTCCTACCGGTAATTATCCATTATAAGCACCAGGACCGTATTCAGGTTATTTAGTTCAAGCATGGAAATGGATTCAGCAGCGGGAACTTCTACCATGGAAAGTTCTGGCAATCTACTTGTAAACCAACCATCAAAATTATATTCTACAACTCTTAATTAACCTACAAATAAATTTCCAAACAAAAAACAAGCAATTCTACTTCACTCACTCCCAAACTCTAATATCGAAGTTTACCTTAATGCAGTAACTTCTAAAGTGGATCTTAGAAAAATACATTCTATTTCTAAAATTATAAATGATCGTATTTGTATCTTCTTTATCAGTAAACAGACAGTCGATGAGTTTCTAGCAAACGACAATGGAAGTGTAGTAATTAATCAAGAACGTATTCAAGCCCGAAAACTAATAACTTCCAATGAACGATTGATTATTTCCAACGTATGTCCAAGTATTCCGCACAGCTTAATAGAAGAACAACTGAAAAACTTAAGTATACATCTAATAACTGTAATTGACTTTCTTAGGATAGGGACTTCAAATCCAGCAAGGATATTTTGCATCTCAGTGTCCCAATAAAAATAATCAGACTCCTTCAAACAACACCCAAAATAATGTTCATCTAAACTCTCTACAGGAAGTACACCAATTAGCTCCCTTTTCGACAATTTCTTCTACACAATCCTCTCCTACTGAGACTGAAACTACAGTACAACAATCAGCTCCTTTGTCGATAAATTCGTCTACACAATTTTCTCTTACTAAGGTTGAAATGTCCAGAAAAATCATTATCTCTCAATCAAATAAGCATACTCCGATAAGCTGCAACCTGCCCAATGAGACTCAAATGGATACCTTTGATCAAGATACATCCTCATCCCAGCACCCTAAACGAAACCTATCTGAAATAATATCCCCCAATAAGAGATAACGAAAATGCTTTCGCTGAACCCAAGCCACGAAGCAAAAAAACCAAAAACTCAACTAGAAAACAACAGAAACCTAGTAGAAAACTCCAACAATGGATACTTAACACAGGAAGAACTTATTGACTTCTTTGAAAATGCGCATGGTTCTTCAGATCCTCTCAGTGTCGCCAGAACTTACTCGGAGGATATACATCCGATGCTAAGTCCAAGATATCTTAAATCCCGTTGTTCTAGAATTAAAAACAAAATTACAGAACAAATTTTAAGAAATACTTCTACCGATGATCCTAGCGATTCCTCTCCGTAGACTTATTAATTAAACTATTTTTAATTCTATTATTTAACGGAACCTAAATGGGTACCATACCCATTTAGAAGATCTTAAAATTCTTATAAATAAATTGCATTCATCCATCCTATGTTTGCAAGAAACACATTTCAAAGGAAATTCGTGTCACAATCTTAAAAACTTCATGTCCAGACTACGATTAGGACACACCAAGATCACACATGATTTCCTACTACAGAATTAATCCAAACCTTTATGATACGCGTGTGATAGTGATCTAACAGTACATCACTTATTAGTGGAGTGTCCGTTATACGTATTTGAAAGACAATATGAACAGTTACCTACAACAATAAAAGACCGCATTCTAGGTAAACATAGTGACCGCAATCGTACCATACTTTTTCTCAGGACTCAGGACTAATAAACAAAATCTAATTGTATTCTTTATTTTTTTTTATATTTATGGTATCTGTAAAATCGACCATTGCTAATAACCCTTGTGGTTGAAGCAGTTTCAAATAAAAAAAAAATAATACCAGGAAAAATTTCAAAATAAATTCGTATAATATTTTAACTTTGATCCCCTAATTTCTTCACCGTTTTCAGAAGTTGTTTTCTGGGAACCATGTCATAGGCCTTTTTTAAATGAACGAATGCCATGTGTACTGGTCTATTGTTTTCAAATATTTACTTCTATTCTCAATTTATGGGTGGAGTGTATATATGTGGTCTTTGCTGGACTTTATTACCTTAAATACTACCTTATCATCATTTCAAGTTTTTCTTCAGTATTTTCTCAAATAACCTGTCCATACTAATACTGTCACTACCTAATTAGTTAATTAACGTTTCCTCCTAGTCTACCTGATTTTTTTATTCTTTAGAGTTCTTATAGCATTATTTACTTACTAGTTTGATTGAAAATTACAAAGTTATTAACAACTATATTTTTAATTTATATTAAGTGTTGCTTCAAATATTTAAAACATACTGTTTCAAATATTTTCAAAGAAATTGATCATCTCGAATAACAGCAAAAACTCGTATTAAAAAGTCGCACCTACTAATTTTTATTCCTCATTTTATTTCCATTATCACCTTCATTTGACTTTAATTAATATAATTTGGAAATTTAGGGAGGACGGAATTATACTTTTTTAACAACCGCCGAATACTCTTATTACGGATCCCCTATTACCGACTGCGCCAATTTAATATTTTCAAAACTCGTGACAAATTGTCGCAAGTCCGACTCGACGTCGAATCGATTCATTACATCTGACATTTTGTCATCTCGAATTACGAAAATGAAACACAGTTTCAGTTTAAGATAATTCAATTAATAATGCTATAGATGGCACCAGCAATTCGCAACGTTAAAATAGAAAAACGTAATTGGTTTTGAATAGGGTAATTAGAAAAGTCAAGTTGTTGTCTAGCGTAGAGTTTTTGCATTTTTTATTTTGTTTGTGATATATCTTTCTTTTATTTTTTAGCTTTATTTTGTTTGTGATATATCTTTTTTGACCTCTACAAACTTTATTATTATTTATTTAATTATATTATGTATTGTCTAAAAAATCATATCATAGCAAGGTTCTAAAACTACTTTCTTGTCTCACGTCTAATCTAAATATTATGTTTATAGGAGATTAAGCCACAATTGTTGGTATAACTAATGTTTGATGTTTCGATTTTCACTCCAAAAATCGTTTTCAAAAAAAGATTATTATACAAATTCTGGGAAAATGTATAACCAAAGTTATAAGTAACCAATTTTGTTATTGCACCGTTTATCTAATGTCCATTAAGAATCAAAACCGGAATATATTTCAGTAGTACTTGTAGTTGTTCTATAAACTTGACGGTTTTCGAGTTATGAATAATTTAAAACTGAAACAAACGCAAAATTACAATGTTTAAGACTCAATTATCCCCTTGCCATTATAACTTATCCACGACCCCAGCTCTCCAAATAAACCCTGAGTGCCGTTCACATAAGTATCGTTTATTTTTCTTGCCCTATCTCCATCCCCAGTAACTTCTGTCCCAATTTTGAACCCCTTATAGCAATACCCTATGTACCAATTTTCGTTACAAATTAACTTGTAACCGTCGTGTAAAAACCACACTCTTTGTCGAATAATAAGTAGAAGATTTTGCAGTAAAAATTGCAAATAATTATTCAGAAAATCCAGACATACACCACCATTCACACGGCCGTCTAAAAAATGTGGGCAAAGCACATAGCTCCCAACAATACCACTACCAACATCTATAGACTACCCAGCTTAAAAATAGAAATGAAAATTATACCGATTCGCTGTTTCATTTTTGTAAACCGTAGCCTCATCTCCAAAAGGAATATAATCGAAAAAACAAAATTCAGTTATTGAGACCAATTACAAAAAGCTGCGATGATAACATTCAAACAGTCTACTCTTGATGTAACTTTGTATGCGGTAGGGATGCATTTTATGTTTACAAAGGATTCTTGCCACCGATATTTGACTAATGACATGCTAACGTGAAAATTCACAATTCTTTTTGGTTTTCTCATTTTTTCATATGCAACTGACCCGGTGAGAACAAAACGATTCATTAATTTTTCAAAAGTTCTTACGTTTAGCTTCCTCTGTTCAGGATTATATAGGATATTGTTATTGATACATTCTAGAGGCCTCTAAGGGCCTGCGTAGCGCAAGCGGTAGGATGCTTGCCTCGCAAGCCGGTGGTCCGGGGTTCGAATCCCACCGCCGGCAAGAACATCTAGACATTTTAAAAATGTCTATAGGCCCCAGGTCGACTCAGCCTGAATAAAAATGAGTACCTTGGGTAAAACCAGGGGTAATAATAGACGGTTGAAGCGTAGCACTGGCCATGTTACCTTCCTTGTATACCGTAGGCCCTAGATATAGCAGACTACCCTGCTATACTCCCAAAGCCGCGACAGCGGTATAAAACGGGAGACTATTATTATTACATTCTAGATGCAAGTAGACAATTTCTTGAACTTTCTCCTAATACCCAGATCATGTCTAATAATTCTTCTACAGAAAAATTTTAAAAAAGTTTAAAAAAGGTTAGAAGGTCTTTCCTTCTTTTTACTGTCCTGGCACATAGTTAAGGCTAAATAACATGCACATTTTGAAATATAAATGAATCAGGAAAACAACGGAAAGCTAATATTTAAAATAATTATTCTCCTTTCTGATAATTAATTCTATTTTACGTATGTGATATGCGTATTTGTTGCTTATACGAGTATAGGTATATGGTATTTTAAACAGTGTATTGCTTGTAATAAGTAATTTAAAATTTATTTTAATTTAGAGTTTTGAAACTGACTTTAACTAAGTTTTAAGCTGTTATTGTCTAGTAACTTGGTTTAATTAAATTTGTATCAATAATTTCTACAAACAGTAATTACTCAATTATTCTAAATTCAAAACGAATTAAAGTTTCTGCTAAATCTGTTGTCGTTTTTATTCTATTTTGTGTTTGGAGTTTTGTGTTTGTGTTTCCATATCAAACAAATGTAATATATAAATTTAATGAAAAAACAAATAAATATTTCCATTTGACCTATCTTTGCCAAGCAACAATGTATCTAACTCATTTTGTATTTTCAAAATCGAAACTAACGAATCTATGATAATTTGAATATTTATAATAAATATATTCAGGTATAAATCTTTAAAAAAATACGTTTTGTTGTATGTATTTTTAGAATAGTTTATTTGATTACTTGAACGGCACAAGTCCAATGGAGGGTAAGTATAATCTAAATCCAAATTTCCCTGCACATCATTGGAGAGGTATTCAATGACATTGTTTTAATTATTACTATTTTATGAGGTGAGATTTGGCGGTTAAACTGTCGTAAAACCCTTAATTATGTTGTATAATGTTAATTGATATTCAATATATCTTCATTAAAAGATGATTTGAATTAATTACCCACTTTAATTTACAATTATACCATTTTTTTTAACAGGGGTAGTTTTCACCCCTAAAAAACAGTAAGCAACTAACGGCACAAGTCCAGAAGTAATATAGAAAGAAAGTAGAACCCAAACCAAACTTTTTATGCAATTCGGTGGTAACACTGAAAATTATACAGTTTCGCCGTATTTCACGTTCATTTCACTATCCGCCAATTAATAATATAATAAGAGAAGATTTTTCATAACTAGTTTCCACATTATATATTTAAAGAAGTTATTTTCAAAATAAAAGATTTTAAAATTTATAATCGTATTCACAGTGTTACTAAAAGATACCTACCCATTATGGTATTCATGTTTTTGCATATAGTTATTCAAATTCCCTTTGTGAACCGGGAACAATCATTTGAAAATAGCGACATTTTTGTTTTTGTATTCGCTGTCATTCAGGCAATCAAAATTACTCTCCCCGTTAAATTTCGAATATATTACAGCAATGTCGGATGCACAAATGTGGAAATTTTTTGAAAAGGGAAAAAACGAGATGAGATTGATTTTTTACTGCAAGGGGCTGTTGTCACAAATCAGTGCAATCAGGGAGATTTGAAAAAAACGATGGGTTTGAATGCAAAATGTTTTATTGAACTTACAAACTTTCCTTAAACTTTCTTACAAAATAGGGAGTATACAGCGCAGGCAAAAAATCTTTACACAGTAAATAAAACACATAAATCAGGATAACTGTTATTTTAATTTTACAAATTAATACTTTGTCATATCACCCCTGTAGTCGATGATAAGCTGGTATCTTTTGGGCATACAATGAGCAAGGTTTATGAAATATTCTTCTTTCATAGTCACCCACAACCTCTTTAAATCCTCTTTCAGCTGATTTCAATCACATTTGCAGAATTAAGTCACATTCATGAATTTCCCACAAATTCAATAAATGTTGTTCTAGAACAGTCACACATTGCTTGCCCTGATTGTAACATTCTTTGTAAAGAAAAACAACCCCGCTCTTCCTTTATTTCTTCTAAATGCACCCCATACCATTGTACTTTTAGGATGTTTGACGGTTTTAACTGTGAACTTTGGATCGTACCTTGACGCGGTGTGTGGACGACGAACAAAGGAGCTTTCTCTTACTAACCTAAACGCACCTACTTTCGTCACTGAACATGACTTTTTTCCATTGTTTGGGTGTCCAATGCTAATACCTTTTACAAAAATCTAATCTTTTTTCTTCATTTCTTTTGGAAGCAAGGGCTTCTTTGCTGTACGTCGACTTGGTAAGGCTAGATCTTTCTATCTAAGGCGATTCTAAGTCGGTGACGAATTGTTCTTGTTAAAACGTTTTGAAGGAGATCAGGATGTCTATTTTTGAGTTCGGTGACAGTTATGGAAGGGTTCAATATTACTTCACGCCTGATGATGGTGTCAGTCCTAGATGATGTTTTTTAAGAGCTCCAGAACCAGCATTTTTAGCGTAACAGCGCAGAAGACCATTTACGTTAATAAATTGCTTCCCTTAAAACACCAACATCACGTGCTACGTTAATTACAGAATCCCCTTTCTTAAGTGACGTTAAAACACGAACTTTCTCCTGTTGTGTGAGTTTCTTTCGACCCATATTTTTCACTTCAATTTAAAATTTAACGACTTCAAACTTTACTGAGTAAATACAAAGAAGTTTAATACTGACTACTCGCACAAAGCCAACTGTGTACACTACAAACACGCAGAATAAACTAAAGAAGCTAAGCGGTCAGTAAACTACAGACACGACAGCCGCTGTCGCAAGTACGTTATTCTCTCTTCCCTCAAATGCTAAAAACACGCAGACAAAACGCAAGCGTTCTTAGAATTTAGCGATTTATTTGGAAATCTAAAGATTTTTTGCCGGCACTGTATAAAATAGCTTTGCTAAGATTTAAAAAACAAAAATGTTTATATACTTAATATATATCTTTTGTGATGCCAATAATACAATACAAAAATAAAAGGGTTTATGTTATTCTAATGTTGTATATAAACAACTACGATGGGGACTGCACTTTGTGTCAAAAATAACTCAAACCAGATAAAATGCTAGCAAAAGGAAAACTCTCGAAGTTTATAACAAAGATGAACACTCATCTTACAAAAAAAAACTCAATTACTTTAATTATAACAACATCGTTTTGGTAACAGAAACTTCTAAAAAAACGTAGGAAGAATTTAGTGTGGCAATATATGTCGTTTATAATTAAAAGTAAGTCCAGGAAAGATCTCAACTTCAACAAGGCCAGAGAAATAGACAAAAAATTTTTTTTGACATTAAACAGGTCAGGCAAAGTAGTATGGACCTCTGTAACAAAAACCTATACATATATGTGTCCTGCAGTCGATTTTTTGGACTGAATTAACTCAATTAGTTTTAAAAAACGGTAAATTTTCACTTTTTTCGTCTATAAGCAAAAAGTAAAGCATTTAAAACAAATTTAACAACAATAAAGTTATAAATCATAAAAAATCATTTGTTACTTGGTAAGTTGCAAAATAAGTCAGAAATTTCGGTTTTTTATAAATGCCAATAATTTTCTTAAAAATTAACTTAGAACCTTTATATTACACATAATTTTGGGTATTGTAGTGCTTTAAATATGAGTGAAATTTCAAAGTCATTCAAATTGTTTAAAAGTTAATTTAATTGCTTAACCCAAATCAAATGTTTAATTATTAAAAAATGTATCCTACAAGCAGCGAAAGAAGATTTAGGTAAAAGAAAAGTTAACAGAAATAAACGGGAATACAAAACACCATGGTACGACGAAAGGGTAAAAGCACTAGCAAATGAAAAGAAACAAGCTTTCCTAACATACAAAGGAGTGAAGACACCGAAGGCACGAGAAGACTACGTGAGAATCAGGAATAGAGTAAACCAAGAAATAGATAACATCAAAAAAGAACACTGGGAGAAATTTACCAAAGATATGGAATACGACCTCTATGAATCCCAGAAAAAGGCGTGGAAGATGATAAAGAGACAAAAAAACAGAAATGAATGAATTTGTACGCATAAATAACATTACGGAGGAACAATGGACTGAGCATTTCACGAAATTATATGGAGAAGAAAAAAAAGAGAACAGAGAAATAATCATTAACGAAACTCACGATAGAGTACTAATATCAGAAGAAGAGCTACAAGGACGAATAAAAAATTTAAAAAACAGAAAAGCACCTGGTCCTGATAAGATAAACAATAAACTGCTAAAATATGGAGGAACAACACTACGCAAATGGGTCTTAAAATTATTCGTCGATATAATAAATACCGGAGTAGTACCAGCGGAATGGAAAGAAAGTCTCCTGCTACCGATACCTAAAAAGGGAAACTCGAGAAATCCTGAAAATTATAGAGGCATTAGTCTGATGAATAGTACATTAAAATTGTTAACGGCAGTCATAAAAGATAAAATCGAGGAAAAAGCGAACATGGCAGATGAACAACAAGGCTTCCGGAAGAACCGTAGCACAATAGACGCAATTTTTATTATCAGACAAATAATAGAGAAGTCTATTGAATATGGAAAACCAGCATACATGTGCTTTGTAGATTTAAAAAGTGCTTTTGACAGGGTGAAGCGAAATGACATCTTAAATTTATTACAAGCTGAACAAATAGACCATTAGATAATAAGGACAATTAATAAAATTAACAAGAACAACAAGACCAGAGTTATAATGCCAACAGGGGAAACAGAATGCATTGAAATAAAAGGAGGAATCCGCCAAGGAGACTCGCTCAGCCTGTTGTTATTCAATATGGTGATGAATCAAATAATTCATGAAGTAAGAAAACGACACGGTTACCACATGGGAGCGAATAAAATCACGATACTATGCTATGCCGATGATGCAGTACTAATTGCTGATAACGAAGATAACCTACAAAGGCAGCTCCACAACTTTAAGATTACAGCAAAAAACTTAATATGAGAATATCAGTAGAAAAAACTAAATGTATAGTGATCAGTAAAAAGCCGCGTAGATGCAAACTAGAAATAGACGGCAAAAATGTAGAACAAGTAATGAAATTCAATTACCTAGGAGTAGAGATCACTGGTGACAGGGATATAAGAACAGAGACCACAAGGCAAGCATCAAAAGCGGCAAGAGTAAGTGGTTGCCTCCGAGAAACCATATGGAGAAACAAATATCTGACCACGGAAAGCAAAATGAAAGTATACAAGACAACAGTAAGATCAATTCTAACATATGCAGCGGAGACAAGGACCGATACAAGAAAGACGAAACAACAAATTAACAATATTGAAATGAAAGTATTAAGATCAAAAGCGGGCACATCTTTAAGAGACAGACAAACCAACAGAAGTATACGCGAACACTGCAAAATTCAAAATATTAACAGGTGGATATAAACAAAAAAAAATACTGGAACGAACATGTAAACCGAATGGGACCAGATATATTAGCGAATATCTGTAAAAACAACAAGCCGTATAGTAGAAAGGTGGAAAGATAATGTACAGTCAACAACGACTGAAACAGAATAAGAGGCAGACAAACAGGAGTAATCCTAGTCGCACGAAGAAGAAGAAGAAATCAAATGTATTTGCAACAATATAAGTCAAAAACGATTAATTTACAGTAATTCTACAGGTAGTTTATAAAAGAAGAAGGATTATTCTATCAACTTTATTAATAAAAATAGAGAACAATAATTTTAAGGTTTAATGTAATATCTCTATTAATGAGAATATTTGTAGAAGGCGGCTCTGGCTTTTTCAATGCGTATTTTTATTTCTTTGCTCATATTATAATTACTGTTAACATTGGCGTCCAAATAGGTGATGTTGTGGACTCTTTCTAACTTTATTATGTTCGCTCTGATATCCATAGTTTTTGTCTTAGAAGTATTAAGTTTCATCCCATACTCAACACATTGAATGTGTCGGTCACCTTGTTTATAATTCGTTGCAACTCTTTTTCATTGGAAGCAGTCAGTATTGTGTCATTTGCGTATCTGAGATTGTTGACGCTAATTCCGTTGATTTTAATATTTGCATCTTCATCTAAGGCTTTTTTCAAACAAAAATCTGTCTCTTTCACCTGTCCAGTCGACTTGCGGGAAATACTCTTAATGTAACTCTATATGACACAGCTATCAAACATGACTAGGCTTTACACTTGATAGAACACTAACATTCAAAAGTTATCTTACAAACGCAAACGGTAAACTGAAAACAAGAAACAATATAATAACAAAACTTGCTAGATACACTTTGGGCCTCTGCGATAGCTTTTGCTTTTTTCAGTGGCAGAATATTGTGCACCAGTATGGCTAAATAGTTTGCATACCAACAAAATCGATGTCCGATTAAATCAACCCATAAGGATATTGACTGGAGCAATAAAATCAACCTCAGTAAGATGACTCTCTATTTTGAGTAATACTTCTCCACCAGGTCTACATCGCACATCAGCATTAGCAAGACAATACCAGAAAATTGTAGCCAACGTACAATTACCAATTCATCAAGATAGTCCATATATCTCAAAAGAGAACGAGGGACTGAGATCTAGAAGTCCTCCAATTGGAAAAACTCAAGGCTTCATCGGACCAAATCTGACCCGGTCGACCTGAACGAGGCTTAATGACATACTTACGGGACATGACCAACGTGTTGACTTGCTGTTCAAATGGTGCCTTGCGGAGGGTCTACAATGCGATTGCGGATCATCTAGATAGACCATAAATCAATGTTTGCTATGTTTAAGACCAAATCGTGCCTACCGTGGAAACCTTCAGAGCTTTGTGGAATTTTCTCCAAAAGCAATTGAATGGCTATGTAAATGAGACATTAATTTAGTTTCATTTTGGTAATTGTATATGTCTATTTATGGTATTGTTAAAATTCATACTTTAAATGAAATAAATAAAACTACTTGATTTTATGCAATTTCAGCAGAATTGTAAACCAGTTTTGTAATATGTTGCCTACTTGCATCTTTTTTACTATCTCCTCAATACAATCTGGAATATCTTCTTTTGAACAATACGTACTAAGTACTAGAACTTGCTAATTTGTACTATTTAAAATAAAAAAAAGCAGCTATCCCAAACACATCACTCCAATATCAACAACACACAGATACACACATAAACACACCAGCACAAATAGGACTATTATTGAAATGGAGCACAAGCACCTGTGTCTCCTAAAAGTGTTTAAGTAATTATTAGTTATTAGAAAGTTAAAGTAATTATTAACTAATAGTTTGTACAGAATTTAGACACATCAGTCAATTCAATGACATATATTTAAACGGAGTAATACCAAGATCATGGCTGAAGTCAACGTTTATTGCTCTACCAAAGAAAACAAAATCCGTATCCTGCAATGATTTCCAGACTATCAGCTTAATGAGCCACATGTTTAAGTTATTTCCAAAAATCATACATCAAAGGATATACAGACTATGCGAAGAAAAAATCAGCCGTACACAACTTGGTTTTCGGAAAGCAGTGGGTACGAGACAAGTTCTCTTTAGCATACAAGTGCTATTGTATAATAGAAAAAAACAATAGAAAAGCAAATGGACCTGATAAAATTCCTACAGAACTGTTGAAGCTTTTGAATGATAAATCCGTAACCATAATATTACATATATTCAATACAATATACAGTACTGGTACAATACCTCAAGAATGGCTGCTGTCTACGTTTGTCACCATACCGAAGAAAACTAAGGCAATGCAATGTTCAGATCATCGAACAATCTCCTTAATGAGTCATCTGCTTAAAATATTTCTTAGAGTCATCCACAACCGAATCTATCGAAAGTTAGATATCGATATTAACGATACACAGATGGGATTCAGAAAAGGATTAGGTACAAGAAAAGCTCTCTCTGCCTTAAACGTCCTAACACAGAGATGTCTAGATGTTACCCAAGAGGTACACGCCTGCTTTATAGACTTTGAAAAGGCCTTTGACAAAGTACGCCACAATAAACTCAAAGAAATCCTGGAGGGTAAGAACATCGACACCAGAGACATACAAATAATATTAAATCTGTACTGGAATCAGCGAGCTAATATAAAAATAGAAGACCAAACATCGGACGAAATAGAAATACGTAGAGGAGTACGACAGGGTTGTATATTGTCACCGCTCTTGTTTAATATCTACAGCGAACAAATATACCAAGAAGCTCTCTCACATGCAAACGAAGAGATAATAGTCAATTGAGAAGTTATCAATAACATTTGATATGCTGACGATACTGTGATAATGGCAAGAATAGCGGAAGATCTACAACATCTAGTTGAGAGTATGAATGAGATATGTAATAACTACGGCATAAGGATGAACGTCAAAAAAACCAAATATATGACCTTCAGTAAGAATCCAAGACATGACACTAGTATCACAATAAACGGTACCTAATTCGAAAAAGTAAGGGAATACAAATCAATGAAACAGGTGACCAAAATCGCGAGATAAAAAGTCGTATTGAAAATGCCAGGTCTACCGTTATAAAAATGTAAAAATTATTTTGTAATCGTGATATTAGTATTCTGCTACGAACTAGAATGTTAAAATGCTATGTATTTAGTACTTTGCTTTACGTTGTTGAGGCATGGACCCTTAAACAGAGGAATGTTAAAAATCTTGAAAGCTTTGAGATGTGGTGCTATCGCCGTATACTAAAAATAAGTTGGGCGGATAAAATTACAAATGAAGATGTAATACGCAGAATAAATAACGATCCAGAAGTTATACTGAATATAAAAAAGAGAAAACTTAAATACTTAGGCCACCTGATGAGAGGACAAAAGTACACATTCCTACAAAATATAATGCAAGGAAAAATCCAAGGACGCAGAAATCCAGGCCGTAGAAGAATGTCCTGGATGAGAAATTTAAGAGAGTGGTTTGGCGATACCACTAACGAATTATTCAAAACAGCAGTAAATAAAATTAGAATCGCCCTAATGATATCCAATATCCGATAGGAGAGGCACTCAAAGAAGAAGAAGTAAACATAGGAAGGCAATAGTTGTTTGGACATATAACAACTTTAGAAACTATGCCGCCAATTCTTATCGATACGCAAAGCATGGAGGTTCAAATTAAGGGCTGCGCTTAGATTAATCACCCCTGATCCAGCCAAAAAAATTGGGAAAAAAATTTCCGAAAATAAAAATTTTTCCAAAAATAAAAAATTTCCCTACTCCTGGTACCAATATTTTTATATAGAATAAGGTTGCAGGTCATTATTTTTTTTATTACCTACCTAACTTACCGTACAAAAATGTTTGCCAAAAAAAATCTTCACATGTACGGAGGAGGCATGTCAACATAAAAGTTGACGGCATGGTTTCTAAAAATTTATTACATATTGTAGTATTGTTTTATACGTGATTCGTTATGTGTTAAATGACCCATAAGACAAATGACAATAACAAATTTTATTTATTATAAAAAGAAATATGGCCAAATAAATATTTTTTTTCAAATTGTTGTCATTTTTTGTAACCTAAGATTAAATAAAATATAATTATTATTAAAAATATTTTTCTGATTTGTTTTTATTTAGTGCGTTACTTGGTAATTAATATTGGAATCAAATATACATTTAAATTATAATTTAACGATTTGATTTACTAACACAACACTTTCTTTCACTAGAACAATCCACAAATCTCTTAATATAGACGCAATACTTTTTTCAAAAAACTCGAATTTGTTTCCACGAGTTCACAACCAGCGTGTTATCCCGACTTTTACCGGAACGGAGCGTGTACGTGACTGTATCCGTTGAAGGCGCGAACGCTACTGAAAATGGAAAATTGTCGGGAAAGCAAAGCGCTTCTGAAGGACACGCGAAAATGCAACGCGGAGCGAAGAAGAGTGATGCTGTTGGAAGACATCAGGACTCGACGATCAGGATCCCGTGCGCGTCGAGAGATATCACCCTCTGATTGAATAGGTAAAATGTGAATTGTTTCCGGATTATTAGACTTTACTTCAAATTTATGAAAGAGTAATAAAGTTTTGAAGTTACCAAAATGATCGAAAGTCGTTAAAATATAATTGGCGATGTTGGAAAGTTTAATAATTTAGGTTTATGTCAAGCTCTGAGCAGCTTTAGATAGTACAAGAGATAGTACACGATCAAAATAAAAAAATAATGGCTTCTATATTTTATTTTAATGTTTTTTTTATTTATTTGCTTTAACCAATTAGTGATATTAGCATGACAAAATATAAAAAGTGATTAAGAAAAATCCAATACACATAGATATATAAAACTTATCAATTACAGATAAGATATACAGTATAAATATTTTAATTATTGATGTATTGTGTTTTTATTAACCCTTTCAGTACCGCTTTTTGTTTTAGCAAACGAAAAAATATTTTTTGCCTAAAATGTACTTGAAACAGTTAATATAGCACTTTTTGGACATTAAAAAAATATAACATGTATATATAAAAAATGTATTATGGATTTGTACCAAACAACTTAGGAAATCTAAAAAAAACTAGCGCATATAAAATATAAAAAACCATTTCTTTCCTTTTGAAGGCACAAATGGAAATTGCACTTCTGACATTTTCATCTTGATTTTCCTGTACAAATAGGGTTTTACATTTTAAAAGTAAATATAGCTGTGGGTGCTCTGGAAAATGTTCAATATTATCAAATTGCACCTCAGTAAGAGGTTTTTCAGTTACTACTGAACTAGATGTATCGCTTAAAATTCATCTCCGTTTTCGGTTATTGAAAGAGTTGACTTTTATAAGGGCTTCACCAACTTTCATCCTAAAGTGTAGAAGGTCCATGATATCTTTTTGTAAAATTCCTAAAGTATGCATGCTAAGAACCATGAGTTTGTTAGGTAAATGTCAACTGCATGAAAGATTTGTAGAATAGTCCACTTTCTGCAACGATTTTTTGTTCTGTAAGGAGTATCTGTTTTATCTATGCTAACTATGGACTTATTATACTTTTGTATAACTTTAGGTCGACTTACGTCAATGAAATATTTTGTTTTTTTATTCCAACGTTTTACAACATCTTCTACACCAACCCCAACGAAGTTGGATATCATTATCACTAGCTTGTTATCTAACCATCTGGTTACTACAACTCCATCAGAAGAGATAATTTGTTCCGTTAATTCTCTCTCGTTTTTGAAAATCCTTTTACATCTGCTAGAGGAGATTTAAAAAATCTATTGATCTTTCGTAGTACCAGTAACAAGTACTGCTTTTTTGTTGAGAATTTGTAAAACCTTATAGCTGGTAAAATATTTGTCACAGTACAATGCATGATTATTAGATTTAAGTACTTTTCATAATTGCAATACGATAGCTGCACCCTGTCCATATTTCAAATGAGAAGGCTCTATTGCTGTGGTACTAACTTAATAGATTCGAAAATTGTAAATCAAGCCACTTTCACCACCTAATAAATACAGTTCTACTTCCCATGGATTGGGTTTTTTGATGTATTACTTTATAGACAATCTCCCTTTGAAGGGCATGATTTGTTCGTCTACGCAAACATTTGTTTCCATCTTCAGTTCTCTACATCTCTTTAGAACTGGTTTAAACTGTTTGACTTTTCCATAGTTTGTTGTTGCTCTGTCTGGGTTCCAGATTGTCAACACAATGTAAGTGGGTGGGAAGTTTGAAAAAACGATTCAATGTCTTTGTGTCTAAAAATATATCAATTTTTAAAGATTTGTCTTAATACATTAGCAGTCTTGGAAATTTTAGACAGCCTGTTAGAATATTAAGGCCAAAAACGATTTTATTTCTTGCAAGTTACATGTTACAAATTTCTCAATTCCAGTTTACAAACCATATATATTCGTGTATTGAACGAAATTTTCAAATAGATTTCCCCTTTCGGGGAAATATTCTCTTTGAGAAAATATGTAACTGAATATTCCTCAGAACAGTTTTCATTAGATACCTGGGTTATTATTGTATTAGGTAATTGTCGTGTTAGATGTTGAATATTCTGTAACCATTTTACATATTTTTTCAGAGTGATGAAGTTATCATAGTTACCATCGTTTTCGCCCTGTTCTTCATCATCCTCCTTTTCTTCCTCATTAACCTCCTCATCATCCACTTCATTTTGATTTTCTGAGACATCATCTATAATATGGTGAATTCTCTGTTTTACTTGTATTTCTTCTTTGCAATCACTGTAATCACATCCTGACATCACTGACATCCTTCTATGTCGGACATTTTTTCTAGCTCTTCTAGCAGTTTCTTCTCCGTTAAATATTTTATTGGAGGCATTTTACAATGAAAATAAAAGTAACAATTAGTCATTTTGGATACAATTGTGCCCATTGAATATATTTGAAACTTCTATATTTGAAAAAAGTAAAATTTTTAATTAGTCAGAAGTAACACTACTTTCAACATTGCACTAAAATATAAACCGTGCTTGAATTTTACAGTACGATGAAAACATACATTTATTTTACAGGTAAGATAAATAGGAGGTAGTTCAATATTAAAATCTAATAAGTATCTATTGGCCCGTTCATAGAACAGTACAGAACCCCTCGAGACATACAATATAGATAAGTAGACTTCGGCAAATATGCATATTGCATATTTTGCATATTGTGCATATTTTATGCAAATATTTCATATTTTGGCATATTTGTATAAAAGTTTGCATAAAGTGCATAAAAGTTCAGATTTTTATACTGTATTTGAAAATTTTTAAACATACCAATTTATTTCAATTCTTGTATAAAATTTTGTAGTCATTTTAATCAAGAAATGATCTAAGTACGTAATCTCTACAGGTACAAAACATTTACAATTTCAAAGAAGATCAATTTAAGTAGCCCTCAACATTCTTAGAAAGTCTCGGTCACTGAGGCATTCAGTTATTGGATAATCGCTAAGGGTTCGCTCATTTGCATTTTATGATCTAATCCCCAAATCTATCTACAATTTATTGTATCTTAACAGCAGGTAAACGGCTAATAGTTTTGTTCCTAATTTAGGGATTTTCCAAAATCTCCCAGTTTATTGAATTAGGTACCTAAACATTTCTAATTTGATGCTCAGATTTGTAAATCATTTTTGTTTTGATATTCAAAGCGTAAACACTCGTTGTGCGTAACAAAAAGGAAGATTGTGATTTTATAATGCCTAAAACAACCAGTGCTTCAACTTGGATTAAACCTTATAAAGAGCTGTCTATGGATATGGGAAAAATCTACTGTTCAGTCTGTGGCAAAATTGTAAGTATCTAATATTTTCTATTAAATATCTAATATTTCATACATACAGGGTGTTTCCAAATGACACTTACAACGTTTGACTGTAGATACTTCTCGAAAAATTGAACAAAACGATATAGTTAATGAGGGGTCAAACTTATTTACTTTTCGAGATACAGGGTGTTAAAATTAAAAAAAATTAAATTCTTTTAGTTAATAACAACAATAACTTTAAAACCAATAAACGTATTTACTTGAAATTTAGTACTCGTAGGTTGTTTTTAAATGAAAAATAGCTTCCTTTAGTGAGAAAAAGTTGTCCATGGTACAATACAATGGTGTGTATTTAGAAAAATTTTTCACCTTAATTTTTTTTATGAAGTCAGCTATTCTAAAACACAATTATTTTTATTGTAATTGAATTAACAAAAAAAAACTTTTGTTGAATTTTAAAATAAGTTATATGATGTACTAATGGTTAGTAACAAAAACTAATTTGTGGATTAATACTGCATTTAAAACACTTAGCGAGTGTTTTTTTTTCCAAACCAGTTATTTGATTAACCAAAAACACCTTGTATATTTTTATATTTTAAAGGTTGGGTTAAAATAAAGGTTTTTATTTTTATTTATAGATAGCATGTGAGAAGAAATTTCAGATAGACCAACCTGTGAGAACTGCTTCACACATTGCAAAAAAAGGAAAAATAGGAGGAAAACATCAAACTTCAATGGCTAAATGTTTCCAATCTACTTCAAAAAAATTAGATGAGCAAGAAACTTTTAATGAAGACTTGTGTCGCGCATTAGTGTCTGCAAACATACCGCTTTCAAAATTAGCAAATGTAAATTTTAGTTCGTTTCTAAAAAAATATTGCAAACTTAATGTTCCAAGTGATCGGTCTCTAAGAAGAAATAATGTGAACGGGCTATACTCGTCGGTGTTAATTAATATTAAGGAAGAAATTGCAGATAATTATTTTTACATATCTGTAGACGAAACCACTGATTCCTCAGGAAAGTATATTGCTCATTTATTGATTGGTGTTCTTAAAGAAGATACCTTACCAAAATCTCATCTTATTTCATGCCAGCAACTTGAGAAAACAAATGCTTTAACAATTTCGCGTTATATACAAGAAACATTAGCAACTTTTTTTCTTCCGACAACTATTCCTTCTAATAAATTACTGCTTATTTTATCGGATGCTGCTCCTTATATGGTGAAAGCAGGACAAAATTTAAAAATATTTTTCCCAGATTTAATACATGTTACTTGTGTAGCGCATGGATTAAACAGAGTTGCAGAGGAAATACGAAAAAAGTTTCCTCTTGTAAATACCATGATATCCAGTGTCAAAAAAGTATTTCTTAAAACTCCTATAAGAATTCAACTTTATAAAGAAATGCTACTTAACATTCCTCTTCCACCACAACCTATTTTAACGCGATGGGGAACATGGTTAGAAGCAGCTAATTTTTATGCAGATCATTTTGTTAAAATAAAGAACATAATTAACTTTTCAGAGTAACTTGCTTCAACAAGAACTTTCATTTATAAAATCAAATTTTAGTTTTGTTCAAAAAACAATTACTCAGTTAGAATCACCAAAACTGTCATTGTTCGAAAGTACAGCATTAATAAAAGAATTTGCGTCATGTTGTCGGAACGTTAGAGGTAATATTGGAAAAGATATTTTAAAAAAATTTGAAGCTACTATGGAAAAAAATAAAGGTTACCATATTTTTTCTGAAGTAGTCAGTGTTCTAGCTGGAAATATTTCGGAAACAATTAATTTAGAACCAAATGTTTTGGTTAGTTTGAAAAATGCTCCCGTTACATCAGTTGATGTTGAACGAAGTTTTTCCATATATAAATATATGTACTCAGACAGAAGCCACAAGTTTTTGTTAGAAAATTTTGAACACCACTTGGTCATTTATTGTTACCATAATTCTAAATAAGTTTATTCATACTTAAAAATAATGTAGTTACTTAAAATAAATGTAAATCTTAATGAATAGTAGGAAATATTTAGTTATGTACACTTTTTTTTTTAAATAAAATTGTTACTATTTTACGATTTTTTTATTTATTTGTATGCATATTTTGTAAAATATTTGCATATTTTCGGGTAAACACGTGCATATTTATGCGCATATTTTCTACATTTTTATTTGCATATTTGCCGAAGTCTATAGATAAGTATTTTCTTTTTGGATTTAAGTGGAGTTTTTGGAGTGGCTCTCCAGCTTCACAGAGTAGATTGTCTACAAAACAGGTGCGATATGGTCTAGGAGCAAGTCTGACGGCTGAACTCTGAAGAATATCCAAATTTTTGAGCAATGTTTGGTTTTTTGAGTTACCCACAAAACATCCTTAGTCCAGTTTTTATCTAATTAAAGCTTTTCATAAATTCACAAGTTTGCAAAAGCTCCTCAGGCTATCTAGCGCGTATAGGACTGTTTCAAATGAGGCTCTATATGTCATTGGAGCGGTGATACTGATCGTTTTGTTGTGCAAAGAGCGAGCGAGCGTGTATGCGAGGAGGATGGATGTAAATATAGATGAAAATGAGAGAGAAAGAACGATAGTCGAGTGGCAGAGAGACTGGGCGAACGATAGCGGAAAGGCAAGGTGGATGAAGGAACTTACTTCCAATCTGAGGCCGTGGTGGGAATGTAAAATCAGGAAACTAGACTACTTCCTGACGCAGTTTCTAACCAGACATGGTAGTTTTGGCACCTCCACAAATAGAATAGGCAAATCTGCCTCGGCAGACTGTACTGTTTGTGGGGTATCGGACGGTCCCGCCCACATTTTTAACTGCCAGAGATGGGTAAATGAGAGGGGAAATTTCGAGAGGCGAATGAGTTTCGGGCTGGATGAAAGAAACGTTGTAAACATAATGTTGAAAGAAGAGAAAGAATGGAGAGAAGTACACTGTCTGATTTCTAAGGCGATGAAGAAAAAGGAGCAGGAGGACAGAGGAGGAAATTGAGCCAGGGATCTGAAATTTATGGTTAATATTATTTATTAGTTTATGGCCTAACGTCTGAAACATTTTCAGATTTACGGTAATAGGTATGGTAATTTATAAATTTTTAGTTTTTTATTTTAGTTGTTCATTGAGTGGCAAGACCACCTCTCTGGAATGGTAGTTAAGGTTTTAGTTGGATCCTGTACTACTCTGGGATCTTCTGGCCTAGTATCCTACTCGGCCGAAAGAAGCGTGTCTTGTTCGTGATGTAGATGTCCAAAAAAGATTTCCCCCACCGTTGCCTGTCAGAATTCAACCACACAAAATAAAAAAGTTATGAGCTAGATACATTATATGTCGACATTCTCAAAATAATTGAAAATTTACAAGTCAGTGAAGATCCTGATAAATGTCTTTAATGGAGACTGTTATTCGGCTGATATCTTTAAGAAATGGTTAACGTTGATTTTTTTACCATCCTTCCAAAAAAAAAAAAAAAAAAAAATAAACGCTAGAAAAAGCGTTTATTTTACCATTAGTAGTATTTTCTTCCACTTTTCTCCACCTAAATCCTAATTTCTTCACAATTTTTCTGAAAGAAGATAGTTTACCAGTCACAATTCCTTCGATTCTAACAGATTCATAAACAGCTTTTATGGTAGGCCTTCTTTTGTGGATAGCAGCAAACGTGTAAATGGTATTTCTTATGACGTGTTCCTCAAATGGATTGACTGATGACTTGGAGCTGGGCTTGCAAATACTTGTTCTGGGTGATACACATTGTGAAGTTGCTGGTTTGTTTTTATCTTCCTTAATTATCCTCTTCACTGTAATTTCTGAGGTACCAGTTGCTTGAGCCACTCGCTCTATTAGGGGTAAAGGAATTGTGCAATATCCTAAATATTTTTCCCGTTTCATAAATAAATAAGCGTTAAAAATAATTTGCCTACCATGACCATGGACCACTTTTCCATTGTTACTTTCCCTGTAAAACCGCTAGGTTTTAGATAATAGATAAAATGTTAAATATTAGTTATGTTTAAGAAAAACATTTTCAAAAAAATGAATTGAAAAGAAAAGTACTTTAAAAGTGTGTAAAGCATTTAAATTTCTAGCTGAGCCCTTTTGGCTTTATACACTCTAGGAACTAAATGCTTTACACACTTTTAAAGAACTTTTCATTTTCATTCATTAATTTATCATAAGCGTTTACAAAACATATTAATTTTTTGCAAAAAATATTAAAATAAACAATAAAGTTATCAGATTTTACACACTTTAAAATTGAATTTTTTTTAATTCATTAATTTGTCATAAGTGTACAAAACATATCAGTTATTTGCAAAAAAATATTAAAATAAACATAATTTAACTTACATTTTTAGGATGTCACTGTAAAATGACTTGAAACGCACTGAATATAAATAGTACCTCACTATAAAATATTATAAATGATTCTCTTCTAAACAAGAGAACTGCATGTTTTTAGCAATGCCTGATATTATTGTTTCGTCCGTAGATCGACGTCACTAAATGATGACGTCAGGTACACGACATTATAAATTATCTTTACTATATTTTACACTTAAAAATATTCGTAAAGATAATTCACACATGTATATACTTAAAAATTGATCAGAATTTGCAAGAAACATGAACGTAAAATATGTACAATGTGGATTCTGTAAAGATTTCGGTAGATGAGAAGTTCTTTTCTTTTAATACAATGTATACGTATGGTTTATTCAGTGTAGAAAACTCCTCTGCGTATTGGATCTACATACGTTGACTTCAAAGGACTGATTATTGTGTCTATACACAATACATATGCGACACACAACACACGTTCACTAAACAGGAACACTATACACACATACAAACATATACAGCACATATTAACAATACTGAACACTTGAAATAATCAGAGTTTGAAATTTTCATGGGGCAAAACATCCACCCTCACATCTTTTCAGAAAAATGTGCCTGTAACACCGTGCACAGAAGTGAATTAACCTCAAATTGTGTTGACATAACATAACCTTATCAACAATCTTGGCAGTTTTTTACCGTTTTTCAACCAAATTATTTAATAATCTTTTTTGGGAACGATTTTCGGAGATTACAATCAATTGTGGCTTATACCCATATAAACATGGTATTTAACTTTTCTTTTCAATTCATTCATTTAAATTATTATGTACTTCTCGTAACACAAAAGCCAAATTCATAAAAATAAATGGAAAAACTAAACATCAATCCTTTTTCTTTAAATTACATATCACATGGAATCAGACCATTTTTCTAAATTGAACCTTTTTACGTAAACCATTTCAGTTAGTCGTTAGCAGCAGATAAGCGTTCAGCATCGCATTATACCTCATGAAGAGAAAATATCCGAAGCTAAACAAAATAAATTTAATCCCCTTTTTCAAGCCGACAATTTCTCACCATCCTCCAAACGGCTCGCGTCGTCGGCAAAAGAAACCAAAAAACATACATCTTCGTTATTTCTCGGACACTCGCCAGACACAAACAGATTAGTTTTTTCGCTATACCGGAGTATCTTTTCAAAATAGGAGAAAAAAGTAAGAGCACCTCAAATTTGTTTAGTTGGGCGTTTTAAATGGAAGCGTTCGAAAACAATTCTTTATTCTACAAACTTTTTACAAAAGAGAAACCTAGAGAAAGAAGAAAAATACAGTTACATTTACACCTTTTTGACTTGTTTACAAATACAGATGGAGCTCGTTTAAATGTTGATTTATTGTATACTTATTAGACATGTTTTCAAAAGGATTCTGTTTTAATCAACAGAATAAATAAACAACTTTATCTGAGGCTTTTAAGACATAGGTGGGGGTTACTAGATGAGGAATAGATGAAAAAGTACTCGTATTTTTACCTTGGGTTTTTCTTAAACAATAATTTATGGTCACAATTTGATTTTTTGGTACCAAGTTTTTTCCCTTATATTTTACATAAACAATATATTTATTTTACCATTTTTTAAATTAAAATTGATAAATAATTTATGGAGATATTTGCAAAAAAGCAGTTTTTTTGCACTAATTTATAAATTTTATAAATTTTTTTATTAAGAAAATAACATGTTATTAATACAATTGAACATCGAGGACTTACCGTCTTTTAAATTTGTGCGAAATTTCCCTCCGATCGGTCAAATAGTTTAAAAGTTATTTAATTTATTTATCCCTGAGGCTAAATATTTAAACTATTAAACTTGCCCTATTAATAATGCTAGACACATTTAGCAAATTTCATAGGATTCTTTAAGACTTAGACTATCTCAGAAGTTAAATGCATATTGCGTTTTTATCGAAATTATTAACAAAATAAACGTTTGAAAAAGGGGTATGTTTCTTACTAAAAATTAAGTATTTTTTTGACATTTGTTACTTAAGAAATGGTTGCATAGTGAATTAGAACATATTCTTAAACATTACACAAACATCTAATGGAAATCAATTTTGTGTAGTGTTTGTAAAACTTAAAAATTGACAAAAAATTTAGGTGGCTTCTTTTTAATGACGCGCAGATAAAAGCAATATTCGAAAGTTGTAACAAATGACTAATTTTTGAAAAAAAAAAAAATTTTATAACAACTTATAAATTGTTTATAATATAAGTACTTACCACAGATTTTAATGCTTCTAAGGTTAAACGTATGACTTACCTGTAACAGAAAAGATAATAAAGATATTTATTGTTGAACAACGAAATATTTAGGTGGTTTATTAGTGATAAACTATTTCTATACATTTATAAAATTAAAGCAAATACAATTATTTGTGAGACTATATTTTTGAAGTTATACTTCTATACGCGAGCTCCACGTTGGAAATTTGTACGGGAGTGAATCGGTGAAATCATTACATATGTAAGATAATGAGTAAGAGAGACACAAAAGATATATTTTCTCTCTCTTCCTCTCTCGAGAATAAAAATGTTTCTTTTGTTTATATATTTAATATTATATATATATAATATTATAAATATATATATATATATATATATATATATATATATATAGATATATATATATATATATATATATATATATATATATAGATATATATATATATATATATATATATATATATATATATATATATATATATATATAATATTTAATACTATTATTATTTATGTGATATGTTTTGTATTATTTATTAAATGTTCATAATTATTTTATACTTTTGTATTTCACTGTTAATTTTGAAATACGTTTATGTCATGTCTAATTGGCAAATATTTTACGTGTTTGGTTCATACGCTGGTGTATGTGAGTTCGAATCCCAATATGAATTTCCTTTTTTTTTTTGAAATATTTAAAAATCCCACTTTAATTTTATTAAATATATGTAATATACGCAAAAATGCTAAATTTTAAAATAAAATGAAAATTTACAACATAATCCGAGTTGTTGGTTTTTGAAGTTATACTTCTAGACGCGCGTTCGACTTTGGAAATTTGCACGGCAGTGAATCGGAAATTTGCACGGGAGTAACAAGCCTCGTTAGGCATGTTAAATTATAAATTAAAACTTGTAAATATCTCAAGAAAGTTCAAATGTGTACTTATATACACAACAAACAACAATTAAATATCGTATAAATATATATATATATATATATATATATATATATATTATATATATATATATATATATATATATATATATATATTATATATATTATATATATATATATATATATATATATATATATATATATATATATATATAAACGATATTATAGTAAAATTTTTTAAAATAATTAAATGCAATCCCAAAAACATTTAATGAAAAATAGACTGAAGTGATTTTTAGGGACCTACGTAAATATAATGTGGACAAAAGTAGTGATATATACAGTACATCAGATTAAATATTGCTATTTTTGTGTAATTTTTCCTATATTTTGGAGATAGTTTTGACTGTATAACTGTACAGTTTTTACTATATAAAACAGTATATCTTTAACTTGCCAATCCATTTATAAAACCAGAAATATTTAATTATCTATCAGTATACTTCTCTCCCAAAGTTTTTACTAAAAGAAAAAAGTATATTTGTTATTTTTCTTAAAAAATTATGTAAAAAACTATCGTGTAAAGAAGAAAAATAATTCTGAATTTTTGCTCTTTTCTAACTGCTGAATGTGTTAAGAAATCCACTTTTTAATTTAATACTCTTTTTGACAGATTAACTGATAGTTTTTAACTGTAGTGTAACATCTAATGCCAGTGACTTTACTATGTGTTGTATGTATGTACTAAAAAAATTCATCCTAGAAGATGATTTGCGTTTGCATTTCAAACTGAAATACTGCATTTTCCAAATACAAACCCAACATAACTTTACCATAAATTCCGAGAAATTGCAATAAAACTGTCTCTGCCGCATAGAAAATACCGCTCCACTCTTGACACGTAATTTACCTACCGGTGCGCTACTGTCTCCCTTGACAGCTGCCACGTAATCTGCGAAGAAGCAACAATTCTCTGCCTACTCTCGAACATAATAAGATATTCAGTGACTAGCTGACGCGTTCTCGCGAACACCACTCATTCCCATCCCAAGCCATCCGAGTACGCTTCACACGCCGTGAGGACTAGAAAGGACTGGGAAGGATAACGGGCACGACTTATCAGCAGAATTGTTTCGCAAATTGTCTACAAAAGGAGGATGAGTTGAATGAAAGACTATGGCTTATGAGGCGATGTCGAATGCTGGTCTCTTCAGATATAGTTCATGTGCTGGAAAACTAAATAGTTAATTTAGAGCACAAAGGTTTTAACGCGTATTAAGATTAGTTATATAATATAGTGACAGGATTGTGTAGATTGCAGTAAAGTCAAGATTATTATATAAACACTGTATAAAACTTACGGTCATTTTTCAAATAATAAATCTCGTCTAGAGTGGAAAGAGAAAATGCAAAGAATATCAATATTTAATATTTATTTTTTATTTCAGAGTTCTTGACATAAATGTCATCACATCATAAAAAATATAAACATAGAGATTTTTTATCTGATCAGAGGCGTACGATTATTTATTTTTCGTATTGCAATTCCAAAAAAATTGGAAATATGTATATTTCTAATACTAATAATACAGTTAGAGGTCAAGCTTTAATTTTAATAAGATACAAAAATTAAGTGAATTAATATGTTCTATTCAGTCTTGAATAATGTGATCGTTGGTTTGGTTTTTCCCACACCCACATTAAGAAGAAGACATTTATGTAACACGTATGCACATATTTCATATCTGGAGCGCATCCTAATAGTGGACCTTGTTTTCCGTGGAAGATCAAACCCTGGTGGTTTGTAGGTAATAAAGGGCATGTTGTTATTTTGCCAAGCAGTCCATCCTTGGGACCATGTGTTAGTTATATTAAACCCTCGTGAATTATTCTTGTCGTTCTTGTTGGTGGTTTTCTAAAACGTATTCGGGTACTTCTTCTTCTCTAAATTTGTCAACGCATCGTAGATGTGGTGGTGGAGTGTTACTTAAATAGAGTCATTGGATGGGAGTTAATACAATTACCCTAGCTATTAGTCTCATCATGGTCTGTAGCTGAGTGTCGAACCTTTTCAAGTGCGGGCTATGTAGGTAAATTGGAGCACAATATTCAGTAGTCGAGAAAATAAGGTCAGAGCTTTTGATAATGTTTTTTTAATGATTAACCTTTTAAATAAACACTAGTTTTTGTTTTACCACTCGTTAGGGGTAAGTCCGATATGTTAGTCATGAATCCAGATATTTTCTTAATTTTTACGTTTTTCCCGTATATTTTATATCTGGTCTTGCTAATAACCGCCATCTTTGTCTTGTTAGTCTTTTAAGGCCTTATGGATTTTCTTAAGATTCTTAAGAGTTTTATGTATTTTGAAAAGTTGTATTGCAGATATATCCTAAATGATTTGAAATGATATTGGACATAGGAGGAAGAAAAATGGTGTTTAAAGAAAATAATTTATAAGTTACCCACTAGATAATGTTATATATAAAAAGTATTTGGTTATTTTAATAAATTATATACTATAAAATATATTTATGCGAGGGCATTCTTAAGAAATTGACATATAATAAGTGTAAAAAATTTTTTTTTTTAAATTATAATATTGTAAATATATTTAAGTGAGCCATGTGCATAGGCAACCAAATATACTCTAAAAGTGACGTTTAAGTAATGGTTGCGAATGTAGAAGTGGGGTTATTTATTGATTTGAGATGTTTAATTTACATATAATTACGGATTTGAAATAGTGTAATTTATTAATTTAGGTTGTTTAAATTACATATAAGTTTATAATCTGATCTGAAAAGCTTAAATGTCAATAAAATTCTCGATAGAAAAGAAAAGAATTCTCTAGAACACAAGAGGTAACCTTTGTTTACGGTAGAACCTTCGCGAATATGGTTATGTCTATGGACATAATCGAACATATAGTTTTTCGAGAACATTCATATAGAGGAAATAGAACAATTCGAATAGGATTTCTTGCCAGATGGTTCTGGAACATTGAAAAGGTATAAATACTCGGTGATTTGGATTCAAAATGGTCAGTCAGTCAGTAAGGGGGTCAGGATAGTTACTATGAAGTCAGTATAATGTCAGACAGTTAGTTATTAAGAAGACAGACACAGTTAGTTACAGTTAGTGAAGTCAGTTGTTCAGTAAGTTCAATATTAGTCAGTCAGAATTAGGAAGAAAGTATAAAGTATGCAATAATCAGTGATTTAGTATTAAAATTTGATAGTATTGGAAAGTATAATAAAGAGAATATTATTGAAGATTAAAAATTATGGTGATTGGATAATGGAAGAAAGTATTAATTGAAAATTAAAATTATATAATATATTTGGTGATTGGATATTGGTATATTAAAAAGAAGAATAAATATAAATGCTATTAAGAAAATTATTTTAAATTGTTGGAAGCTGATAATTGGAAAAAGGAATTTCACAAAAACAAAGATAACCGAGGCTGAGAACGAAGACATTGAGTGGTGATTAAAATCTATATAGTGGAGAACAGTTCTTTTAGGCATTCAGTGACAGAAAGGTACAACATTTTGTTAATATAATTTAGTTAGTGTCATAACAATTTCAATTTTAAAGATAGTTTGTTTAAAATTTACATTGTCTATATAATTTAATTAGTTTCATAAGAATTTCAATTTAAAGATAGTTTATTTTAAATTTACATTGGCTATGTTAAATATATATATGTGTGTTTCATAATAGGTATAATAAAGATAATTACTCATAATAGGTATAATTAACGATAAAGTTTGTAAGTGCTTACAAACTAATTCTTTGAGAACCGCGATAAAAACCCTATATATATATATATATATATATATATATATATACATTATAAAAGAAAAAACACTCATTGCTCATTAAAACATCATTCACAAATAATACATCATCACAGATTATTAATTCAATAATCAGTATATATTTTCTTCGTATATTAAAAACACGAATACCTTTCCATTCCTAACTAATTTTTTCGATTACAATTCTGTAATCTATAAATTCTGTTATTGTGTAATTTGAATATGCAACGAGGCAAAACATTATTGGGTTTGCATGTTACTAAATTGCATTATTACTCAACATAATCAAAATACTTAATTGTTCTACTATTAAATTCTTGTAATAAACCCATTATTATAACTGTAGTTGTTTCTTGGCATGCTTTAAAAATAATCCTTTCTGAATGATTAGTAAATTGAAGTTGTACCTTTTAGCAAGATAAACAGTTTTAGCAGGAAACGACAAATCGAAATACCTAGGAATCACCTTTGTAATTAAGACATTTTTAAAATAACAGCTAATTAAGTCTGATATGAGTTTTGTCTTATTCAAACCAACTATGCCGATGTTTTTGTAAGGGTAGTAAGGAACCATAAAGACAATAAATTGATTTTGTAAAAATTTAAAAAAAAAGTATTTTATTTATCTATATATTTCCAGAGTTTATACCTTCTTTTTCTATATTCTTAAGTTTAGGTATATTTTGCCTATTCTGGCTTCAAACATCGCTTCATATTTTTAAGGGCATCCTATCCTTTGGCTTCTTTTCAGAGAGGAAGAAGACAAGATTACCTTGTTGGTGCACAAAAATAAGAAACGTATCCACGGTTACTCAGTTCGGAAAAGATATGGAGGGATTTTTTAGAAAAGATATTGACCAGAAAATAACATGTAATAAATATATTTTTAAAACAATGAAATTTTTAAATGGAAGAGATAAGTCTTGGGCAACCACCCGAATTTTTAAAGAATTTATTGGGAAACCTTCTTCTTCTGCTGCTGCCGATCCCACTAATAAAGGTTGGCTATAACTATTGCAAATTCGTCTCTATCTTCTGCTTTTCTTAAAAGCGTTTGCGTGTTTAACTCGGTCCAGTCGCAAATATTTTCAGCCAGGATATTTTTCCTCTACCAGGAACAGTTTTCCTTCGATTTTCTCTTCATAATCAGTTGCAATAACTCGTACTTCTCATTTCTAAGTATGTGCCACAAATATGCTGTCTTTCTTCTTTTAATAGTGGTCAAAAGTTCTTTGTCTCGACCCATTCTGTGCACCACCATTTCGTTCGTAAAATGATGGGCCCATGGTATTTTCAAAATTCCTCTAAAAAGCCACATCTCAAAAGCTTCCAGCTTTCTCATCTAGGTAACATTAATAGTCCAAACGTCGGCACCATAAAGAAGGATATAGTGAATACAACATTTTACTATACAATATCGGATTTGAAGATTGCGACTTTGATTACTTAAAAATTTTCACATCTTCAAAAAGGCTGCTCTTGATTGCTCTATTCTTTTGAATTGAATTTCTGATTTAGGTCTTCAGTAATCCAGACTCCTAAGTACTTTATTTTTCCGATTTGTCCAATATTTTCATTTTTTATCTTTATCCTTGTTACTATTTTATCCCTCTTACTGATAACCATCTTCTTCTTCTAGTGCCGTCTCCACTAATGAAGGTTGGCTATAACCATTGCAAATTCGTCTCTATCTTTTGTTTTCTTAAGAGCGTCTGTGTGTTTAATCCTGTCTAGTCGCGAATGTTTTTCAGCCAGGATATTTGTCGTCTACCAGGATCCCTTTTCCTTTGATTTTACCCTTTATAATCAGCTGCAACAACTCGTACTTATCATTTCTAAGTATATGCCCCAAATATGCTGTCTCTCACCTTTTAATGGTGGTCAAAAGTTCTCTGTCTCTTCACATTCTGTACAACACCATTTCGTTCGTAATATAATGGGTCCACGGTACCTTCAAAATTCTTCCAAACAGCCACATCTCAAAAGCTTCTAGTTTTCTCATTAAGTGGATATAACATTTTACCATGCGATATCGGATTTGCAGATTGAGTCTTTGGTTACTCAAAAATTTCCTCATTTTCAAAAAGGCTGCTCTTGATTGCTCTATTCAGTGAATTTCTGATTTCGGATTCACATCTTCCGTAATCCAGACTCCTAAGTATTTCATTTTGTCCACTTGCTCAATATCTTCTGATTTATCTTCCACTGATAACCATGGTTTATGTTTTCTTTATGATAATTGTTTAAACTAAACTGTTTCTCAATATCACAAATAGTGTTTAGTAGCATAACGAATGTTAATTATCCCTCTTACTGATAACCATCTTCTTCTTCTAGTGCCGTCTCCACTAATGAAGGTTGGCTATAACCATTGCAAATTCGTCTCTATCTTTTGTTTTCTTAAGAGTGTCTGTGTCCTGGCGTCAGCCAGGATATTTGTCGTCTACCAGGATCCCTTTCCCTTTGATTTTACCCTTTATAATCAGCTGCAACAACTCGTACTTATCACTTCTAAGTATATGCCCCAAATATGCTGTCTTTCGCCTTTTAATGGTGGTCAAAAGTTCTCTGTCTCTTCACATTCTGTGCAACACCATTTCGTTCGTAATATGATGGGTCCATGGTACCTTCAAAATTCTTTCAAAAAGCCACATCTCAAAAGCTTCTAGTTTTCTCATTAAGTGGATATAACATTTTACCATCCGATATCGGATTTGCAGATCGAGTCTTTGGTTACTCAAAAATTTCCTCATCTTCAAAAAGGCTGCTCTTGATTGCTCTATTCAGCGAATTTCTGATTTCGGATTCACATCTTCCGTAATCCAGACTCCTAAGTATTTCATTTTGTCCACTTGCTCAATATCTTCTGATATATCTTCCACTGATAACCATGGTTTATGTTTTCTTTATGATAATTGAAGGGGTGAGTGGATGAACGAAGTAAGTAACAAAAGTAAGTTTTTGAGAAATTTAACTCCAAAGTTTTATTGCTGGAACTTTTGTATTAATCGATTTTTTAAACCGATTTTTTTTTATTCTCACAGGTAGGATATGTATAAATTTTATTGTAAAAACAAAAATCCCCCCGATTTTTAAAAACTTATTTGAAAAATATATATTTGTACTTACCTCTTTTATCCAAAAACTTTTTTGTGTTAGAAATTATGTCTATGCCAAAATGAAGGGGGTATGTGGACTTACCTCCTTTATCTAGGATAAATATTTGCATTTTCTTTTGAATAAGAGCTATAATCAGAAAAAAAATAACATGGATGTCAGGTAAACACTTCTATTTTTGGTTTTACAAAAGACTGACAAACACTGAATTTCTAAGCAGCTTTTGAATCAGTCTAAGGATATTGTACCACCTTCTTAAAAATTTTGTTGCTCTATGATGGCTTCATAATACCACTTATCCCTTTCTGGAATAAAGCAAAGCTGTTCTTTTAGATTGTCTACCTTTTCTTTGCTTAAGGATCCAGTATTTTGGATATGACTTGGAATGTTGAATTCTTCAGGTAGAAGGGATTGGAAATTTTTCTGCTTAAGGATATATACCATTTTAAAAGGTGTGTAGTAATCGTAAGACTTCTTGAAAAGGTATGATCCAAAGATATCTACGCAAATCCACTGTATTCCAGTTTTGAAATTAACCTTTTCATTAAGAAGATCTTTTTTCTATTCATTAGTTTCATGGTTGTCATAATATTTTCCGTGTCTCTAAAGTGATGTTGCATGTCTATCACCATATTTTTCTTGGTTGAAGAAACAATCACATCACGATATTTATCAGGGATGTAAATGTTTTGATGTTTCTTTAGTCGTTTCTCAATACGTCCAAATGCTCTATCTGAGTCTAAGTACGAGTGTCCTACCTCTGGAAACTTGTGCTCAATCGTTTTAAAGATGCCTTTGCCCACAAGATACTGAAACAAATATACCATCAAAAAATTTTTATTTTGCCCGGCACACGAGTCCGTCCACAAAACTAGATGATATTTTCCTTTGAAGGCTGGATCCACTTCGATTGTTCGTAGAAAACAACTAAAAATTTCCGAGCTACCTCTGGAAGCTTGATTTTCGGTCCATATGCAGAAAACGGTTTTTTCCACATTTTTGGTTATTATGTGGATTTCTAAGTTGTAAAATCACATTTGTCTAAGAAAAAAATCTTTCGAGGTACTAAGCCTAGGTAGTGGCATAGTTTGCTTTAGATCCAATGTTACATACACAGTGTTCTCTGATTTGCTAGCAAATTCTCTATCTGCTTTTTGAGATTCAAACGCTGATTTGTAATTTTCAGCGTGCTCTTCATTACTTTTGCCAGAATCGCATGTGCTACATGTATCGCTTTTGGGATAATCAAAAGACAGATTAAATTCATTATTAAAAATGAATCGGTATGTAGCCTCTTTTATTTGAAATTTTTCATTTCTTCCGTCAGTTCGGCATTTGTCTAGGTAATGTTTATGCATTCTAGGGATCGACAGTTGCAGTGAAAGATATTTTTTGTGAATATTACAATGCCTGGAGTAGTGCGACTCTTCTGCTGGGAAACTGGAAATATGCTCAATGACATAAGCAGCAACTTCAGCAGGGGTCTTGTTAGGTCTGACTGCGTGTTTCCCCTTCTGTCCGGTTCAGGAGCATTTTTCCCTGATTTTATTGAAGTTTGGATTAGGTCAACCTTTTTCAAGCTGATTGCAAACAAGGAAATGAAAGCCCGTTTGCATACGGTAGTTTGCCGGCCACTACAAGTTACATTGTATTGGTACGTGGCAGTTTTATGCTTTAATGCTCCAATTTTCTTTCTCATTGGTTCCCTTTTTTTAATGCTCTTAAAAAGAAGGCAGTTTTTTGCATTTACATCTAATTTGTAGTAGGAAGAAAATATTGATTCCCTTTCTTCTACAGTTATTGACTGAGAACACTTGCAGCGGCAATTTTCATTGCACAAAATTCCAGAGTTAACGGTTTTAGCGGGTTTTACTTGGCCTATTTTAGAAATGTAAGCCAGACCACTTTCTCTGCACTTGGCACGTTTTCGTGCTTTCCATTCTTTAATCTTTTTCTGTCTTTTTCTAGTTACTTTTACTTTTAGTAGAAATATTTTTTTCTTGGTTTTAGTGGGCCAATTAAGAGCCTCTTCATTTCCATTTTCAGGAAGAGCAACGATCTCATCATATGGAATTTACTTGTAGTTCAAAACTTTTTATTCTTTGTGGTATGGATGAAGGACGTAAGTACTTTATCTTGTTACTTACCTCCTTCATTCACTAGATATTTAAAGTAGTATGGTCAATTACCTCCTTCATACGCTGGCTATCTCAGTTATTTTAAATCATAGAAGGCTGAGGATAAGTGGAAAATTTAATTTAGCACTTACCACCTTCATCCATGCGGATAACTCATTTTCTTAAAAAATGTCACTTACTCCCTTCATCCACTCACCCCTTCAATTGTTTAAACTAAACTGTTCCTTAGTATCACAAATAGTGTTTAGTAGCATCAGCAGGTCTTTCTCACTCAGCGATAATGACTGTATCGTCAGCATAACGAATGTTATTTATATTTTCATCATTTATCTTGATCCCTTCTGTACAATTTTCAAGTGCTTGTGTAAATAATTCTTGGTAGTATATATTAAATAGTAATGAGTGCGGTAGTGTTACCACACCCAGTTGGTTCCAAAAGAGATTTCTCACTATATTAATATCATTTTTGTTAAGTCCTTTTTGCTTTAGAGACTCAATTAGAATACTTTGACATGCTTGATGTATTTTCGTCCTTGAGTGTATAAAATGCAACAATTAAATTTTAAAAAAATAAATATATATAAAAGTATAATTATTTTTGGTAATAAGCTAATAGTTATAATCATAAGACATGCTTTAGCAATATAACAAATATTTTACAGTTTTGCTATAAAAAAGAATTAATTTACTTCAGTGAGTTTGGTTTGTAATATGCTTAAAATATTTCATTTCCATTACTCTCATTCCATAGGTAGCATTCCATCACGAAATTATTAATTTTGAAATAGCTACGCGAATGCTTTACATCTAAATAATTAAATCGTCTATATACTGTTTCTTGAAATTATTTAAACAACAAACACGAGTACGTGTCTTAAATAATTATGTAGTTCAACAACAATATATGAATATATTAGACGTCGGTCGCCAAGAGATTTGTAATAGCAGAGTTGAGCCAAATATGATGCTAAATGTAAAATCTAAAGAATTTTAAACAATGTCGCGAGTACTATAAATTGAAAAAAGTAATAAGAATAACAACACTGTTCTAAACAAATAAGAAGTAGATAATAAAAGCATGTGTATAATTGTCAGGTTAGGTTCTTTTGATCAATATGCAAGTGGAGTTTTTCGGTAATATTAAAGAGGTTTAAATGTTAGATATTTTGTTAATACTAGCTATGCAATCATAATAGGTACTGGGCAATTGCAAATACCTAGGAGCATTAAACTTAAACGCCAAACAGATCAAAATCACGACAAACCAGTTACGTCAAGGATAAACGAGAACGACATTAAAAGACACATAAGTATTAAAAACTCTTATACATCTGTTGTTAGTACAACAAATAAATTTGAATTATTAGGCACATTAAATAATAACAACTTTCCACGTGTAGTAGGACACAAACAAATTAGAGCTATATTTAAACCATTCACATCTAATTTTCAAAAACAATTACAGAAAGCAGCTTTAAGTCAACCTGAAGCTTTTACGCAATTTAAAAGAGGAATGCTCAATCTCCTTTGCTTAAGCCACGTTTCCTTTTAAATTTGGACTAAAAAGAACTCTTCTTCTAAATATTCTATATAGCACTGAGCCAAGTTCCAAAACTTGAATTTTAAAATGAATGGGAGTCAGGCAGGGTGACTCGTTAAGCCCACTTCTCTTTAATATATTAATGAACGAAATAATATCAACAGTACGTAAAGGTCATGGCTACAGAATGGGAAACAAAGAAATCCAAATATTATGTTGTGCAGACGACGCCGCATTAAACGCCGAGACAAAAGACGAACTCCAAAGATCTTCAATACAACAGCCAAGAAATACAATATGATAATATCAGCAGAAAAAACTAAATGTATGACATCTAAATACCCACTACGATGTAAAATCAAAATGAATGGGAAGATAATAAAGCAGGAAGCAAGGTTTAGATATCTGGGAATAGATATAACCAGTTACGGAGATGTTGAAGAAGAAGTACGACAACAAAGTTTAAAAGCAATAAAGAGGCGTCCTCTGTAATTTAACCATGTTAAATTACAGAGGAAAGGATCACCCATCATTAGCAATATATTCAAGCTAAACGAATATGATTTATGTAACAATAAAACACTGAAAACTTTGTTTTCAAACTTCTACAAAATTTATTTTAAATTCTTATCACTACAGCTGTTTCGGATGATTGCCTTTCTCAAGTGATCTGTTTTTGGTATGGGTTTACACTTTATAGTCTCTAATGAAATAGGTTGAGGAGGGGAGAACTGTTTGTCTCAAGCTGGTCATTCAGAATTATATCTGTGTTTTTTAATTTGTTGATTTCCATAGATTCTAACAAAGATAGCTTAAGGCCTTTATTTTGAATGTGGAGAATTTTAAATTCGTCATTAAAAGAATGATTATGATCTAGAAGGTGAAGTGCGTATGTAGAATCTGTTTTTCTATTATTGAAAGCCCTTTTATGTTCTGCTATTCGTTTATTAAAATTTCTACCTGTTTGACCAATGTAAGTTTTTGGGCAGTCGCCACATTTAAGTTTGTACACACCACTGTGTAAGTGTTTTTTATGTTGGCTCTTGTTGTTTTTAATATATTTGCCTAGGTTGTTATTTGTTCTGAAAGCTGGTGTTATTCCTTTCTTTTTTATGTGTTTGGCTATTTTTGTTGATATTTTGCCTGTATATGTAATCGAGCAGAAGGTACTGGGTTTTTTCTCTGGTGGTGGAAATACTAAGTTCAGGGCTTTCTTGTGTAGTTTTTGATTTAACATTTTATTAATTGTTTGTTCGTTGTATCCATTGTTTACTGCTATTTGCTTAATGATATTTAATTCTGTCTCAAAATTGTATTTTGACATAGGTATTGCTGTTAATCTATGTAACATACTATGATAGGCTGCCAGTTTATGTTGTGTGGGATGGGATGATGAATTGTAAATAGTCGTGTCAGTATGGGTAGATTTATGAAATATGGAGAAGTCATGTTTGTTTTTAAGTCTGGTAATTTTTAAATCTAAGAAATTTATGGATTGATTTTGTTCTGTTTCTATTGTAAATTCAATATGACTATGAAGAGAATTAATATACGATAAAAATTGGTCGAGTTGCCTGTTAGTTCCTGTGAAACATACCAGTACATCGTCTACGTATCTCCACCTACATATCGAATATGATTTAACTAACCCTTAAAACTCGTTTAGAACCGTAGAAGTATAACCACTATCAGTAGAATAAAGTTTGGTCACGCATGTTATCTAGTACATTTGCATAAAATCAAAACTGTCCATATCGGTAGAGTACAGTAAACAGAAGCTAATTTTCTGGTTGGATCATATTAATAGAACACAGCAAATATTAGAAATTGGAAGTAGAAGCAAAGGTAGAAGAGGAAGACTCAGAAGAAAATGAATATATTAAATAGAAGAAATAAGAAGGAATAAAGGGAAACGTATTGCAGAATTAAAGATGATGCAAAAAATGTTTAAAAAGGAGAACCGAAATCTCAATGGGACGCCTGAGAGGGCAAAAGAATTTAAGAAGAAGAAGAAGTATTTAATATAGACACTTCTTCTTCATTTTGAAAACTTTATTTATTCTTTCTTTTTCGCTTCTCCCTTTTGTTGCTTTTTCACTGCTTTCTCTTTGTTTATATGTTTTCCGTTTTTTTCTCAGTAGAAGTATTCCTTTCACTTTTCTTTTACCTGCCATGGTTGATATGCTGTTCAGTTTACTTATCATTCCTTATTAAACCATTTCTTATTGCTTTTTATTATACTTCCAATATTGTTACTCTAAGCTATACTTCTTATTCCTCTTTCGATCTTCAGTTGTTTCTAAGGGCCGGTTGTTTGAACGCTAATCAAAACTTGATTGTAATCAAATATTTGACAGCAGCTGTCAAAATTATTAAAAATTGCTTATTATTAATATTGATTTGTAAATAAAAACATGAAATTAACATCAGAAAAACATTGTTTAATAAAATGGAATAAAATAAATCAGTCAACATAACATCAAAATGTGACGTAATTGATTTTAATTAAACATTTGATTACAATCAAGTTTTGATTAGCGATCGAACAACTGGCCCTAAATTTATTAATCCAATTGTCGCAATTTTTAAAACTCTATAATTTTTCAAATATATTTTCTATCTGCTTGTAATTTTGGACAATTCTCAAAAAATATTAGCTTCTTCGTATTTAAAATAAAAATAGTGTTGATGAACGGTTTTCCTTATCTCTGCTATTTGATAAAACTGTCCATTTCTACATAGTTAAGTTATTTTAAATTTTAACTCCTCTTTTTCTCACATTAATTATTTTTGTCCGTCTTATGAATAATACATTTACTAATCATAATAAAATCATCAAATTACGATTACCATTTCTGTCTTATTAACAGGCTTTAAGAATCATAAAAATAAACTAAAATAAATTTAAAGTCACCTTTCTCCGTTCGGTATCTGTCGCCGTGACTCGTCTGATGAAATTTATTTCTTTTTTTTATAGCAATTTTTCAAGTCTTATCCCGAACATTATATCTGATCCGGGACCCTCTCGCCAACCTTGTTTCTCACGTAAGACGTTTTTCCCTCACAATCTCGTCCCGAAATGAAAACTCTTAACCCGGCTAAAACCGCAATAAAAAAAAGAACACCAGACCAGGAAAAAATAAATATATTTCTTGGCGACCATACCCAGATGATTTATGACGGCACTCGAAACGAAAACGTCTTTTACAAAATAAGGAAGATATAACAGCTCTTGCACTATGTACAAAATAAAGTGTTTTATGAGTGGCCCGAATTTAGGTGGGCGACGAAAGCATTTTTCTTTCGTGGTTTTATTGGGCCGAGAGGAAACATAATACTGCGATATTTTTTACCCCAAAACGACTATGTTTAGAGAATTTTTTATATAAAATGGTTTCTAATGCTCCAGTACTTCCACCTCCATCGGTAATATATCAACGTGAAAAATGTCTTTTGTTGGATTTCATTTTTTGGTGTGCAGTAGTATATTTTACAAATTTAATGATATACACAGCCGTTGTCAATATATCTATAAGGAAAGAACACAATGCTTTTGCATGCTTATGATTGTTTATAAATATTTTACTGTTTAATATCATAAGTTACTATAATAAATATCTTACTTTCATAAGTGGTAAACAAGTAGGGGAACACGGGGCGGAATGGACCGGCGGGACAAAATGAGATTTGTATTTTTTCACGCGTGTAATATGCTGCCATGTACGCTGCTTGGTATTAAGCTACGCTCCGATGAGTAGTTCTGTAACTATAGTCGCCATTGTTCACTGCGAACTAAAGGTGGTATTTATAACGTACTTATGAATTTAAGTTGATTTATTGCATTTTCTGTCCATTTCAGATCTGAAGGTAACTGACTAAATTTTTCTTATTGCTTATTCAGCATTAATTACTATTGAAATAGATATTGTAGCTTTCTGTAAACTGCCGTAGACCTTTAAAATATTGCTATATACCTAACCTCACAAAAGTTTGAAATTTAAAATAACGAACTTTTGGGCAGAACGCGATGTATCTCATTCAGTCCAGCTTTATTTTATGTCGCTTAAGAGAATACTTTAAACTATCTTGTGTACCAAAATCAACATTGGCACAATATGTTAAGAAAAATTTCGAACAGTCCGAAATTTATTATTAACAAAAAGTCAGGAAAATTGATGTTTATTTTTATGAAAATCGGGAGTTAGAACTTGCTACGTACGTCAAAGGCATGGAAAAAAGATTGATTCATTTATCCATAAAAGATTTACATAGGCATCAGTTAGCAGACCGCAATAGAATTGTTCATAATTTTTGTAATGTATGCCACTTTAGGACTGTGGGACATAATATAACATAAAGTTACTTACGATATGTTTTATTAAGCTTTATAACGATATATAAACTAACATTCTTGTTCACATGGAGTCCATAACCTAAATGTGTTATCAATGTCTGGTTGTCATATCACAGCTGTCACTTGTGGTTCCTTTTACCAATTTCGAAATTGCCAAGTATAGCGTACATGAGAACCATACATAACAATTTTAACCACAGATGTGAAATGACAGGCAAAGACTAGATTAATGGCTTTTTGAAAAGAAATCCCGATTTAAGTTTATGAAGACCTGAAGTAACCTCTGGAGCTTGGGCGATTGGTAGCTGTCAATGGAGTAGCTGTGGCACAATTCCAATCACTGCTAAAAGAATGCATTGATAAATATAAATTGACTTGTGTTCGTATTTTTCAGTTGTTGATGAAACCGGCGTTAGCGTGAATCCAAAAGAGCATTCTAAAAGCATAGCAACCAAAGGGAAACGGCAGATAGTGACGCTATCATCATCTGAGAGAGGTGAAACTGTGACTGTGGAGTTGTGTTTTTGTGCCAGTGGATTTACATAAACTCCATGTTAATTTTGTCAAAACATTTGTTGGTTGGTTTAAAATATTTATATATTTATAAGGGCACAAAAGATGCTTCTGTTTTGCTTCTGTTCCACAGATATTCAACGCACACCAAAAATTGCGAACTCATTGATCTTGCTCGAAATAATGGAGTTGTATTGCTCTGCTTTCCTCCCTACTGTTCGCACCGTCTTCAGCCTTTAGACGTTTAACTGATAAAACCTATTAGTGTTTATTATAAAGAGGAAGTGCGAAGATGGTTAAGATAAAATTCTGAAAAAACAGTAACTTTATTTCAGATGGCATCGTTATTTGGAGCTGCATTTATTAATGCAGCTATAATGGAAACTGCACTCAGAGGCTTTAGAAAAACAAGAATATGGCCTCTTCATATTTTGCTTTTACTGAAATCGATTTCCTTTCATCTGCACCAACAGATATTCAAATAGATGATCATTTTAAGCCAAGTCATGCCAATGATTTGACAACGACAAATAAAGAGAAGGCATTTAAAAAGAAAGGGTTGTTAATATTAATACATAAAGAAGGACAAGAAAAGACTCTGATTTTAGTGGCACTGCAGAAACTGCCCAGTGTTTATACTGTCAAGACTTTTATTCAACTTTCCATGAAGGAAGGGTAGCATATGGGGCGGAATGGGAAAACTGAACTACTTTGTATATCAAGAAAAATTGTCAACTACCTTGATTTTTTTCTATTTTTATTCTATTTATTGTTTTTTAGAATAATTAATTAATTAATTTTTGCAGTTTATTTTTATTTTTAAGGAAGACTAGCCAAGGCATTAAAATTAGACGTGCCATTTCGCCTCGTGTTCCCATATATACTTATTTTTAAGAATATATATTGGAAAGAACATTTCTGTTTATAGGAAGGAGTATGTGTTGTTGCTCTTACTAATTTTTAATAAAAATATGGTAATATTAAAAATGTTAATTTCCACTCTTAAATCCAGCTATAAGTTTTTAGTTCTTGCTTTGTTATTTACTAGCTCTTCAAATTTTTTTTTAATTCAGTGGACAATTCATGATGATCGTCGCCGTTCAATCCCGTCAGATTATGGTTTACGCTTTTGCATTCTATTCGAAGGTTTGATTCGTTCTCTCTATTTTGGTTATAATTTATTGTGTATCTAGGCTAATTTCGATATCCCTCCGTATTCCTTTCTATTTCTACATTTCTCTTTCGTTTTTCAACAGTTACTAAAGCTATCAGCTTCATCATATTGAAATGTCTTAGGAAAATAAAGGAAAATTAAAATAAAATCAAATAAAATAAAATTAAATAAAATTTAAATATTTTAAAACAAAATAAAATTAAAATAAAATTAAATCAAATAGAATAAAATCGAGTAAAACAAAGTAAAATAAAATAAAATAAATTAGAAAAAATAGGATAAAGTAGAATAAAATAAAATGAAAGATATTCGTGACAATCAAAAACATTTTTGGGGAGCTATGATTCTATTGTCATACTGTTCCTTATTTAAAAATAATTTCCCAATTAACTGCTGCAGATGAACTACGAGTAAACACATGTTTAACATCGAAAGAGAAGCTTATTTAACTTTGATACATTATTTAATTTTAAGGCGATACAAAGTTCGACGGATTAGCTAGTACCTTAATAAAATAAAAACATTTTTCTCTAATTACAATTTGAATTTAGAAGTATATGAGTGATTTAAATTGATCTTTTATCTCTAAGGATAGAGGTAAAAAGTTGTTTTAGGCAAAAGTACACAATGGAGAATAAATTTCAGGTTATGCGAAACGAATGTTAGAAGCAAGGAAGTGTTTTGTTTAGATTATTCGCTAAAGAGATAAAGTGTCGTCTTTAGAAGCCAAAAATTAAACAAAAAAACGTTGCATGAGAGTCTGAGTATAAAATATACATAAGCCAAAAAACTAGTTTTTTATATGTTAAATAAAAAACTAATAATGATTAGTAAAAATAACATTCAAAATATTGATCTGCATATTGAAACCAAACATACTAAAAGAGTACATGGTTCAAAAAAAGTGGGACTCTGATGTAAAAATTAAGATCCGAATTGAAGGAGCAAGATCTCATCATCGTCATCATCAGCCGTTTTGACTTCAATGCTAAACATAGGCCTCCTGCAAATAATTCCATTGAATCTTGAGCATCTTAAGTTCAGTTGTGCTGGATACTCTTGACTTCGTCAGACCACCTTGCCTCCACCGTGTCTCCTAAGGAACTATATAGGACTAGATACTATTTATTATCCAATCTTCCATATCTCGATCTATATAAGCACGACAGAACTCCAGAATTCTAAGTGTTGTCTTCGATGATCTGCAATAAATAAACGGTTTGTAGCAAGTTTATAAGATAATAAATTTTGTTCGGTTAATTTTTTGAGACTGATTGCGAAAGTAACCATGTATTTCGTTAATCAGATCCTGGCTGACATATATAAACAGACTTCTTTGCCCTGGCTCCCGAGACATCTAGAGTTATCCTCAATTGAACACGTGTGGGACATAATGGGATGGAAACTTTTAATTTAGAGTATCGTCCTCAAACTTGACAGCACTTTAAGAGAAGTTGATTGTGCATGAAACAAAAACCGTTTTTATCAAAATAAACTAATTCGACAAGGTACGGTAAGCATGTTTCATGTTAATTTGCAATGTATTTCAAATAAAGTCGATATTTATGATCAAAGCTTTTTTTTGGGATTAAAATTTATATGACGTCATATGTTTGCACGAAGGCAAAGTGAAGAAAATTTAAAATTAATTAGCATCTCCGGCTTTTCATTAGCTAATTTCTGGTGTAGGGTAAAAAAGAAACAAGGTAGAGCTGTAATTTATGTAAAAGAAAATCTTATGTATTCTTCTCTTAATCTAAATGAATATAATGTAGAGCAAAGTTCAGAGTTTTGTTCAATTTATGTACCTTCAATAAAAACCAATATTTTAACTGTTTACACATCGGGTAAATGTGACTTTGACTTGTTTTTGGTGAATTTTGAGAATGTCATAACGTGTTTGCTTAGTAAAGCAGACAAACTGATCATACTTGGTGATTTTAATATAAATTTTAAAATTAAATCTGAGCCTTCTTTTGATACTCAAAATCAATTAACATTTTTTTGGTTTCAAAGTAACCAGAAACGATTATACTAGAATCACATCTCAATCCAGTAGTTACATCGATAACATTATGACATTATGAAAATATCTACAGAGTGGGCGTATTTAAACCTTATTTTTCAGCTCAATCTTTATTGATTGACTCTGAGCATAAAACTGCTGACACTAATCAAACATTTCAACGGTTTATTACTTCTTCTGGTTTACGTTTTCTGGCTAGTACCAAGATTGACTTTTTCTAGAATATTAATAATGATCCTGATTTTTGAGTCTTTCTCACCGAAATTCTCTTAGTAATTCTAATTGTAGGGACATTCGCGAAATCATTAGCATAATTGTAAAAAAAACTTACCAAATAGTTTTAACACCTTTCATTTATCTTATTAATTTAATTATATTAACTGGAGTATTTCTAGAAGTACTAAAATACTCAAAAGTGTTACCTATCTACAAAAAAGTGATTTCTCAAAAACTGAAAATAACATACCCAAAAGCATTGTTTCTACTTCTGAGAAAGTGATTGAAAAGGTTATCAAATAACAATTTTATTACTATTTTGAGTCAACTAATTACTTTCGCAACACACAATATGGATTCAGAAGTGCTCGTTCTACTACGAACGCGGTTTTTAATGTTGTGAGCGAGGTGATTGAGGGGCTTGAACGCGGCAATCGCATAGCAATGTCTCTTGTGACTTGTCGAAGGTGTTTTGCTCCACAAATTAAATCACTATGGAATCAGAGGTATCCCTCTTAAGCGTAAATGTGGCAGACACCAGGCGGTAAAATCTAAAGGTCATCTCTCCGATTTTCTATCCCTAAAACATGGGACTCCATGTTTTACGGATAGACAAGATTCGGTCTTAAGACCTCTTTTGTTTATTATTTATGTCAACGATTTACCTAAATTCACATCTCCGTACAAATCCGTAAAATTCGCAGATAATATGACATACGTTATATCAGGAAAAATAATGATGATAAAATGTCTTATGAGGAAGTTTCTACTAAATCTAGCACATGGTTTGCTGCAAACAAACTAAAACTTAACTCTGATAAAAGGCAAAATTTGGTTATATCTGCAAGTAATTTACACAATGATTCAGATACCAAAGAGACTGTTAAACTATTGGGAATCACCATCTGTAATCGACTGAACTGGTGGGCTCAAATCTCGTGACTAAAGACAAAGCTATCAAGTTTATTATTTATTTTTCGCCAATTAGCAAGGGCTGTCAACTTTGAAATATTAAAAATGACATATTTTTCTTTATTCCACTCTTACCTAAACTATTGTTTAATAATATGGGGCAATTCAACAAATACACTTAAAATATTTTGAATGCAAAAGAAAGCTATCAGGATTTTAGCAGGGTTTAGAACACTGCCGACCGTTCCTCATCAAATTCAAAATTATGCCGCTACCTACTCAAATATTTTAAATTCTAACTGAAATTCACAGAAAACAGACCCATTTAATAAAGTAGTCTGATTATTATCTAAGTAGTCTACTATTACAATATTTTACTAAAAAAGTTTTAAACAGCTAAGCTGTAATGGTTTCGAAAAAGTTATAAAAAGACTCATTGCAGAAAATCCACTGAACTGCTTACCGTAGCTTAACTCTTTTTATGTTTAATAACTCTTTTTCTGTTGTGTTCTTATTTTGTGATATATTTAGTACAGTGAATGAAGGTAAAAATCAACTATTACCTCCGATTTCGGTGAACCTCCATCGATTTGCATGAAAATTTGGAATTGAGTATATTTTACCCTCAACTTCAAAAGTAACATATGCTCAACTTGCGCTTTTTGCATTTTAGGGGTGAAATCCACCCCTTTTGTTAAAAATGGTAAAAAATGTAGATTTAAGCATTCTGGCATAAGTTATCTCGATTAATTAAATAAAATAAATATTTTGCAACATTTATAAGCATAATTTATGATTTTAATTAATTTTTCAACCCTTTTAGCAACTATCCCTTAAATCGAAAGTCATAAAAAAATCATTTTTTATATTTCTGAAATATCAAATCGCATATTAATATTACCCAAATAGTTTCTTTATTGTTTATGATATATTATTATATATTATTATGATATATTATTATGATAACATTATTAATTTTTGAATGACTGTGAAATTTCAACCCAAAAACCACCCCCTTAAAGCAGAATCATTGAAAAATTAATTACTGAATTGAAATCTTATTTACTGAGTATTAAAGTATTTATTTATTGCGTAATTTTGCACCCTTAAAAACTACCCCTTATCATAAAAATAATGAAAAATGTTTTTTTATTAGCTTTAATAGCTTTAGTCATTTAAAAACTTTTTTATTGGTTATTATAAACTTTATTAATATATTCCAAATTTATTAATATTATTCTTTCCACATTTCCTGAACAATTTTTTTCAGTGCTTATGTGACTTATCAAAATTTAATTTGTTAGTTAAGAGGAAAACGTATTAAAATAAATATTAAAATATATGAAAAGTTCATTCATTTTTTATTTAAGTAATGTTTTATAAATTGATCAAATATTAATAGTACTTTAATTGTTAATTTTTCACTCTTCATCAGAGCTCTCTTCACCAATTTCTCCTTTTTCATTAATTAGAGGGCTATTTTGGCAATTGTCCCCACTACTGCATGAACCGCAGACTGCATTGCAAAAATAACCCTACTCTTCGACACCCGCAAGAAGCGCCGCACCCTTTTTTGCAGTTGCAAAAAATCATTTTTAACAATTCTTTTGGAGCAGGTGGATTGGGATTTTTAGTTGGAACAAAGACTCTTCAATTTTGCACCATCCCCAGTCAACTGGACGAATATCATTGTTTCCAAGCCATATCTGGGTTTGTAAATAAACTCTTTGGATGTGTTCATCCAATGCTGATATACAGAATTCCTTTCACTAGCTTCTTCTATCTTCAAAATATACATACACACATCCACACATGTATATTTCGTGAGCATATACCTATCGACACGTCTACTTCTTATTACCTATCTTTTTTCCTATATATACATACAAAATCTCTACTCCAAAAATTTTTCTATTCCTGCTCACCTGGCTAGATTAAACATTATAGAATCAGGAAAGTGTTTATGCGATAATATTTCCCAGTGTGATGTTAATCACATCCTGTTTGGATGTATTAAAAATAAAGCACTCTCATCTACGTTTTATGAAAACCTAGTTAAAAGTAATGTCCAACTTCCAGTAAACATAACCCACCTACTGTCATTGAATCAGAAATCTATATACGAACTCATATGTAATCACTTATATGCATCCGGATATATAATATAAATTTAGTACAATCAAGTTTTTAATTGATAAACATAACATAAATCATTTAAAAATCTGTGGCAAAAGGACTAGTTTCCATGCCAAACACACTATCATCACTATCATCACTAAAAATTTTTCTAAAAAATGTTTTTTTACAATAACTCCGTTAATTTTTACGATATCAGGATCATTCAAAAACCATTTGAAAGGTAATTTCAAAGGCTATAAAGTTGTATTAAATTTAATCTTTTAAATTTCTTATTTTTTAAAAGATAAAAGGTTAAAGGGCCCCGGTTACATGGTTCTTGCAGTAAAATTTAATTTTTAAACGTTTTTATCTCCGTTATTTTTTATCCTACAAAAATATAAAAAAGGAAAATCTTTGTTAAAAAAAAACTCAAATTTTGAGTTCATCAAACTCAATTTCTTTATCATTTTTTAAGTATATTGAGTATATATGGAGTTATTCTCAAAAAAAAATGAAAAATTGAAAAATTCTGAATTTTTTAAATCAAATTTTTTTTTCAAAAATATGAATTATAAACCGGTCAAAATGTTTGAGGTCATTACTTATGCTAAAATAAAGAAAGTCTTATAGGGATTACTATAAATTTTAATTTTTGTGGAAATGGCGTATGTTTTATTTTTCACTTTTTCCAACAAAATTCGAAAGGGTCCCCTTATTTTCATCATAACTTGATTAATTTTCCTGCTATCAACTTCTTCTGGAGCTTATTTTATAGGTATTTTTGAGTGCTTTAAAAATTGTTTAATAAGTATATTTTATAAAATGCATTGTTTTCCCGTTATTTAAGCTTGAATATTCAGATTTGAGTACTCGCCGAAAAAAAAAAATTCATTTAATTACCTATAACACACTTTAAATTAATATTAAAAGGTTTTTAAAGCAAGTATTTTATTCAGTTTTTTATTAGCTTCAATTTTGGTAATGACAACTTTTTTATAAAAACTTTTTGAGTTATTTATGACAAATCGCTTTAAAACATGCATTTTTTTCACGAAAAATCAAAATCTTTGATCTTTAATAACTCAAAAAGTATTAATTTATTTTAATAACTTTATAGGATACATTTTCTTTAAATTTGGTTCCTCTATCGATTCCTGGGATTATTTTTAATAAAATAATTTTCACCCCCGAGAAGGGGTGGCATCCACCCCTCAGGGTAAAAGCGCAAGTTGACACCATGTCACTTTTGTTTTCTAAGGTGTCCTCTAACTACTCACCAATTTTCATAAAAATCGAATGAGGTTCAACGAAATCGGAGTGAAAACCTTCAGTGACTGTACTAATTTAAGTTACGTTTTATATTCCTTTTTGATACACTATGTATTTTTTTTGACTTGCTACAAACAATATTTGTATTTATGTAGTTAAATAAATAAACTCCAACTATAACTCTAACCCAGGAGGATATTTGATGACCTAATCAGAAACGAGCCCAGGCGCATCCAAGAGTGTGTTGCCCACATACCAAGAGTGTGTGTATAACTTATTTCATACATGCAAATTTTGAACGCTTGTTTATTTTGCTACCTTGTATAATTGTACAGAATATTTTCAAAATATAAAAATTAATAATGTGTGTTGGGTTTTCGATGTCACTTGATGTAATGTCGATGTATAATAAAAAATATTTATTTTACTACATTATATACAAACTTCAGTTAAATATAAAGTATGGTATAGCGTATTTTTCATAGATTTAGATGCCCAGTGAAATTAACTAAATCTGTCTGAAATTTTGGATGGTTATTGAAACGCATTTACCGTCTTTGAAACAAGACAGTCTCCGGCGTCTAAATATTCCATCGCAACTGACGTCTGCTGCCGAATAAGATAATTAAGTTCCCATTCATCCGTAAGGGCTGATAGTTCAAGGGTGAAATGTGTTTAGAAAGGTTCACAGATTTTAGTCCATAGAGGTAGGTACCCGTGAAAATAATTGAACAATTTTGTATTGTTTTATTATTATAAAGGTCTCGTGGGTTTGAATTTCGGATTTATTTTTGTTGACTTAGATAACGAAGTTCTGCGTAAATACATAATTTCTAATTAAAAATTATTGTAAAACTGGAGAGTAGGTTCAGTAGTGGACTAACTAAAAATTCTTGTTTTGATTGTTAATTTTTCCATCATCACCACTGGTTCGACAATCCGTTGTGATCTTGGTCTGTTTAGGAATGCTCTCCCACTGTGATCGAACCACAGTACACAATTTTTTCGACGAGACAGGAATAAGAAATCCAAGGTCATTTCTATAAGAGGAAAAAGACAAATTGGAGCTCTCGTATCTGCTGAAAGAGAATTCGATTATTGGATCATACTCCCCCTGGCACATCTGCGGAATATCACCCTTCTGGTTGGATTTAAAGAGGTATTTTTGTTACCTTTTTTAAGAAATTTATACAATTTGCTCATACTACAGCAGATAATCCTGTTCTCCGTTTAATGGATGGCTATGCAGCACACACTAAGAGCATAGAACTAATAAAATGTCATGAGAAAATAACGTTGTAATAATAAGTTTGCTGCCTCACTGCACTAATATAATGCAGCCACTTAATGTGTCGTATAGCGCCGTTGAGCACTTGTTATAGTGAAAACGTGAGAAAATCGATACCTCAAAATCCAGGACAGCGGGTCACAATTTATGAGGTGGGGAAGCTTTTTGGAGATGCTCCAAAGCAGCAACCATGGAAACTGCGATTAATGGATTTAAAAAAACCAGAATATGCCAACTTCATTAAAAAGTATTTTTAGATTGGATGTTCGGCCCACCTGAAACCTTCTTCCTGAGTGCTGTCTTTTCTGTCTCTCTCTTCCTGCTCAAACCTCTCCCTACAGAGGTTGGCAATCATAATGGCTTTTTTTATTTTTGAACTTGCTGCTTTAAACAAATCAATCGATCTGCATTGATATCAATTACGTAGATTCTTCAACCATGAGTTCTGCCTTCAGTTAACAGATCTTCTTCCTTGAATCTTTCCCTGTATTATGAGTCTCAAAATTTCATATTATGGTCCCCTCATCACGTGGCCTAGGTATTCCAGTTTTCTGGTTTGTATAGTGTTGATTAGTTATGTTTCTTTACCAACCCTCTCCACTACTTCTTTATTTGTAATTCTATCAGTCCAAGATATTTTTAATACTCTGCGGTATAAACACAGTATAAACAGATGAAGACAAAAACGCAGATTTATAAAACATTAGTGCGAAGTATTATGACATATGGGGCTGATAATTGGATCATAAACAAGAAAAACAGCAGTAAGATAGTAGCTACAGAGATGGAATGCCTGCGAAGATGCTGCAGAGTAACAAGAATGGATATAAGAAGTAATGACGAAATAAAGCAAAGAACATCCATAGAAACAGACATACTAACATATATAGAACAAAAAAGACTACAGCGGTATGGACATGTAAGAAAACTAGCGACAGCAGATGGAAAAAGAGAATAACCGAATGGAGCCCCATAGGAAGGAGGAAAAGAGGACGACCCCGAAAATCCTGGAGGAACGAAGTAGACAACGCCATGAGTAAGAGAGGCCTAAACGATGGAGAATGAAACAACAGAGAGAGATGGAAACGGTTGAGCGAGGGAAGGCAGTGAATACTGTAGAATCCCTTAATATATATATATATATATATATATATATATATATATATATATATATATATATATATATATATATATATATATTTATATATAAACAGAGTTCTAAAGCCTCGATTCTTTTTAAATTGCATTTTTTTAATGTCCAAGTCTCAACTCCATATAATATTCTTAAAAATATATAACAGCGAACGGTAAGTAGTCTAATCTCCAAATTTAGATCTCCAAAATCTGAAACCACAGAGTGACAAGAAAGAGTTAAGTATACAGTCAAGATCTAGAACGCAACTCAAGATACAATTTTAAACTTAAATAAATTTACCACTGAAAATATGTCAAAAGAATCGCAATCTCCAGAATCTATACACACAGTCATGAAAGTGTTACCTTCTTCAAGATTTTGTGGTTTATCTCCAGTAGCAATTTGTGGTTTTTTTGGTCTTCCCTAAAGAAATTTTTAAGGTTCTAAAACCGACAAGAAACCCAGCAAGTAATAAGAGAAAGAGAGGAAAAGCAGTAGTGTTGACTTCTTCACTCCATAAAGCTGAATTAGAAGACAAACTTAAAATAGAAATTCCAGAGGAAAATGGCGTAAAGAAGTTAAATAAATATTAAAGATACCGGAAATCCCAAACAGTCTATTTTAAAAGGAAAAGCCGTTTCTAAATGAGACTTGTAACTATTGCAATGATTTTGAAACATTTAACGAATATGTCTATAAGATTTCAAATTATACAAAAATAATGAACTAACTGATATTTTATGGAATCCATAAATTCTTAGCAGCAAGGTATGCCCATGGTGTTTGATGCCTTGACGCTTGATGTTGTGTATCGCATCCAAGATACGTTTGGCACAAATTTCCACGACTTGGAACAACAAATTAAGTCTGCATTATTCACAGCTATGATTTTATCCATAACGAAACTGGAATACGATTGTTTGCAGGATGAACTAAAATGCGACAAGAGCGTTTATTGTAGACGAAGTATAAAATAGTTTTCTGTATATTTAACTATAACTAAGCAAATGATTTAATGAAGAAAACATTTAAGAATAGGTACAACAATAGGATAGAACAAGATACAATAGGTAAAAGTCCTTCTTCTTCTTTTTCTTCTTTTTTTATGTAGACATGTTTCTGTCTGTTTTTTAATGTGCCTTCAGTAAGTTGTCGTCCATCGTTTTCGTGGTTTTCCTACTGATCGTCGTCTTCCGATTGGGGATCTCTGGCCGTCTTTACTACTCTATTTGTTGATATGATCATTCCATTCTACTCTTCTATTTCTTACCCAGTCCTTATATTCTCCACCTATCATCTACGTCGTATATCTGTACTTCTAGCTCTGCGCCATAGTGTTTTGCTATCAATTTTTCTAAGTGTTTTTATCTCTGCTGTTTCTAACATTATTTTTGTCCTCTTTGTATCAGGTCGTGTTTCTATCGCGTGTGACATTATTGGTCTGATGACTGTTTTGTAAATTCAGCCTTTCATTTCAATTGAAAGTACATAAAAGAGATAAAGAGAACAGGTAAAAGAGCAGTTGATAAACAAATAATCAATTTAGACTAGACAATCCAGCTCACGACATGGTTTTGACTAAGGCACAATTACCAATAAGAAAAAATGTATTATCTGGATAGCTAGAATAAAATTATGGTTTTCTTTTCATTGTGTTTTAAGTAAGGTATTATCGAATCTAATATTGGCTGAGTTTACACGCAATCTCGCGTAGGCGTTGTGCCGTAGTAGAAGTCTATTGTTCGGTAGCATTATGGTGTGGACTACAATGCGTAAGAATGTTGCTCGGCAAAGTTTAGAACGAATTGGGCACTACCATTTTTGTTTCATCTGTTCTCAAGGTCACTGTTGTTCGGACACTCACGTAGTCAGTGTCATGTTACCTCGGAAGCTGTGTGTCTGGCTTGTGTTTCTATCATCATCATCATCAACTAGCCTCTAACACTGCTGAACATAGGCCTCTCGCATGCTTTTCCACTTAGTCCGATTTTGCGCCATCTGAATCCAATTTGTAGTCACTCTTTTTATGTCATCTCTCCATCTCGTTGAGTTTCTATAGTCTTGCATTATTGGTAGTGTTGTTGACGTTTTTAATCGTTACAATGGCAAGTAAAATACGTAAAGTTGATAAAAGAATATCGTGATTTAAAAGATGAAAATAGACTTAAAAATACTTTTTTAGGCTCAATAAGGATAAGTCTATGTTCTTCATTTGCAATGAACCTGGACTAATATTCAAGGAATTTAACCTCTTGTAATGAAATTTGTACGAACTTAAATGTTTATTTATGCTAACTATGTAATAGTTTGTGTCCTGACACAAAAAAAAGATTTGAAGACGGTAAGTTTAGGTATCTCGAAAAACAATTACTTCTATAGCGTATTTCACACATGCGATGCAATATGCGAAGGATATGACCACCATGCAAACTAAATAAGAACAATATACAATCAAATATTCTCAACAACTCCGTTACAAAATTGGATTTTTTTGTATATATTAGAAGAAATGGAATTTTAGTTATTACATTTATAGTAAACAATTTATTTTTAGTGACTGCCATAATAAATAATGAGATTTTAATAGGTTCATAATTATTTATTAGAAATAGAAAACATATTTATTAACGATTCCCATAATGGTCTGATGAATGAAATCTGTAGAGTTGCATCTAAAAATATTCATTAATCCATATTGCTATACGAAGTGGAATCATGGACTCTCGAAATCACAAATATGAGAAGTGTAGAAGCCTTTGAGATGTGTGTTTTTCGAAGGATGCTGAAGATCTCTTGACAATGAGGTGCTGAGAAGAATGGGGACTGAGAGAGAACTCCTAAATATTGTAATAACCAGAAAAACGAGTTATCTAGGACATATTTACAAAGATGAAAAATACAACTTCCTACGACTGATAATGGAATGGAAAGTGGAAGGAAGAAGAGGTCCAGGAAGAAGAAAATGTTTCTGGCTGAAAAATGTAAGAGACTGTACAGGTGTGGACACACATTCGATACTAAGAACAGCTCAAGAAAAGAGCGATTTGCTGTAGTTATAGCCAACCTTCAGTAATGGAGAAGGCACCTTAAGAAGAAGATAGAGTTGTAGTAACTTTGAAAATTCGATTATTTCTATAGTGTCGGTGGTGTTATTTTTTACGAGTTTTGATAAATTTAGTAATGGCTCATGTAACTGTTCCACGGAAACGCGGGCAATATTTTGGTGTTTTAGAAAAGTAGATAATCATTAATCTTACGAACTATCATTTGGATCGCTGTGGTAATATTTTATTATTAACTATAATAACGCTTGTTTTCACCAACCAAAGAAAAAGCCTAAAAATAGATTCGATGCGACAGAAAAAAACGGTATTTGTAGAATAGTGCATCAATTCTTTTGGGAAAATAGACCACCGACAATCAACTGTATTTTGGCTGCAGTATATGCTGTGGAGCATCTGCTTAATTTTTCAAAAAACACACTATATCGTTTGTTGTGCTGTATTAAGTTTAAGTTTGAAAAACGTTGTAGAAAGTTGATTTTAATTGAGAAACAGGAGATAATTTAATGGCGTCGTCGTTACCCACGATTAATTCGTCGATACCGCGACGAAGGCTATAATATCGCCTATTTGTTTGAGTCATCGTAGGCCACATGCCATTATTAAAGAATGGTAAGGCAGTAAAACCTGATGGCAATACCTGTGGAGGTTTGGAAGGCTCTAGGAGAAGAAGGTTTTAATATTTTGTGGCAAATGATTAGTAGGATATGTGAGGAAGAAAGGATGCCCAATGTATGGAGAGAGGGTGTGATGGTATCATTGTATATAAAAGAGATATTCAGAACTGTAAGAAGTATAGAGGGATTTAGTTAATGTCGCACACAATAAAACTTTGGGGGAGAATTGCAGAGCGAAGTTTAAGGAGAGAGACAACGATAGGAGAACAGTTTGGGTTTATGCCAGGAGGCAAGACTTGTTTGCGTTGAGATAGTTGATAGAGAAATACAGCGGGGAGAGAGAAGAGCTTACATTATTTATTTATAGATTTTGAGAAGGCGTACGACACAGTTCGTATACAAGAGCTATGGAGATGTATGAGAGAGAAATGTGTTTCTGAGAAGTACGTAAGGCTCGTGCAGAATATGTATGAGGGACCGTACACCAAAATAAGGACTGCTGTCGGATTGACCAAAAGTTTCCCAGTGACGGTTGCTTTGCATCAAGGCTCTTTACTAAGTCCTTACCGGTTTAATCTTGTTATGGATGTACTGATAGAGAAAGTACGTAGAGGCTCCTTGGCTAATGCTATATCGTGTTAGTAGGGAACAGCAAAGAAATTTTGGAGGAGAACGGCTATTGAAGAAGAAAGGTTTAAGGTTAGCAAATCGAAAGCAGGGGCTATGTGATTGAGAGGAAGAAGAATGGTAAGGGACGTAGAATTGCTTAGAGGAAAGCTAGGATGAATAAGAGAATTTAAATAATTTGGAAAATACATAAAGGAAAATGTGACACGAGATTAACGCCTTGCCCACAGGATACAGGCTGGTTGGTTTAACTGGAACCGAATGAGCGGGGTACTTTGTTATCGAAAAATCGGAAAGACCTGAAAGAAAAGATAGACAAAAGTGTGTTGATACCTTCGTTGGTGTACGGCAGTGAAGTGTGACCTGTAAAAAAGATCCAGAAAAAGTAGATGGCAGTAGCTAAAATGAAAATGTTACTGTAGATGTTGGGTAAGACTAGAAGGGACAGGATCAGAAACGACTTGATTAGGGAAAGAGGAAAGAACTCTTAAAAGTAAATGTAAGAAGAGGTACAGGAAACTCGAAAAGAAGATGGAAGAACTGTGTGACAAAGGTCTTAAAAGAGAAAGGTTTGGGTGAAGAAGACCCGAGGGACAGAAACGAATGGAGACGAAGAGTAAGGAACAGCCACCCCTGAAAAGGGGTGAAGAAGATAAAGAAGAAAAAAAAAATAATAGCTTGTAATATGCCATAAAATATAAAAATAACGATAATTAAAATTAACTTTTTTTATAGTATACTGCACTCACTGTAAATACTTATGGTATAGTGCAGTGTATTTTAGAATTCTTCTTCTTAAAGTGCTCCATCCCTCAGGACATTGGTGATCATCATGGCTCATTTGTCTCTATCTGCAGCCGTTCTGAAAAGTTCTATTGACGTTTTCCAACTCCATTGTCTCAGATTCTTCAGCCAGGACGTGCGTCTTCTCCCCGGTCCTCTTTTGCCTTCCACCTTCCCTTGTATGACCAGCCGCATCAATTCGTATTTCTTGTTTCTTAGTATGTGACCAAAGTAGCTCATTTTTATTTTCTTTATAGTGTTGAGTATTTCTTTATCTTTTTTCATGCTTCGTAGCGTTTCCGCATTTCTTATGTGATGTGTCTAAGATATTTTCCACATTCTTCGATAACACCACATTTCAAAGTTAATGAGTTTTTTCTTTGTCGCCTCTGTAATTGTCCAGGGTCCAACTCCATAAAACAGGACAGAGAACACGTAGCATCTCAATACTCTAGTTCTAATTTCGATGTTGAGTTTTCCATTGCATAATATTGCCTTCATCTTATTAAAATCACCTCTAGCTATCTTAAAGCGCCGTTTTATTTCCGTACTTCTATCCCATTCTTCATTTAGTTCGCAAGATAAGTACTGATATATGTGCACCCTGCCTAAAAGTCTTCCTTTAGCATAAAAACTGTCTTCCTCAATCTTGTTCTTGCTTACCACTATGATTTTTGTTTTATTTGTATTCAGTGCCATTCCATACCTTTCGCAGTATTGGGTAATGCAATCAACCAAGATCTGTAGCCCTTCTCTGCTGCCCGCAAGGAGTATTGTGTCCTCTGCTTATCTAATATTATTCAGAAGTGCTCCGTTAATAAATATGCCTTCATTTACGTCTTCTAATACCTCTTTAAACAATTCTTCTGAATACATATTAAAAAGTAAAGGGAAAAGCACACATCCTTGTCTCACTCCACGATTTATAGGTATTTCTTTCGATTTTTGTTGGCCTATTTGTATTAGATATATATTTTTATATTTAAATTATATTATTATTATATTATATATTTTATATTATATTTATATTATATTTTAGAATAATTATGTATAAATGTAAGGATTATGTAAAAAAATAATGGTTCTAATATACAATACAATTAATAGCTTCTATTACATACTATAAAATAATGTAAAATGTACGATGATTAAATAAAATTAAATTATTAATGGTATACGAAAACATTCAAGCAGAAGTTATATTCCGTTCGAGTATTTCAGAAAAGTCAAAATCCTTTTAAGTATGTTTCGAACTTTTATTTCGTTTTTACGCCCTAGGGTCTAATTGAAGCATGTTTGCGTGAAAGTTAGACACGGATTTACGAAGTTTCGGAACGCATTAGTAGGCAGGTTATAGACTATCCCGGTAATTTTCTTAGATTAAGGTGTTCTGTGGGAAAAAATCTCTTCCATGCTCCGGTAAAAAAGTTGTCACAAAGTTTTGACTGCCACCAGTTTATTGGATTTACGTCTTTGTAAACGGGAAGTAAACTTTTAGCTCTTAGCATAATTAACGTAGATTAACTGTATTAGTACATTTTAATTGAAAAACAAATAAAAAAAAAAGAAATCCTGTGATCAGTAGTAGTAGCCTATGGAATAGGAAAATGAAGGTTTTTAAAATCTATCAAGTAAAAATAATATATTAAACTTTTGAGAAAGAAGTTAACATGCTTAAATATATACTAGCGGACCAACTCGACATCGAGTTTCTTAAATGAAATTTTTATTTTGCGAGAAAAATAACAATATATACAATGACCGGAAGTAAAAATATTTTTATCAATAACTCAAAAACTATAAATGATAATTTCGTGAACTTACATTTTTGAACTCTACGTTGAATTCTCTATTGATTTGACTAATAAAAACGAAACCGGAAGTCGTCCTCAAAACCGGAATGCAATTTTTAGTTCATCAAATGTCGACATGGATATCATTTAGCAGTTAATTTTGCATGCTGATCACGAATCCGGTGTCAGATTTGCTCTATCTTGACGTTTTATGCGCGTTTCGGGTCACTTCCGGTGTCGGATCGCAACCGGAAGTACATATTTAGGTTTGTCTCGACGAGACCTTTCGATCCATATATACATTGTGGGGTCTAAAACTTAAAGTAAATTTTAACTTCCGGTCATCTCAAAACCGGAAGTGAATTTTTGTACCAAAAGTATATCTTGACAATCTCATACGTAATACTAATAATATTCCGAAAAAATATTTTAATTATCTAATATGGTTTTTGAGTAAAGTGGTGGACAAGAAAAGGGTTTAGCGTTTTAGTATATAAGATAAATAACACAATTTTATGCAACATAAAATTTAACTGGATTATATTACACCTTTTGATAGAGCGAGTACTATTTTTAAATAGAAGCTTGTATGCTGGCGTTGTATTTTACTTTTTTCTCGAGTAAAATGCTGAGGCAAGCGTCACAGAACTAGCGCCACAAGATGACGTCGTCACGGGCAGTGTCACAAAATAGCGATTCTTCACGTCGATTCACTATCAATTTGTTTCTAGTCATATATTTAGAGGTTACGGGTTACAGCTGGTTTAAATTAAAAAGTGCATGAAAAATAACTAACAAAATAGAGACAATAAATGAAAAACAAAAAATTTAAAGTATATCTGTCAATAAAAGATATTAAAATAAACAAAAAATAAAAGATCGACACTAAAATTCGATTCGTAACGATTCCCGTACGTTAAAATTTAAAAATTCATCATAAATGTCATCCAATTAATAACAATAACAAATCGTCTGTTTATTAAAGCCAGATTTTATAATCAATTTAAAGTGAACATTCAATAAATCAAAAAACTTAAATTTTACATGTTGTATAGAATGCCTTTTCGAAGTCAACGAAGCATGCAAATACATATTTTCTTTGATAACTGCATTTTTGTAAGAGGATATTTAGAAAAAAATGCCTCCCTAGTTCTCATAGCATTTTTAAAACCAAATTGGGTATCTTCGAGATCTTTTTCGCATTTAGTCTAATTCTATTGTGGGGTATTCTTAGGAAAATCTTAAGAGTATGGCTCATTACGCTAATTAGTCGCTATTCTAGCATTTTCTAGCATTGTGTTTTTTAGGTAATGTAACAAAGATGGATTTGAGCCAGTGTTATACACTGCATTAAAAAGTTTTATTAGTATTTTTATGTTATCTTCATCTAGTAGCTTCAGCAACTCAGTTGCTCTTGCTATTTATTTACAAGAGATATTTATAAGTATCTTTGATGCAGTGGTTTCTCCTGACCTTATGCATCCAGATATCTTTGCCTTTTTTTTTTTATTTTTCCGAATTTTAGATCCATCGATTGCCAATTGACCTGAAGCTGATAACTGGCAAGTAAGAGACTACTTATTCCACTGGTCATACGGTCATTAGAGCATCTTTACTTATCTAACAGAGAGTATGACGTGAAAGTTAGGTTGATATTTAACCCTTTCACGACTGTTGGTATGCTGAGATGACCACCTTTACAAACATTTCTTTTAAACTTCCCAGCGTACTTCCCCTGGCCAGCCAGTTTAGAGCCGATTTGATTAAATCACATTGACTGGATAACATAATTACCCAAGCACACATTTGAAGCGGTCATTCGGCATTGACAGAACGACACATTTTGATCGGTTTCTTGTTTATTCAATTATTATTAATTACAAAAATTACGGGTAAGTACACACTAAGTACTGTTATTTGCATGAATACATTTCAATTTTTTGTTTGTAGGTCACTGTCTTTTATGTGGTATCCTGGCACGACCACAGGGCACTTCCTATATGAGTTCTGCCAATATGCAAAATCAAAAGTGGAGCTTTAGGCATTTGAAAAATATGTCCCAAAACGAGGTTGACGCCTTATTTTATGAAATTCCAAGTGACCAGAAGTCAATTGTCTCTGATATTGAAAGCGTCTTGTGGATGAATTTCGGCGACCAAATAATGAGGATGCTTTTGATTTTGTAAATATGGACATCGTGTTTGAAGAACAAATTAACAATCAAGATGAAACAACCAATACTAAAGATAAACAAGAATCGGAATCGGATACTGAAGACGATGTACCACTAGCAGTACGGGTAGCAAAGCGAAATAACTCTATTTTTTTTCTAATTCACCCAATTGTAGTTCAAACCAATCTATATTACGTTAAAAAACACGGAGGAGGAAATGGATTTACACCTACCACAGAAGATAAAGTTAAAACATTTCTTGGAGTAAATTTATTAATGGATATAACGGGATGAATTACGAGATCTTTTCATCAGTTTGGCTATGTCACGTAACAGATTCGCTTGGTTACTAGGCAATTTACATCTGGTTGATAATACAGTGCAGCCAAAAAAACTGATCCCGGATTTGACACACTTTCCAAAGTGCGACCTCTACTGGCCAAACTCAAGGAAACGCTTCTTGCAGCACTGAATCCACATAACTTTCAAGCGATTGATGACTCCATGATACGATTCAAAGGTCGAAGCAGTATCCGACAGTACATGCCCAATAAACCTATAAAACGTGGCTACAAAATATGGCTTAGAGCAAATTCAAGCAGGTTCATGTGCGAGTTTAAGATATATACCGGTAAAATCGGAAATGTCACCGAAAAAAACTTAGGACAACGAATCGTACAGGATCTATTAAGCGTCTTAATAAATAAACACCACCGAGTGTTCTTTGAAAACTATTTCAACTGTGTTGATCTTCAAAGATCTTTATTGTCGGACGGAATTTACGCAAGTAGAACCGTTAAAAAAAAAAAGGATTTACCAGAGTTGAAAACTGAAAAACAAAGAATCGAGGAGATTCAGATTACCATATTTCAACAGATGGACTATCTGTGTTGAAGTAGATGGATCGCAGAAGTGTGATTCTTTTAGCAAATCACCAAAATCCAGCAACAAACAAAATTGTAAAGAGAAGACAAAAAGACGCTATTCTGAATGAGATGTCATGTCCACAAACGCTAGTGCTCTACAACTCACATATGCTATATGTTGACAAATTTGACATGCTGAAAAGTCTGTATGAGGTGAATCGTAAATCACACTAGTGGTGGCATAGAATATTTTTTTATTTTGTGGATGCTTGCATCGTAAATGTATTCATTCTATTTCAACTTAGAAGTCAATCCAAAAGTATGTCTTTAAAAGAATTCCGACTCTCTGTGATTAGAGGCCTTACTGGAGCTCCAAAACAGTTAAAAAGGGGAAGACGATCAGCAGAAAAAACAGTGAGTGAATCCAAAAAGCATATTCCCTTGGAACTGTGGCATTCAAAGTCTTCTTATATGCCCCAAAGAACTACTTCTTTGATATGTGCCAACTGCAGCACGACAGCAAATGTTATCATAACGCAGTGGAATTGTTGATCTTGCAATGTCGGATTTTGTCCCAAACACGACGTTTTGTAACATTTCATGCAAAACCATAGAAAGAATAGGAAGAAAGAAATGTTACCTGGTTTTTATTTCTTATTTCATTTTTTGTTACGCTATATTCCTGATAGTATCTTGAGAATATCACATCCTGCAGAATTTACTTCTGGATTAGCATTTCTTATTTTGACTGAATTTGTTTTAAAAATATACTAAAATAAATAAATTTTACAAAAATCCTGTTTTTTTTTTTAATTTGATAAAAATCAGGCTTTAAAGGTTAAGTAAAAGAGGCCCTTATCTTCTTTTTTACGTCATGACCATCTATAAATGCGGCATAGACTGCAGCAATAATTTTCGTCACACTGACCAAATTTTTAGATTCGGTCACTTTTGTTTTCACGATCCAGTATGGTATAATGTAGAACCTTTAAGATTTTATAATTTATTTCGTACTTAATTTTTTTTTAATATTTTAGGTATACTGCAGATTAGTTATATTTTTATTCAAAATGAATGTTATTTTAATTACCTCCACTGCATTTAACCTTAATTTTACAGTATAGCCACAGATCCTTAATAAATCAAAGTTTCCAATATAGATACCTTCCAACAATAGTTTCTCAATAGATATCTAAAACTTGCAATATCTTCGAAGCCTTTAGGTCACTAATAGGAGCAAATATCGAAGTACCGTGTTTATCCAATTATTGGCCGAAGCGCTCTATCGCTAATAAATATATCCATTATCTGAACTAAACCCCAAGAGCTTCCCCATCAAAGTTCTTGGAGTTTTAGGGAGAGATGATTTGTCTGTGGGTGGATGTGTTTCCCCTACACAAATACAATTTATACAATTTGGAACCAATAAAACGACAGACATTTTGAGAGATGATTCGTAATAGTAAACTGTAATAAGTTTTTAACAGGATCGATATGGCTTTATGTTAGAAAGAAAATGACAAATTAATAAGAAATATAAGGTGTAAATGATGATCATGCATTGGTAACTAAGATCTTTGCTGAGTAATTTAAACACGTGATACCCTACTAACTGTATTTTAAAATTTTTGCTTCGATTGTATTAAAACGTAAGGGTAGCTGGTACATACTCTTTGCGTTCCCCGCAGAAGATAGATTTATTTCGGAGATACGACTCATACCAGTCCTAGACCAATTCTCCCACCTAATTATAAAGTTTTCCTTCTCATAGCTGTTCTGATGTTGTAGCGTTTTTAAATTTGTTTCTATCTATATAATAATATAATATTTAATATCTATATTATATTATAAATTCTGTATAAAATTTTTGTAGTACGCTCCTGTCGGTGGAATATTTTCGTTTTTCTGTTTTCAAAGGAATTTTAGAACGATCGATATTTTATGGCGTTTTGAGTTCAACGTCCCTAGAAAAAATATTGCAAGTCTTGTGTTTTTTCTCTCTGAGACGTAATAACTCTGGAAGAGATTCAAGGTTAATTTTCACGATTGTAAGTCGTCTTGGCGTGTACGGGGTGTAAGAAGCGTGGGGGGAGGTGATTTGCGTCTAGTTTTGGAACAATCCGCGAGGCGAAGTTGAGGTTGGGAGAGAGATTGAGTTTGAAAGGACGTGTGATATTTTTAATTACCAAGCCGGTAATTTTGTGTAATAGTTTAAGTTTCAAGACCGGTAAAAAGTGGTAATTACTCTCCATAATATGGCGGATTAGAATAGAGTAACCACTAAACCATCTAAAGGATTTGTGCAGATACCAGAATATGGAAAATATTTAAACCACCATATAGGGTGTGCCCACTATGTGCGGTTGATTTGCTTCCAGCCTCATTTTGTCGTCTCTGATCGTCATTGCAGTCTATGGAGACAGTTTCCTTTTGTTCATGTTCGGAAGTTTTCCACTTAGCTTTTATCCCAGAGATGTTAGCAAAATTTTTAGAAGTTTAAGTGCAAAATTGTTTGTGAATCCAAGGTAACAGTTTGTGTTAATAGTAAAATAGACCATTTTTTTTAATAATAATAATTGCTTTCATTTAAATTTAAGAATCTGTAATAATTAAAATTATATATGTTAGGGCGTGGTTATAACTGTCATAATTTCATTCTGTCTTAAAATGTTGTGTTGACATCCGACAGTTAGCTTTAATTTGTTTGTTTGTTTTAAAAAATTTTAATTTGATTAAATAGAAAAGATGTTTCATAGAAAAGGTTAAATTTTACAGTATTTTCATATACAAGGATATCCTTAATTTCAATAATCTATTTTGGCCACATTAATAAATAACCTAGGAACCATTTTGAATGATTTTGTAGCAATCTCCTTTGTAAACAGATACACACGTAAGTTTTTTTTTATTCTGTATTTTGCAACTATTTATATAGTATATTTTTGTGCCATCTGTATTTTTGATGACTGTTTGTTTGAGACAAAAATAAATGTTTGATTTGTTTCTCTGATTATTTAATTTAGAAAAATCTCCTAACCTCTTTTTGTGTGTTTATTTTTTTAGGAAAGAAGAGCCTATTTTTTCTTTCCTTCAGCAAACTAGGATTCTTCGAAGCGTCGCTCTTATCAGAAAACTGCTAGAAGTCCCTTTTTTGTCTGTCATATTTTCCCTTTGTTTTCATTTTTGTAGTTACCCCAATCTGACCCCTTTGATTCAACTTATCCACGACCCCAGCTCTCCTAACAAACTCTGAGTGCCGTTCGCACAAGTAACGATTATTTTGCTTGCCCTATCTTCACCCTCAGTAATTTCTATCCCCAATTGTCAAACCCCATAATCTTACCCTATGGTAGGCAAAATAGTATCGTTACAATGTCAGGCAGCAGCAATATCAGTACCAAGTTAGAGCGTCAGGGAAATGATCCTAGATGGATCGATTATTGGATAATAGAAGTTTTATTGACTGTTAGACTGCGATATAGAAAGTAACGGAAAACTACTCCATTAGTATAATCATCATGATAATTAAAATAGGGTCTTCAGTCCCTGGTAGACTTTTGATAGTCACTAGACAGAGAGCGCTAAGAACCCCCAGGAGGAATTTAAAAATTAGAACGTAAAAGTTAAGAAGTCTTTTTCAACTAACGTAAATTACATAATTGGGAAAAAGAAATGGCCAGACTGAAAATGGATGCTCGGGGGATACAACACTATGTCCCTTTTTTCTAATTTTGGTATTTTTACACACTAACAATCAACTTTTCTCACTTTATTTAAAGAAATAGAGCAGTAGGTCCTAAACCATTTGCTAATTGAGATAGTGACCTTTAAAAGAATACCAAGTTCATTTTCACTTAAAAGAATAGAACACCATGTGGACTTAATATTTTATTCCTCTACGCATGTGATGCATATCTCTATAATGACATGTAAACTGTTAGTGATCTAATATAATAGTACTTTTTGCCATTTATGGTGTGTTTACAGTTGTTTGTTACTAACAATAAGAATAATGTACCATAATTTTCGTGGAGGAAAGATTCTTGAATTACTGAAAAGTTCTGCAAATTCTGCTACTTCATTTACAGGTAAGCTACCTCTTTTGCTCGTTATTTTTAAATTATTAAAAAACATAATCTTAAAAATTTAATGTAGTGATTTGATACCAACCTTAGACTAGCAATATTATTAAATATTCTACAAACAATAATATAAGCCTAGTTTTATTTCAGTATCAAATAATAAACCAAGCAATATTTTAAATGAAGAGCATATTCTAAGAGATGCCTTGAGTTTTGATGAAGAAGATGAGTCTGATATAGACAAAAGTTATGATGAACTACTCGAGGTGGAAATAAAATCGGATCTGCATTACTGAAATGGGCAGATGTCGTCATTCCTGGTAGTGAGATAGAAAAAATCATATTATGGTCTGAACGGCCAGAATAAAAATGTTAGCATTGTTATGTGTTTCTTTTGGATACTCAATAAGTATCCTTAAGTAAAAATCATCACTCATAAAATTATTCAATCCTTGTATGAGCCTTGGTAGAATATCAGTTCGATTTTCAACAATTTCTTCAGGATTTGTTGTTTCAATAAATGAAAATCAGTAACCAAAATATTTATAATAAAAATAATCCAATAAAATAGAGTTGCCATATAACTATACTAGCAAAGTACACACAAATACTCACAATCCAATGTTATTAATGTTTGATATGGTTATACTTTACTAACATAAACAACTTTTCTAATTAAAAAACACAGCTATAAGGATTCGGATAAGGATTATTTAAGAAAAATAAACTGCAAACTTCTATGTATAACTACCAAAGTAAATCTCTGGTAAATATCTGTAACGATATTAATAAAAACAAAATTATATATAACAGAATGGAAATTCTTATTAACGAAACGAAACTCTTTACTTTAATATATAATTATAATATATTATAATTATAAAATATTATATAAATTACTACCAAACAATAAAAATTATTATTTCAATTAATATAAAAATCATAAAACAACTGTTTCTTTTTCCTTTTTTACCTAGTTTATACATTTTAAAGACAGGTTCGTTATCGACTAATCACAAAAAGCAGTCATTTTAGACGTCCAACCTTCAAAATATTGTTTGAACCAAATGCTTGCAATGAATCACAACTCGAATTTAATTGGTTGACAACAAAACACATAGAAAGCATTATAGACGATATCAGGAAGTAATTGGTCAAGTAAATAACCAATTACCTGCTGTAAATTGACTCATTTAAATGAAATAGGTGGATCATTTATTAAAATTTCTATTTTAACGCCCTGGGACTGGCAAATGTACATAATACGGAAGTAGAAGATTTTAAAAATTTTAGGTCTTTGTATGATGTTAAAACATCTAAAAATCCGCCTTTGATTAATATAAAAAGAGACATTAACAAACAACGAGTTCTTCTGTCAAACTGTGTTTAACTGCAAATAAAAAAACAGCATGAGAACTTTGTTTTTGAAAAGTAATTTTCATGATGAAAATCAGGAGATTGACCTTGTAAGGTTTCGAAAGTAACACCTTACCTTGCCAAAAGATTTGCAACTGGTACCACATCACAAAGTTCAATACCTATATCACAACAAAAGTATAATGATCTGTTGCCATTACTGCCATCGGTTGTTATTGAATGCCACACAATAACTTTGTTAGAGGGATACAACACCATGGCTATTAAAACAGTTAAAAAACACAAAAAAAATTGTTTTTTAATTATAAAAAATGCTAATGCATGTAATGTAAATAACAATAGATAAAATAATCTATTAAAATATTGTTTCAATATCTCAATAAATAGCTGCAGCTATTTATTGAGATATACAATACTTTTTAGTGAGAAAAAGTTTAAAACTGCTCTCTTGTAAAGTTATGAAAGTGGACATAGTGTTGTATTATTCCAAGGTACATATATATATATATATATATATATATATATATATATATATATATATATATATATATGGATGGGTTGGAGTCAATAAAAGGGGCTATTGGTTAACTCTTTATTATCTCGAGCTTTCAATTGTGTTTACAATTATTATCAAGAGCTGCTAAAAAAGACAAAATATCTTTTAACAAAAGGAATGAAAAAAGATATATGTAGATGATTTAGTTTTGGCACTTCCTAAACACAAAATTCATGAAACAGTCAACATTTTCAACAATCATAATCAACATATACAATTTACAGTTGAGGAAGAGGTAGATAATTCTCTACCATGCCTTGACATAAGATTTGTGTGAAATACAGACAATATGTTGAAGACTAGATGATTCATTAAACCCATATGTAGTAATAGATTTATAAGCTATTACTCTCATCATCCAAATAAGATGAAAATGAACCTTATAACAGGATTAAAAGAACGTGTTTTAAAACTTTCTAATCCATATTATCTACATGAAGATCTTGTTATTGTTAAAAAATATTTTAATTGAAAACTCTTATCCTCCAGATATGCTACATAGGATGGTTTTTTCTAATATTGTTAATATAAATAACTTTTTTTGCTAAATCTCAAAACATTGTACCTAACAATCAGAACATCTATTATCATTCGCTATCTTTTATACCGTCATTAACATCCAAATTAATACAAACACTAAAGGTTATTGACAATATAAAAATAGCAACAAAGAACTTCAAAACTATTTCATCTTTATATTCCAAAACTAAATATCCTATAGACAAATTTGAAAAAACGAATGTAGTATACAGCATTAGTTGTACTTAGTGTGAAGCTGACTATGTTGGTAAGACCGGAAGAAATCTTTCAAATCGCATTATTTCTCACAAAAGTGATTGCAGAATTAAAAAACCATCTTGTGCTTTGGCAGAGCATGTAATCGATAAAGACCATATTATGGATTTTGATAACATTAAAATTTTATGTAGTGAAAGTAATAAATTCAAAAGGACTTTTTTGGAAATGGTTTGTATTAGCAAAAGTGATAATAATTTAAACAAAAGATCAGAAATTCAAAATCTAAGCAAAATTTATAATTATATTATTTCTTTATAATTTATATATGAAACATGAAAAATATCACATTTTTATTTAATTTTCCATATATCTGTTACATTTTTTCAGACATCTATCAATGGTGAATAAATCTTCTTCTTTTTTGTTACCAAACAACAAAGAATTTTTAAACAAAATTTTATTTTTGGCAATATAATTGTCAAAAGTAAAAAATTTTAAGTTGGCATTTATGACAGTGAGGCTTATTTGTAATTGGTCGCTACTTTAAACTATTTATAAATTTAATTATTTTTGTTAAGAAAATTTTTTCAAAATTATTAAAATTTCAGGGAAGAATTTATTAGATAAGGGCATTTGCAGCAATTTTATTAACCAAACTAATTTTATTTGGTGAGTTAACAAAAAATTTTTTTCTTTCTAGCTCAACTTTGTAAGATATTTTGTCTTTTTTAGCAGCTCTTGATAATAATTGTAAACACAATTGAAAGCTCGAGATAATAAATAGTTAACCAATAGCCCCTTTTATTGACTCCAACCCATCCAAAACATTTATATATTTTTTCCAAACGAGTCACAAGTACTTCTTTTTTCTTACTCTTATATATTAAGATAGACAAAATCTGCGTGGTACTCGAGGAACTGTATATATAGTTATATATAACTATACAGATATATATATATATATATATATATATATATATATATATATATATATATATATATATCTGTATAGTTATATATAACTATACAGATATAACTATACGAGTACCACGCAGATTTTGTCTATCTTTCCAATTCCCGTATTTAATTTCCATAAAACTCCTGGAGATAAGTCTCATGCTGGTTACTAGGTGCCTAGGAGGCCATCGTCGACATCGACATGATATTATTGTTCAGCGACCCCAAAAGCCCCAAGTAACGAAGCTGCAATGATTTTGTATCGAATTTACACAAAACTTCAGAAGCTGAGGCCGGTCTTCTACACCAGGTGTAGAAGGCACATCATCGCCAACATGGTTTAGCTATCCCAAAAAACCCGAGTAACGAGTTTGCACTTATTTTGTAACGAATTTTTTCTAAACTCCAGGAGACTAGGCCTATTCCGGGCACCAGGTACATCGGCGTCATGATATTCATATTCAGTGACCCAAAACACCCCCTAGTAGTAATATTGAACTCATTTCCCTCAATTATTTCCGATTTACAAATTTATAATTTTTATTACTTTGAAATGTATTTGGAAAACGCATTTTCCTTGTTCAATAAAGCAAATTTTCATTTCCAACTCTTCATTTTCATTCACAAAATTTCCTGACACTCTTACGAATCGGATGCAACAAGTTTCATTGTGATCCATTTTATTGAAACAATTTGGTAGGTTTTGGGCTTTTTACTGCTTTATTGTCCCGCCGATACGGATTACTATGCCGGAATATTTTTGTTTTTGACTATGTGGTTTCAGTTTACAGACATTTCACTGTAATATTATTTATTATTTTTATTTACTTATTTACTATCTACAAATATTTCTTATTTGAAAAAGAATAATATTATGTCTTTTAAAATTTTAAATCTTCTTTGAGTACAAAACTATTAGCCCAGTCTGGTTATACAAAAATCATCGATTTCACGGCAAAATGTTTCGCAGATATCTGAAGCTTTTAAGACATAGGTGGGGGTTACTAGATGACGAATAGATAAAAAGATACTCCTAGTTTTATCTTGCGTTTTTTTTAAACAATAATTTATGGTCAGAATTTGATTTTTTATCTATAAGTTTTTTCCCTTATAATTTAAATAAACAATATTAATACCATTTTTTTATATTAAGAATATCTTTATTTTCCCGTTTTTTCAATTAAAATTGATAAATAATTTACGGAGATATTTGCAAAAAAGCAATTTTTTTGCACTAATTTATAAATTTAATTAATTTTTTTGTTAAGAAAATAAAATGTTATTAATACATTTCAACATTGAGCAATTACCGTCCTTTAAATTTGTGCAAAATTTCCCCCCGATCGGTCAAATAGTTTAAAAGTTATTCAATTTGTTTATCCCTGGGACTATTTATTTAAACCATTGAACTTGCCCTATGAATGATGCTAGACACATTTAACAAATTTTATAGGATTCTTTAAGACTCATACTATCTCAGAAGTTAAATGAATATTGAGTTTTCATCGAAATTATTTACAAAATAAACGTTTGAAAAAGGGGTATGTTTTTTACTTATAAACAATTGTAATAACTTCTACATTTTTTAAGCTACAGACTTGTACGTACAACCATTAGATAGCTGGTAAAAAAACTCACATTTAACAAAAAAAATAAACCTTCTATAAACAATAGGAACGAAGTTAGCGACAATTTTTTTGTTAATTATATCTTCATTCTTTATAAACATTAAGAAGTAAAATTTTCACAAATTTTGAATGAAAATCTAAACTTTATATTGAATTTTATAGCTATAAAATTCATCCAATTTTTCGAAACTTAAAACCGTTCGAAACGAAGTTACTTTCGAAAGATCGACATAGGAAAGTGGAGGGGAAACTGTTTTAGCTCCTCGCTGCAAAATTTAATATTATGGTTACGGATTTATCATTCAAAAGCTTCAACAGTTCTGTAGGAATTTCATCAGGTCCATTTGCTTTTCCATTTTGAGCGTTTCTTATTGCGTATTCTACTTCTTCTTTCAATATGTCTGGCCCAGTTGCATTGATTATCTGAGTTAAGTTGTTTCTATCGTCTTCAAATAATTCATTCAGGTATTCGGTCCATCTTTTTATTTTATTCTCTAGATCTACAATAAGATTTCCATCTTTGTCTTTAAGTTTACCTATTTGGCATTTCTTTATGCTTCCTGTTATCTCTTTTACTTTTTTGTGCATATTGAACGCATCGTACTTTTTCTCATAGGTTTCCATTTCTTCACATTTTTCTTTAATCCACTCCTCTTTGGCTTCTTTTATTCTGTTTTTTATGTGTTTATTTATTTCTTTGTATTTGTCTGGGTAATTCTTCATCTTTCTTCTTTGTTCCATCAAGTCTAGTATATCTTGTGTCATCCACCCCTTATTCTTTGTTGTTGTTTTTGTAAGATATTTCTTTCCTGCTGTTTGTATAGCTGTATTTATGTACTTTAATTTTAAAATAACGTTGTTTGTATCGTTAATTTGTTGCTGCACTGAACGGAGGTTTTCATTTATTTCTTCTCCTGTTTCTTGTCGTATATTTTTGTTTCTAAGTTTATTTAAATCTAGTGCCTTTCTGTGTGGTCTTCTAATCTTTTTTGGTCTCGCCTCTATCACAGTAACTACCGGGTTATGATCTGAGCCTATATTAGCTAGTGGGTACGTCTTAGTACATTTAACAGCATTATGATACCTCCTTGCTATCATAATGTAGTCTATTTGATTTCTCACTATTTTTTCTTTGGTATGTTGTGGAGATGTCCATGTATATAACCGTCGAGGAGGTAATTTGAAAAAGGTATTTGTTATTACGAAGTCTTCACTTTGGCAAAATTGAATCAATCGATCTCCTTTGTCATTTCTGTTTCCAAGCCCATATTTTCCTACTTGTTCTCCTACCTTACCTTGACCCACCTTAGCATTAAGATCGCCCATTAATATGTTAATGTATGGAAAGACTGACTTAATAAGTGAAGACAAACAACCTGCAACAAAGAGGTTCAGACCTGACAGTGAAGTCAAATAAATGAACCAAATTTTAACTTTTAAACCAATGTATGTAAAGAAAATAAAAAAAGTAAAGTTCAATTCAACATTGCAAAATTTAATAAGGCAAGTAAATCGACTTATTTTATCAAAGCAGTAAGGCAGATTAGATTAATATTGTATATCATATTTGTAAGAAAAATAGAATAAAAATCAATATTGTTAATTATAAAAATACAAACAATTATAATTAATATAAGGAATATAATAATATAATGTGTAAAAAATTACCTGAAATTTAATTTATAAAATATATAAGTATTATTACATCATTGATATAAAATGAAAAAACATATGTTGATTTTCCGGGATTTTCCGAGATTTATGGGGGGTGAAAATTATGTCATCATTATTAATACCGCGACAGACTATTTGAGCAAATTAAAAAAAGTAAGTATTTAGAGTGAATTTTAAATGGACTCAATTTTTCCGAGTTTTCCCATATTTGCCGGCCAGTGAAAACTATGTAGTTATTCATATTTCGACGAGCTACCCCAGAATTAAAAAAAGAGGCTTGCAGCTGCAAAGGAAGCTGAGATAAAAAAAACGGAGCTGAAACAGATATCCTCTCCACTTTCCTATGTCGATCTTTCGAAAGTACCGTCGTTTCGAAAAATTAGATAAATTTTATAGCTATAAGTTTCAATATAAAGTTTAGATTTTCATTCAAAAGTTGTGCAAGTTTTACTTCTTAATGTTTATAAACAATGGAGATATGATTTTTTTAAAAATAGTCACTAACTTCGTTCCTATTGGTCATAGAAGGTTTTTTATTTTTTAATGTGAGCTTTTTTACCAGCTATCCAATGGTTGTACGTACAAGTCTGTAGCTTGAAAAATATAGAAGTTATTACAATTGTTTATAAGTAAAAAACATACCCCTTTTTCAAACGTTTATTTTGTAAATAATTTTGATGAAAACTCAATATGCATTTAACTTCTGAGATAGTCTAAGTCTTAAAGAATACTATGAAATTTGCTGAATGTGTCTAGCATCATGCGTAGGGCAAGCTCAATAGTTTAAATAATTAGCCTCAGGGATAAACAAATTAAATAACTTATAAAATATTTGACTGATCGGGGGGAAATTTCGCACAAATCTAAAAGATGGTAATTCCTTGATGTTTAAATGTATTAATACTATTTTATTTTGTTAATAAAAAAATTAATAAAATTAATAAATTAGTGCAAAAAAACTGCTTTTTTGCAAATATCTCTGTAAATTATTTATCAATTTTAATTAAAAAAACGGGAAAATAAAGATATTCTTGACATAAAAAAATGACATAAATATTGTTTATTTAAAATATAAGCGAAAAAATTTATAGACAAAAAATCAAATTGTGACCATAAATTATTGCTTTAAAAAAACGCAAGGTAAAACTAGGAGTATCTTTTCATCTATTCAGCATCCCCCACTATATCCCTACCCCCACCTATATCTTAAAAGCTTCAGATATCTGCGAAACATTTTTCCACCTTTTTTTTTAACCAGACTGGGCTATATGTATTTATATCTGCAAAAAGAAAACATAATACTTAAATGATGGATCAAGTAGCTATTATTTTGGCATTTGTGTTTAAACTATAAGGTACAAACATTTTACAATTTGTATTGAAATGACTCTGTCAAATAGAAACAAAAAAACAAATGTTTTTAATCCAGCTCAACGTTTCACACGTCTACAAAAAGTAAATCTGCAGGCGAATGCAACACATATAACTCTACTTCTGTACCAATAACCGATATCTAACTGTAGCAGGATAGTAATATAACTTCAGGCATTTGAACCGGTTATTGGCAGTTCAGAGTTAAATGCACGGACAGGGATAAAATCACTTTAGTTTAATCGAAAGTTTTATTTGTCTGGGGATTTTGCGAGCATATTTTTTCTAATCAAGCAAATAACACAAGTGAACAAAATTGCATTTGATTGTTTTGTCGTAGGACAGATACCAAAAGCTAATCAATTCGAAATGTGTGTATATTATTCCAGAAATATATTTTTTTATTATTTTCAATTAAATTAAAACAATCTAGTAATGAAGAAAAATCACCAGCAAGAGTAATAAAGTGGAAGATTTCTAATGCTGTAACCGTTTCAAAAGTTTCAGAAAATTCATTATAATTTCGATTAAATTGTTTTAATAAAATTCCTCCCGCCATCTATCTGCCGAGTACTTTTAATTACCTCAAGGACCCTACCGCGAGTCCTAATATATCTGTTAGATGAGACCGTTCGTCAACTTGTCACTCGTATCGTTTCCCAGCGAAAATTTCTAGCATCGTGGCATCCTCCCTTTATCTCGCAGAACGCCAAGCTGCTAACACGTGAGTCTGTTCAGTTGGTCTGTAGCCCCTTATCGGAGAGGCTAGAATATTGACAAAATATGTTTGGCTCAAGGTAATAAAAATATGGAGTTGTGACATGGTTTTCTAATCCCAGCCCAGTATCTCTTTATGGTGTGATATATTGATATTAAATGGAGTCGTACACAATGGTTTCATTTGGTCAACTAATTAGAGAGTGAAAAGAAACAATTTCTTCACAATTACCAGCTATTGGATAATTCAGGTTGTACCAATTTTTATTATATTTTTCTTCTATTGAGCAAGCGAGGAATATTTACGAACTTAAAAAGAAACAGTAAAGTGCTTACTATTAATTTAATTATAATAGATATTCTGGATAATAAATAAAAGTATTTTTTTTAATATGAACGAATTTCGAAGTTTGGGATAAAATATAAATTCATTTTCTTAATTACTAAACGCCATGATTTAAATGTTTATTTTCTTACGACATGATTTTAATTTTAGTTTTATACATAGACAAATCGTCAATGTAATCAGTGAAAATTTTTATAAACGATTTAAAAACCAGAACGTACTAAAATAAACAAATCCTCCTATACAAAATCCTTCCCAATCTCTCAAATTTGATTCTACAGTCTTAAAAACTCCATTTACTCTACATAAACTCTTAAATATTTTTCCAACTTGCAAAAATCCAGCTGTAGGTCCCGATAACATCCCGTTCATATTCCTCAAAAATCTTCCCATATCTGCCGTATAAAAATCGCTTATACAGTACAACATAATATGGACCAATCAGACATTTCCAATATTATGGAAGGAATCTATCGTTATACTTATCAAGAAACAGGACAAATCTCTGAATAATATAAATTCCTACCATCCTATTCCACTGACATGCACCTTGTGTAAGCTGCTAGAAAAACTAATAAACAAAAGACTTATGTGGTATCCAGGAAGATACAAAATTTTAGACTCAGCTCAATCCGGATTCCGTCCATCCCGAAGCACAGCTAACAACTTATGTGTAGTACTGTTACAAACAGAGATCACATCCGAGTTTCAAAATAAGCAAGATTTATTAGTATGTATATAACTTATGTATATAACTTTTTGAATTTTTCTCCACCATGATTGTCCGAGATGAAACCTACATCCTTTTATTTTCGCAGATGGAAACACAGTATTCATTTGACTCTCGACCTGTAAACATCGATACGAATTAGGCGAAAGTTTATAGTGGTGATTAAAAACGGGCTCCGGCCGCGTTTTTACCGTCATTATCGTTCAAGTGGATATACTATTTATAAACTATTTAAAAATTAAAATATACAGTTTTAACAATTAAAATGAGTGCTCCACCAGATTTATCGGTGAGTGTTCCTTTTTATACTGCTACTGTTAATGGTCAAATAATAAATACTCAATATCAGCAACAGCAAATTCAACCAGAATGCCCAAATGTCCTTTTTCCACAAAATTTACAACCAAATTCAGCACAAATTTTAAATAACCCACCAACAACAATATATTATGTTCCTAACCAAGTACTATCACAATCTTCCTCAAACTGTCAATACAATCCTAAAATAAATCCCACATTATCTTCACCTCAAAATGGAGCTTACGATTCGATTGAGATGACACGTACATTACAAAGTGAAGAATCTTCAGGGGAAATCAGCGACATTGAGTCATCGGACATCCACGAATGGCAAACTATACAACATAGTAACAAAAAACGCAAAATTAATCCTCCGACACCAACAGAAAACGAAGACACAGTAGTAACTAGCAATAAATTTCAGATTCTACAAAATGAAAACGAAAACGACAACAATAACAGTACAGAAAATACCAACGAAACTTCAGCAACCTCTAAACCCCCACCAATTTTTATATATGGTGTTACTGAATACAATAAAATGGTTAATAGCCTATCGGAAGTAACACAAACAGAGACATTCTATTGTACAGCATTAAAGAACAACACAATAAAAATAAATTCCCGTGACTCAGAAACATACCGAAAACTGGTAAGACATTTAAACAGCAAAAAAATTGTGCATCATACGTACCAAATGAAAGAGGATAGAGCATACAGAGTTGTAATTCGTAATCTACATCATACAGTGCCCATTAATATAATAAAAAGCGAAATAGAAAAACATGGGCATTTAGTACGCAATATTGTAAATATAAAACACAGAGTAAGTAAGGACCCTCTAATGATGTTCTACGTCGATATAGAACCTAATCGAAATAATAAAAAAATATATGAAATTCAATTTATAAACAATGCGAAAATAGTTATTGAGCCACCGTATAAAAAGAATAACATTGTCCAGTGTACCAGATGCCAATTGTATGGACACTCTAAGACATACTGTAATAGACCTTATCACTGTGTCAAATGTGGAGGCAACCATATGTCAGCTGATTGTAAAAAACCTAGAGACACACCCGCCATATGTGCTCTCTGCAATGGAGCACACACCGCAAATTACAAAGGATGCATGGTATATAAAGAGTTAATTAGCAGTAGAAACAGAGCAAGAGGAGTATCATCGCACACTCCAGCTAACAATCAACTACAATATAACAGAAATACAGTACAGAATAATCCGCACTTAAACAATCAAAATCACGCGACTTACACACAAGCAACGGGTGGAATAAATGTAAATAATGTCCATAAAAATACGAACTCATACAACCAGAATCATGCAACTTACGCTCAAATAACAAGTGGAACACATGTAAGTAATACAAACAGTGACATTGGAGAGATGATGAAGAGTTTCCTTAACGAATTCAAAGCTATGTTTTCACAACTAATTAATCAAAATAGCGTGATCTTAAACATGCTTTCCACAGTAATAAATAAAATTAGTAATGGAACTTAAGTCACTACGAATTGCACAATGGAATGCCAACGGCCTAGGCAACCATAACACAGAAGTTACTAACTTTCTTAAACATAACAAAATTGATGTTCTACTCATATCGGAAACCCATTTCACTGACAGAACGATGTTCAAGATCCCTCATTATTCTATTTACAACACCAACCATCCTGATGGAACAGCACACGGTGGCGCTGCTATTATTGTACGTAACACTATACCACACTATGAGGAAATAATGTATCAGACGGAAAAAATACGTGACACTATCTACGCAAATTATAAAACGTCCGAATATCCCTAAGTTGACAACATCAAAAACCAACTGGAATATATTCGAGTCTTACATAAATGAAAATTTAAATTTAAATATAAGATTAAAGCAACCAGACGATATCGATAATGCTGTGCTTCTTCTCACCCAAACTATACATGCAGCCGCTGAAATAGCTACACCCCCTCAGAATGACAAAGAACCAAGTGACACCAACATACCCGTATATATAAAACGTCTTGTTGCACAAAAAAGAAGAGCCAGGCGCATATGGCAAAGAAGTCGCAATCCTATAGATAAAAATGAATACAATAGATTAACACGGCAACTTAAAACTGCTCTACAAGACGCGAGGAATGATACATTTGAACTATTCATCAACAGCCTGTCAAAAGAAGACCACAGCATCTGGAAAGCAACGAAATCATTCAAGAGACCTATACAGCACATACCACCTCTAAGGAAAGCCGATGGAAGCTGGGGAAAAACTGAACAAGAAAAGGCATCAATATTTGCTGAACATCTCTCACACGTTTTTGGTGCACCTGAACTTAATAACAATAATAACGAAGAACAAGTTAAAAACTTCTTAGACGCTCCATGCCCAATGATGCTACCAATCAAATACTTTACTCCTAATAATGTCAAAGAACAAATTTCTAGATGCAATAACTACAAAGCACCAGGCTTTGACATGATCACTGGGCTAATATTAAAAAAATTACCGAGAAAAGCAATTGTCCTACTAACAATGATATATAATAGTATCATAAGATTAGCCTACTACCCGATTAATTGGAAGTTCGCACAAATAATTATGATTAGTAAACCAAATAAACCACCAAATATTACTACTTCATATAGACCAATCAGCTTACTTCCAATAATGTCAAAAATCTTAGAAAGACTTCTGCTCCAAAGATTCTCAGAAGACATCGGAATTAATTCAGTGATCCCCACACACCAGTTTGGTTTCCGCGAAGCCCATTCAACTCTACAACAGTGTCATAGGATTGTTAAAAACATTAATGTATGCCTCGAAGAGAAAAAAATTTGCACTGCTGCCTTCCTGGATATAGAACAAGCCTTCGACCGTGTTTGGCATGATGGTCTCCTGTATAAACTTAAGTCATCCTTTCCCACTCCTCACTATCTACTCTTAAAATCATACCTCACAGAACGTCACTTTCAAGTCAGATTCCTTACAGAAACCTCTCATTACTATCCCATAAAATCCGGTGTCCCTCAAGGAAGTGTCCTGGGTCCCCTCCTGTACCTCATATACACTGCTGATATTCCAACAACAAATACGACCACAGTAGCCATGTTCGCAGATGACACCGCCATAATATCCATCGATGATGACCCCCAAGTAGCATCAGGAAACCTTCAAATACACATGAACCTACTACAAGACTGGATGAATAGATGGAAAATCAAAGTTAACCATACTAAGTCTAATCAAATTACATTCACCAACAGGAACATCATATGTCCAAGAATTAGACTGAACAACACATTACTACCAGTAAAAACAGAAGTCAAATACCTGGGAATGACACTTGATCAAAAGCTCACTTGGAAAGCACACATCTTGGCAAAAAAAATCCAAATCAACATGAAAATACGTCAAATGAATTGGTTAATAGGCCGAAAATCACAGTTATCCACAGATAATAAACTTCTCTTGTATAAGTGCATAATAAAGCCTATATGGACATATGGGGTGCAACTATGGGGCTGTGCAAAGCCTTCTAATACCAAAATCATTCAGAGGATCCAATCCAAAATACTCAGAATGATTTTCAATGCGCCGTGGTACGTTAGTAATAAAACACTACATGATGACTCTGGAATACCGTTCGTTGAAGACGAAATCAGCAGACTAACAAGAAATTATTTAGAACATCTGCCAGCCCACCCCAACGAGGAAGCAAGACAACTACACCTACAACCAGAAGTCAGACGAAGATTGAAGAGACAGTGGCCAACAGACTTTATTCACTAATTTTAACTTTAGTTTTAATTTCCATTTCAATTCTAGTTTCAAATTATAATCCTACACTGATTTTATTTGTTAGTGTTAGTATTGGGAGTGTTATCAGTGGATAATTTCTCCTTTCATGTATTTGCAATACTCACATTTACTAATAGCTTGTAATAGCAGATTGTAAATTTACAAATTTAATAAAAAAAAAAAAAAAAAAGATGGAAACACTTCACTTACAGCTGCATGGATCGCTTTATCGAAATCGGCATACACAAGCTTGGGACTAAAATTTAAGTTCAATTTTTGACACTCCGTCTTTAAACAATTTAAGGCAGTCACATATGAGTTTGTTAACTTATTTGAAAGCAAAAACAATGTCAACGGCACATAGTGTCCATTTTCGAGTCCGTGAACTGCAAATAGTTAAATAAAAAATTTAGTGCAGTATTTTAAAGTTCCATCAACATAAATTGTTTCTAATTTACTTAAAAATGTTAAGTTAGATACACAAGAAAAAGCAACAAATTTTTTTACCCGATCATTTTTCAATAAAAATTGTTTTTTTTTTGTTGGTTGTCACTTCCACGGAGTTTAACAAGTCATGTACTTCCTGCGCGCACTTCAGAATTTTGGGAATAACTTGTTTTCTGCCATTATAAATATTTTTTCTAATCAAATGTACATCTTCCACAGTAAGACTTTTAGTGCCTGTTTGTTTAATTTCGCTGTGTATCAACTTGTGTTTTTGTGTTTTTCACGCAAATCATCCATTGCCTTCCGCTTAACACTTTTACTTAATGTTTGCCGGCTTAACACTGTTTTTGATAAACTTTCATGGGTATGGTTATGACTACATTCGACTACACTGTTACAAATATTTAAAGTTATAACAAATACTTTTCAACTTCTTTCTACACACTGCCAACGTTTGCTATTATTAGCAAGCATTTTATGGAAGTTATACTTGTAGTTGTCAATAAATAACATTGACTTGCCCTTTTCACTTAACATTTCACTTACTTCAGATTTCTCCATCATGGAAAGACAATCAAAATGGAACTAAAGTAATAATGTTAAGATTCGCAGTGATTCGCACCACCCCTATTTCTTATCATAAAATTTCAGGTAGACTACTAATTACCTACCAATCTTTTCAAAGAAATATATTATTTGCAACTTCTGATACGGAAAAACCCAATCAAATATTGAACAAGGGAATATGAGCTCTAACATCATAATACTATAGTGATATTATCGTTATAATTTTAATGGTTGTTTAAGTAAGAAGTAGTGTTATATAGTAGCATTGTTTAAAAAAGACTCATTATTTTTTAAACAATGATGGTAGTGTTGTATTAATAGGTAAATACAAAGTTTGAGAAGACATTATTCAAATATCTTTTCGAAGAAATATATGGCCGGAGCGAATTTACCTATGCCTCTTTTCTGAGGAGTATTAAAATCTGACCGCGGGAGCGAAATAGTATACACCCGTTTTCCTAATAGTCCAGTTACTGAGGCTTAAAATATGGTAATACCTCCGAATTTCTTATAACTGCATCGATTTCTTTGAAAATTTCAAATTAAGCTTATTTTACCCTCAGCTTCAAAAGATATATACGCTCTAGGTGCGCTTTTTGTTTTTAAGGGGTGAAAACTAACCCTTATTGAAGAAACTGGGAAAAACACGGATTTAATTATTTTATGCACTTAAATCTTGTTTATTCGCATAAGGTAAATATTGTAATGTGTTCTCTAATATGAAAATTAATTATTCACAATTTTCAACCTTAAAACCCTTTAAAAACCCTTAAAAGCTAATACTTTTTATAAAAATAATATGAAAAAAAAGTCGTAGCAGCTTCAGACATTTTAATTATGTATTTAAATACAAATAAAAATTATTACCCTAGCTATACAATAATATTTTATTTATTGGAAATTTTCAACCCTTACAATCACCCTTATGACAAAAATGAATTAAAAAATATTTTTATCGGATTGAAACATTTCTTGAGTGCATTTTATTTAACGAAAATAAATTTTTTGCATATAAAATAACTTTTTATTATAATTTTAACATTTTAACCCTCACAACCACCCCCTTTGTCTAAAATGAATTAAAAAATATTTTTAACGATTTGAAACATTTTTAGAGTGCATTGTTTGTAGACAAAAATGAATTTTTTACTTATAAAATGAGCCTACTTTTTTCAACCCTTACAAGCACCCCTTTTGATGAAAATAAAATCCTTAAATCCTTAACTTAGACATGGAGATAAATAGAAAAAATTTAGTTTATAATATATATTAAAATTTGTTTATTTTCCAAAAAACTAAAAATAAATCCAATGCTCCAAATTATAAAATTTTTCCCATGCTCCAAAACTTATTCTAAAAAGTACTATTGGTTTTTTTACAATAACTCGGTTAATTTTGATGCTACAATATGCATAAAAAACTATTTTATAGGTAGTTTACCGGGCTATAAGTATAGGAATGTTAAAACATTCTAGAGTCCTTCATGTTTAAAGGGTGAAGGGTCAAAAGGTCGGAGACCAGTGGTTCATGCGCTATAAAGCAAACTTCAACCAACTATATCTTCGTTATTTTTTAAGCTACAAAAAAAATTAAAAAATAAAAATTTTTGTTGAAAAAAAACCTAGTTTTTTGTATTGTGTCATCTTTTACACAAGATGTCAAGTTATTATAAAAAAAAGATTTTTTTTAAATATTTACAAAAAAATAAAAAATTTAATCATACTTTTCTCAAAAACTGGGTATTCTAAAGTAGCTAAACTTTTGGATCATACAAAAAACACTGAAATAACGTGAATTCTATAAGGAAAACAATTTATTTTAATCCTAGTGAACATGACGTTAGTTTTATTGCGTTTTTTTTTACAAAAATTTGAGAAACCCATCGTTTTTTTGATCGTATCTTACGTACAGTTGGTGCAAAGGACTTTTACTACCACTCATTTTAAAGGTCTTTACAAGCTCTTTTAAAAATATTATATGAGTTTTTGTCGAAAAATGTACCAGTTTTCCGTTATTTAACGTTAAATATTCGTATTGAAAGACAAAAACAAAAACAAACCTTCTTTGAACAGCCATAACTCAGTTAATATTAAACTAAAAATATTCGTTAAAAGGCCAATCTTTCTGTTTTTGTATGGGCTTTAATTTTGACCGTTACACTTTTTTTGATAAAACTCTTAGTTTCAGAGCTATTCTTAAAAAACCTTTGAAAAACATGTTTTTTTTTACGAAAAATGACACTTTTCAACAGCGAATAACTCAAAAAGTATTGATCTAGCGAAAAAAATGTTTACTTAATTTTTTGTTTGAAATTTGTCCTATCAAATAGCGTAGTTATTTTGAGTGTAAAAATTTCTACCCTCGAAAAGGGGTGGCAAACACCCCCAGGGTGGAAGCGCACATCGGCACTATATAACTTTTGTTCCTTGAGTAATTATTTACCAACACACAAAACTTCAAATGAATCGATTCCGTTATAAAGAATTCGGAGGTAAAAACCCTCAGTAACTGATTTATAAATATTTAATAACTTTTTAATTTCAAACTTTATCCGATCTACAGCACATACTTTTTTTATTTACTTTCTTTTTTATTTAATTTCCCCTGCTTATTTTTATTTATTTTCCCCTGTTTAATTTCATTAATTTCATTCAGTTTTCTGTTATAGTATATCCCTATAGATCGTTTTATGTATCTCAAAAATGAAAAACACGAAATTTGTCACAAGTTAGAAATAAGGATAGATGTTAAGGTAATAGCTGGCATAAACTTGTACGTTACTCCAAATTCAACGGAAACGAACCGTGAAATTCAGTTAACTTTTGTAGTTTGAAACAAGGAAAAACAAGGTAAAGATTATCATTTACAATTGTTAAACTAGTAATTTTTCTTTATACGAGTATTTGGTAACATATACAGCAATTCAGAAAATACCCATAAAATATAAAGTTAAAGTAGGTTGGCGCCTGATTTGCTCTAAACGGGTCAAATCAAATCGGAACGAGACGTTCTTAAGGTAATAATACAAATATTGCTTTTTATTATATGTATTTAATTTTAAAACTAACACACTAAAGCAAATAAATAATAGTTTTTATTGTAAAATTAAATGTATTTTGTTCATTTTTTATAATGTTACAAGTAGGAAGTTCTAAAGACATAGAAACTTTAGCAAATATATTATACAGACAAGCAAAAGCTAAGGTAAAATTGTATGAAAACACTACAGAATTTCCCACTACCAGAGGCATCCGACAAGGGGACGCAATATCACCAAAGCTTTTCACTGAAATCTAGAAAATATATTCAGCAAAATGAACTGGCAGAGCAAAGAAATATTCATTGATGGAGAATACGTCAGCCATCTAAGATTTGCAGACGACATCGTTCTAATTGCTAATAATCTTGCAAAACTACAAGAACTGATAAGCGACCTAGATACAACTAGCAATAAGGTTGGCCTATAAATGAGGAATTCTACAAAAATTCGCACCTTAACTAGAGCCAAATATGGTGATATTGCAATTTGCTGCCCGTACCCCGCAGTAAAAATTTTTTTCTGTAGATTGATACCAAAAAACATGTTTTCAGGTGCGAGCCTCAAAAAAAAGGCAAATTTAAATTTTTTCCAACAAGAAACTGATTTGTTCGCTAAAGCTATTTCATTTTTATAGCGATCTGCCTCGAAAAACGAGTGAAAGAGACTTCTATACTTAGAGCACACGTACATATCAGATACCAATCGCTTCGTCGTGGTCTCCAGAAGGAACTCTGACCTTTTGAAGAGCCAAGAAACACCTGCTCAAAGCGTGGCAAGCGGTTATTCAGTCACTAAAATGGACGTTTTTTTTATTTTTTCGCGATTTTACCCGAAAATAGATTAAAAGATACCTCTATAGTTGGAGCACACATACATATTAGGTACCAATCGCTTCGTCTTGGTCTCCAGAATGAACTCTGATCCTTTGAAGAACCAAAAAAAAGCACAAAGCGTGGCAAACGGTTATTCAGTCCCTAAAATCGACGTTTTTTTCATTTTTTCGCGATTTTATCCGAAAATAGATTAAAAGATACCTCTATAGTTGAAGCACACATACATATTAGGTACCAATCGCTTCGTCTTGATCCCTAAAATGAATTCTGACCCTTTGAAGAACCAAGAAATACCTGCTCAAAGCGTGGCAAGCGGTTATTCAGTCCCTAAAATCGACGTTTTTTTTTTCATTTTCGCGATTTTACCGGAAAATCAACTTAAAATGACTTCCGTAAGTGAGGTTCATCTACCTATCGGAAGCTGGTGACTTGATCCTCAGTATGTAGCCTGATCCGTCATCAAATTATAGATGTAATCTTTTCTTGGTGGATATTAAATACTTCTAATATAACAATTATTTATAATTAAATTTATTACAAATAATTTCCTTGAAAATGCTCTGAAACAATATTAATTTAACACTATAAAACATTCTAAAAACAAATTAGGCAATAATTTACCTTTTGCGGTTAAATTCTTCGCATTTTCTCAGGTGTTCTTCTCTTTCCAATTTATTAGCTGCTGTTTTTGCAGCAATCGCCTCTCGCTTTTTAATTAAATTATTTTACATTTTGCAATTCATTTTATACATTAAAAAATTACTCAAAAGTACATTATGTTATAGTCCAACACTATACTTGAGACAGTAGACAAGTATGTATACCTGGGACAATTAATACATAAATCTGACTCCTTAGTTCCAGAATTCAACAAAAGAATGAAACTAGCTTGGGCATCTTTTGGTAGAAATGCAGTTATATTTCAAATCAAAGATGCCAATCCACCTGAAGAAAAAAGCATTCGATCAGTGTATACTAGCCATTATGATTGCCAACCTCCGTAGGTTGCCTGCCAACGAAGAAGAAGTGTATACTACAAATCATGATATACGGCTGCGAAACTTGGACACTAAAGAAAGAGATATTATCGAAACCTCAAGTTACTCAAAGGTCAATGGAGCGATGTATGCTAGGTATAACGAGAGATCGAAAAAGAATAGAATGGATCAGACAGAAAACCATGGTTACTGATGTAATCCATAGAATTAAATCTTTAAAATAGCAGTGGGCGGGACATTTAGCGAGAAGAACTGACAGTAGGTGGTCCAATGTGATATCCAAGAGGCGTTAAGAGACCAAGAAGATGTCCACACTTAAGATAAGACTATGACTGTCGTCAGGTGCCACCAATCACGCACCTCGACGTGCATCGCCCTTCCTTCTGGAACTTAAAATTAAATTTAATTGGTTGAGAAATGAAAAAGTTTCATATAAAAGTTAATTTATCTTTAAATATGGGACATTTTCGGATCTCAAGTCAGTGGTGTCAGTAGTGTACAGTACATGGCTTTACCCGTGTAGGGTAGCTCCCTAGAGCACTTAGCTCGAAGGGCTCTGAATCTTTCTAAGACTCTGAAGCTGAGTTTTTTTCTTCTTAGAAAGAATGTGTTTTATTTCCACCTCTAATAAAACCATAATGGCATTGTCTCTTCAAGATAATGCCACAATAAGAGCGTACCGGCCAACTACGCAATATTACACCATATTGCGCAATAGTTTGACAAATTAATAAACATGGAATTTTTGCACCAAGTTGCTAACACCATTTTCATACGTTTATTAATTACACCGGAGACGACATGGCGCCCAACGTGGGGAGCAACTTGGTGCAAAAATTCCATGTTTATTAATTGTTCTAACTATTGCGCAATATGGTGTAATATTGCGTAGTTAGCCGGTACGCTCTTATTGTGGCATTGTCTTGAAGAGTCAATGCCTTTATGGTTTTATTGGTGGTGGAAATAAAACACAGTCTTTCTAAGAAGAAAAAAACTCAGCTTCAGAGTCTTAGAAAGTTTGCAGAGCCCTTCGAGCAAAGTGCTCTAGGGAGCTACCCTACACGGGTAAAACCATGTACTAGACACTACTCACTTGAGATCCGAAAATGTCCCATATTTAAAGATAAATTAACTTTTATATGAAACTTTTTCATTTCTCAACCAATTAAATTTAATTATATGTTCCAGAAGGAAGGGCGATGAACATCGAAGTGCGTGATTGGTGGCACTTGATGACATGACATAAGAAAACAAGCCGGTACAACATGGCACAGAAAAGCGAATTTTAGACAATCGTGGGCAGATATGAAGAATGAATATGTAAGGGAGGCTACTAGCCCAGGGAAATAAGCATTTTTGTCTTGAGTAGTATTAACCTCTGTAACAAAAACCTGTATGTTTCCTGCAGTCGATTTTTTGTACTTAATTAGTTATTAACAAATTAATCCAAAGAACGGAAAATCTTTCCTTTTTTCGCCTATCAGCAAAAAGTGAAAAAGTAATTTTAAACACATTTTAGAAGAGAAGAAACTTATAAGTCATATAAAAACCTTTAAAATGGCGTTTTCTAAATGTTTCTATCCTTATTTGTTGCTTAGAAAGTTGCAAAATAAGTCAAAAATTTCGGTTTTTTTTTAAATGGTGATAACTTTTTTGAAAATAAACTTATAACATTTATATGTAATGGAATGCTGTGTCTTGTAGTGCTTAAAATATGGTCAAAATTTCAAAGTTCTCGGTCAAATAGTTTAAAAGTTATTTTATTTGTTTATGCCAAATTAATTTTTTTTGCAACAATATAAGTCAGAAAATTATATCATCATCATAAGTGGCTCGCCAATCCATTGTGGATCTTGGCCTGCTCACAAAGAAGTCGCCACTCCTGTCGATTCCTGGCAACTTCCCTCCATCTTCTAACCCCTAGAATCTGTAGGTCTTCTTCCACATCATCAATCCATCTCGTCCTCTGCTTCTTGTGCCCTCTGGTTTTGAAAATGTTAATCTCTTCGTGTATTCGTGATCTGACATCCCAGCAATGTGTCCAGTCCATCTAAGTCTCTGACTTTAACGAATTTCACAATATCTGGATCGTTCTATAACTGATATAGTTCAAAGTTGTATCTTCGACCCCATAGCCCATTTTCATTTACGGTCCCAAAAATCTTTCTAAGAATTTTTCTCTCAAAAATACCAAGAAGTCTTTTATCATTTTGAGATAAGATCCGCGTTTCAGCCCCATATATCAAAACTGGTCTTATTAAGGTCCTGTATATATTAAGCTTTAGTGCACGTTTTATATTTTTATTTTTTAAATGTTTCCGGAGACCGTGAACAGTTCTGTTTGCTATTACTATGCGTTTTTTTATTTCGTAGCGATCCAAGATATGTAAATTCTTTGACTTGCTCAAAAGTATGGTTGTTAATTTGAATTCTTTGTTGGATATTTCGAGGGTTTTTAGAAACCAACATATATTTGGTTTTTTCCTCGTTTACCACAAGTCCTATTTCACTTGCTGCGTCCGCAAGCCTTGTAAAACACTGCACCATGTCTCTCATACTTCTGCCCACTATAACTATATCGTCAGCGAATGCGACAATTTCCGTCGATCTATTAAAAATAGTTCCATTTATTCTAATATTTAATTGTCTGATTGCCTTTTCCAAGGCAATATTAAAGAGCAGACACGCCAACGCGTCCCCCTATCTTAGACCATTATTAATGTCAAAGAACGAAGAGGTTTCTCCTTCAATTATAACGCATGAGCTTACGTTTTATATTGTTAGGTGGATCAACTTAACTAACTTAGGTGGGATCCCAAAGTCTATCATTGCATTATATAATGCAGTTCTTTTCACACTGTCATAGGCTGCTTCGAAGTCAATGAAGAGATGGTGTGTTTCTATGTTATATTCTAGTGACTTTTCTAAAATCTGCCTATGTGCAGATAATTAGAGTGCAGATAACAGAAAATTATATATTTTTAGTAATTATGAGGGTAGTTTCTGGAAGAAGAAGACTTGTTATATTATTTACATTAAAAACTAAGAAAATTAGTTTTAAATATAGCAAAATAATTTTGCAAAAATATGTCGATTTTTTGCTTATAAACAATTAGAATACCTTTTTAATCATTGCCTCTAAGAATATTATTTTTTTATATTTAAAAAGCTTGAATTTTTTCACAAATTTAAAAGAAAAAAAATTCCTAAAAAAAACCCTAAAATAATTTGGGACAAAGTTAGCTTCTTTTTTTATTTAACTTATAGCGACTTTGTTTATAACAATTAAGAAATCTAATTAGCGTTATTGAAAGAACATACTTTATAGTTTTAACGTACCAAATTCTAAAAAGATGGCCCTTTAATGAAATTGTCCACAAAGCTTCAAAATGTGGTCCTTAAAATCGGCTGGCTTCGAAACTCACGGGAGCCGAAGGGAGGGGGAAGAAGCTGTTAGCTGTATCTCTTATTTTTATTTATGGATTTCGACGTTCCTTTTTTTAATTCGTATCTACTGGTTGCGTACATTACGAATATGCAATATTTCAATAAATAAATTGTTAAATAAACTATCTAATTTGTTTAAACAATTTTGTTTCCAATTTTTATTGTAATATTTGAGATAATTTTTATTTGAAAACATAAATATTTATGATTAATTTATAATTCTTTAATAAAATTGTAAATAATTTATTTATAATAGATTTTATGAAAACAACAAATTGTCCTATTCAATTGTTTCTAAAAATAGTATTGCTTTGGAAATCTTAAATAAACTAGGTTTTATGTCTTGCTAAAAATGATATATTAAAAACCAAAGTTAATAAATTATTTGCAGAAATTTTGTATAACTATTAATATATATATATATATATATATATATATATATATATATATATATATATATATATATATATATATATATATATATATATATAATATATTAAGTTGACAATAGAGTTAAAAACATATAAAAATAATACTATAACCTTTGTACATTTTCTCCTTCTGATTCTTTATTGCAAGAACCTTGTCATCAGACGTACTCGGCATCTTTATCATAAACAGTAAAAAAATCTGTGTGTTATTTAGCTCGATACCTATAGTACAGTTTTAGGAGACCGCTATATTTTTTTCTAATTAACTTTTTCTAAGTAACAATTACTTGCTACAAAAGATTGAAAAACACTGCTCAAGGGAAACAGAATCTCAACTTTTTTTTTAAATATATAAATAACGATAGTCAACGAAGTTTTTGTTGGATTTTTAGATAACAGTTATCTTCTTCTAATCAAAATAATTACAGTAATATTTTAAGCTTAATGCTATCATGAGTTCTAATTTTTTTGTGGCAATCATTTGCAATCCTCTTGAGACACAAGACAAAAAGACTACAGAAAACTTGAAATAAGAGTATAACGATATTATCTAAAAATCCCTCTCTCCGGCTTGGAATGAAGCAGTTGACAGGCAATTATTTTCTTTGTTTTTCGCTAAATTAACTAACTTGATGCTCAATTAGCTAAACACAAAACGGCATTGTAGCTATAAATGCCTCTTTTAATTATCAAAGGATACTTAAAAATCGTAAGATTGCTTACTCCCTTTTTGTAAAAGCTCCAAATCGCCTCTACGATTCGGTTAGGCAGTTAGATCTCTTTAAAACCAGAATGAAATAAAGCAAAATAAAATAGAAAGCGTTGCTAAAACATGGAATCTTTCTGTTCTCGTAAATAGTGCTTAATACCAAAAGCATTATAGTCAGGGGTAAATGTTTTCTGCATATATTTTTTCTTTTTGTTCTAAAAATACCTTACTTATTTTTTTGGCCATATTTTAGTTGTTATTTAACTTAATTATTTAGGAATAGTTCAATATAGTCTTCAAAATTACACGTTAACTACCTACTAACACCCTTTGCAGCCCATAAGATCTAATTGTAATGTATTTTTACGGCGCTCCAGTAAATAATTATTATCACACTAAATCCATCTTTTTTTTTATTTCAAATTATATGTCTCGACTGCTGTGGCCATTGACACGAGGAACTGTATTACAAAAAACAATAAATTAAGTTACATTGATATCTAAAAAAAAAAAGAAAATACAAAACTAGCGGATGATTACAAAATTGAAATATAGGTAGGTGATACAATTACAACAGGTGATATAATTTACAGTTTTTAAGGAACTATATGACATTAGACATATTGTTTTTGGATTTTAAGATATCACATAAACTTCCGTGGATACCATGTTGCCATGATACCATTACCACGTGCTGCTGCGTAGTGGTTACATTCCACAAGTATATGGTGTACACTTAGACGGGAGTTGCAATATTGGCAGTTTGGAGCTTCTTCGGAAACCATCAGATATCCGTGGGTTAGCCGGGTGTGGCCAATTCTAAGCCTTCTAATGATGGTCTTCGATTTTCTTTCCGTAGTAAAAATTCTAGGTTCTAAAATGTTTGGTTGGATGAACTTTAATTGGGTAGTGCACCTGTTCCATTGATTTTGCCACATTGTGGTAGATAACTTTTTAATTTCAATGATTATATCTTGAAACATTTGGACTTTTTCATCTGTAAGGTCAGAGCGACGTGCTTCATTTGCTGCGTGGTCAGCATTCTCATTTCCTTTAATACCAACATGTGAAGGATTCCATGCCATCGAAACCGAAGTGGTGTTTGACTTAGCAAGTGCTGTACATCTTTCGTGGATCTCATTAAATAAAGGATTTGATGTGTAGATTTTCCTAATCGAATTTATGGATGATAATGAATCTGTGCAGATTGCTAAGTTTTTGGTACCCTGCATTGGAACCTCTAGAGCTTTAAGTATAGCGTACAGTTCTGCTGTGAATATACTGGTCATCTTGGGTAGTCTATACATTGCTAATCTGTTATTTGTGGAAGTAACAGCACATCCGACACTTTCTTCGTCTTTAGATGCATTTGTGAATATTATGTTATCAAACTTGCCTCTATTAATTATGTCGTTAAAAGTTTGTTTCATGAGTATCGTAGAGGTTTCCATTTTCTTATATCTGCACAAATTTACGTTAAAGTCAGGTAATATTTTTAGCCAAGGTGGAGTATTGGGCTGAATAATGGGGGTGGTAAGATTTAGGTCAAAATTTTCTAAGAGTGGCAATAGAAACTGTAGTGATGAATTGGCAGTAGCTCTACTGTGTGCTCCTGTTAATTGAAAATTTTTAATAAGTTGGAAAGATATATTATTTGGGTTTGCAGAGACCTTAGCAAAATAGGAGTTTAGTAGACGTTGTCTTCTAATATTTAGAGGAGGTTCACACGATTCGACATATATGCTTTCTGTAGGTCTAGATCTGAAGGCTCCAAGGCATATTCTTAATTAAGTGTTTTGAATTGTATCTAGTGATTTTAAATAAGTTTTTGGGGCAGACATATATAATATCGATCCATAGTCTAACTTAGATCTTATTAGGGCTCTGTATAAACTTAATAGGACTTCTTCTTCAGCTCCCCATTGTCGATTGGCTAGTGATTTTAAGAGATTTATATTTTTTAAGGCACTGGCTTTAGTTTTTTCTATATGTCTCTTCCATCTTAATCCATCTTAGTTTTACAGGTAAAAGCATATATCAGCGTGCTAACTATTTGTAGAAATAACCTCAAATTGGAAGTCTAAAAAGAAGCCTCTTTTTAAACTTTAAAAAAAAATACAAAACTACTATGGCGATATCTTTTTGAACATATCTAAAAATTTAAATAAGAAAACTTGGCAATCAATTTATATCTCTGAGTTTGGCGGACAAGGTAACGATTAAAAAAATGAACGACCTATGCCGGTACTGCATTAAGGACAAGTGCAATCTGATTATACAAATCAAACGGGGCTTACGCAGAAGTTTGACTGCGAATGTGAAGAAAAACATGCTTTGCTTTGTTTTGTTTGTTTGTTATTTGGTAGATACCCCAGTCGTCAGAGAAGAAAATGTCACTGAACGTCTAAAAATCATACGAACAAGCTGAATTTTGCCGAGAATATTAATTTTGGGACCTCAAAAAATATATAAAAAGGTTTACCACTTTTCCACTGGGCTTCCCCCTAAAACCTCCCTCGTAGGGTGGAAAATCGCAAAAAAATCGATTTATTACGAGCCGTAAAAAAATGTTTTAAATAAGAAAGATAGCTGAGATAATTCTAAACAAAAATGTTTATTAGCACTTTTTTTGTAGAATTAACCGTTCTCTCGCAAACAACGATTGAGGTGACCGTCGATGTTGAATGTCAGTTACACGCGCGAAATCAATGTTCAATAAAATTTGTATCAGCTCGACGTTAAAAATTTGATATCTTTTGATTTAAGTGTTCTATCGACCAAACTCAAGATGCATTTTAAAGTTAGGTAGTTCAGCTTTCGTATACAGTTTTTTGTATTTTGCCGCAAATAAACTCAGATTTTATAAAGGTGTTAAATAAATAAAACGTGGAGCGATTTTGCCATCTTTTATTATTCTCAGGAGATCAATACAATCTATCCCTTTTATTGACTGGCCACTATGAAGTTTTTATTACTAAAGCCTAACCTTGAAAACCTATAGCATGAAATTTTAATTTTGAGTTTTGGCAAGAAATGTGAAGTATTTGAAATATTCCCAAAAAAAACGCTGAATTTAAACTTTCACATAAACAACTATCTAAAACAATAAAAAAAATTTTTTAATTACACTAGTACGTTTTTTAAAAGCACCAAACTTCTGATATAAACTGCATCCAAAACCGTCTTCTTGGATGCATTTCCCGTGACGTGCGATCGTTTGTAATGTAACATTATATTCTGCGTTTTTTATTCATATTTCAAATGTTTCATATTTGTTGCCACAACTCAAAATTGAAATTTTATGTCATAGGTTTTAAAGATCGATCTTTACGAATTAAAATTTTACTACGAGCTGTCAGTGAAAGTGATCAATTTTATTGCTCTCACGAGAATAAAAAAAAATGTCAAAAATCGCGCCATGTTTAATTATTTAGTTAAATTATTAAGTTATAAGTTTATTCTCTAAAATAAGAAAAATGCTTACAAAAGCTGCACTCTCTACCTTTTTTTTCAAAACGCATTTTGATTATTGTTGATAGAACACTTGGATCAAAAGATATCAAATTTTTACCGTCGAGCTAATACAAATTGTGTTTAACATTGTTTTCACGTGCATAACTGACATTCAAAATCGACGGTCGCTTCAAGGAGAACGGTTTATTCTATACAAAAAGTGATTATAAACATTTTTGTTTAAAATTACCTTAGCTACATTCTTTATTTGAAACATTTTTTTCTACGGCTGATAGATTCTTGGTAAATAGATTTTTTGCGTATTTAGGTGGGAGCTCAGGGGTAAAAGTGGTGAACTTTTTTGCATCTGTTTTAAGATTCCAAAGTTAATATTCTCGGCAAAATTCAGCTTGTTCGCATGATTTTTAGGGGTCAACTCTCTGATGGACTGCACTGAAAGAGATGATGCCGGACAAAAGAAGGTGTACATGATTTTAAATATTTGGGCGAAAAGGTAAAAAACACGAAAAGTCGGCCAAAAATATAAACAATCTAAAGTTCCAGCTATTGTAACAGGTAGCTCTATGGAAGCTATAGAGCCCTATAGCTGATGGAATATGCTCGTTTAAAGATTGAGTTTTAAGACAGGTTTTCTAGTGGCAACGAGAAGTTTCTATTGAAATTATTATTGAAATTATTAAAGCGGATGATATACTTATAAATATTTAAATTGTACAAGTTAATCTAATAAATAATTTGTACAGTAAAGTAAATAAATGTTATAAATCAATTGTGATTTTAGCGTTAGTGTTATAAGACTGTAAATGAATTAAAATAGGTGTTAGAAGACTGCAAATAAATTAAAATAAAAATTACGCTGGTGTCAGAAGTGAGGTATTAAATAAATTCTGTGAAAAATGGCTAGGACCGTAAGTTATTTAAAAGTCACAGGTTACGACTAAAATTGGAAGATAAAGAATTACCTTCAGTTAAGATAAGGCTGATTTAGTCCAACATCTGAATAACTCCATGCAAGACGAGAGTTTTGATCAAGAATCCTATATGTTTAAGGACAGGAGTGCTGCTGTGATCTCGTCGATTACATCGTTAGAAAATAAAGTTTCTTGTATTTCCAAAGTTTCTACGGATATTGATTTTTAAAAAAATATAATTTCTAACGACATTTCTCCTTCTTAAACAAAGATTCTGCTAATATATCTTTGAAAATCTCTAAGGTTACTTCTAAGATGTCTTCTCTTGACGATAAAATATTATTGTTCAAAAACAAAGTTGCTATCGATATTTCATAAAGATAAAAGAAACTGAAAAGATTTCCTTTTTTAAACAGAAACTTTAAGACACTGAAAATTATATGGAGGAAACAGGGACAGCATACACGGAACAGATACAGGAATTAACTACAGTAAATATAAGAGACAACGAGACGAAATAAAAGTTGGAGCCAACATTTGAAGGAAGTGGAGGTTCTTTTCGTGTTAAAGTCGCAGCTTCCAAGAGAAAATTATCACGGAATAACTACACAAAACAGTTTGAATATGCTGCAATAGTGATTAGATGTTCAGAAAAAAAATTGCTGTAAACTTAGGTATTGCTGTGCGAGGAGATGCCTTGGATGTCCATAGCCGTAGAGCAGACAAATGTTTTCAAACAACTTAAGAAAAGACTACCAGTATCTACATGTCTACCAGCTGTAGCCTAAAAATTGGGGACAAAAGCGAGATGAAGCTTTTCAACAATATAAGTTAGATAGTTCCAGGTTAGCGCGATATGCTTATCCAACAGCTCCTGAAGATGCGATGGAAAAGTTAAATGCTCCAACATTTATTAATTGTCTTCGAGATCATGAAAAAGACTGCAAAGAACACTGCGATAAGCTTGTCACAAGATGCTGGTCGATGTCTTTTCCGCTGTCCTCAAATATTAATCAGCTAAGCACGCCTCCGGAGGTTACAGTAAATATAGAACTATAAAAGAGAAAGAAAATGAAGACAAACTTGACCAGATTGTTAATCTGATCTGAAAGGAAAACTAAGACCATAAGATGCTGGAATTGTGGTGAAATGGAAAATGTTCGAAGTTAAAGTAAGCACCATAGATACAAAACAAATTAAGAAACTCAATTTAGACACTCTAAGCCAGCAAGAAAAACTAGAACGGTTAGACCTCACAATAGCAACTTCGACCCGGAACTTTTCCAAGACCATCTAATACTAATAGCTTCTTTAAAATGTCGTGAAGATAGTCTATACGTAGATGGAGAAATAAACGATAAAAAGTGTACATCGTTGGTGGATACTGGACCGACCAGGACCTTTATAAGTCTGACAATTATAAATGGCAGTAAGAAACTTTCACCAAAAACGTTGCGACTGCGGACTGCCACAGGTGAAAATGCCATGAAGAAATTACAGTAGTTGGACAGAAAAGTTCCTTCATACTGTCATAGGTATCTATTTATTTTTTTTTTGCATTCTTCATTCAGCGACCCTTAACAAAATTATCACCAGCCGCCATTGATTAAGATGTAAGTTAAATAAACCAAAGTATTAAACGCTAAGCTTTTAAATAAAGGTTATATTTAGCAAAATATTTTTTAAAACTTACAATATAGAAGTTATTCTTTCTTGGAAATTTAAGTCGAAATATATACCTTCTTACCAAAACTTCTAAATTAATTTTTAATTGAAATGTTTCGTTTAACAGTTTAATTACAAATTACGTCAAACTTTATTCCACAACAAATTAAATACTTAACATTTAATAACTTGAAAACTTTTCAATTGGAGCATATGAAAACCTTTGATATTTTATTTTCGTTGGACGGTTTTAGCGTAAAATTAAAACTTGCTATTATATTCCTACGGAAAATTTCGAAATAGCTTGATTATTGTTCGCTTGTTCATATTTTACTTTACAAATTAAAATTTTATACAGTACGTAAAGCTTTCAACTAGCCATAGGTAATATACATTGAGGTAAGTGTGGCAACTGCGCTTTCTCGGGTTTATGCGATGTACGGAGAACTATCAAAATGTTGTAAACCGATATTATTTTTATATTCTTATTAGATGTTATTAGTAAACGGCGCCGGCGTATTTGATTTACAGCTGGTACAATTCGAATATCGTATTACATGTATTAGTCACATTTTTTAATTTATTATTAGAGTAATTGTAGGATATTCCTTAGTGTCGTCGAATATTGGCATAAACTCGAGAAAACGCAGTTGCCACACTTACCTCAATGTATATTACCTATGGCTAGCTGAAAGATGACGTATGTCATAAAATTTGAATTTGTAAAGTAAAATATAAACAAGCGAACAATAATCAAGCTATTCCGAAATTATATTCCTACGAAAAAACAATCGAACACAAATTTAACCATTCTCTTATTATATATTTTCATACCAAATTGTTCACAGACCGAGGAGGAGACAAGAGGGTCTACCTTTTACGCGAATCAAATTAAGAGAGAGCGATTTTATTTTTTATTGTGCAACAATGTCTGTATTTCTACAGGATGGGGATTATAGTAGGGAGAAGGAATTATTACTAAGGGTTGGCTTAAGTACTGATTCTAAATATTAACGTCGGAAATTTAGGATTCGGTACAGCGAAAAATATAATATTTTTTTTGCATGTGAAAAATTAAACAGATTTGACGAACAGATATAACAAGAACTAGAGAGGAAAATCCTCTCTAGTTCTTGAGCTGAAAGCATCGACGATCTGCAGGAGCTAATCAATAGAGTTGACATGGAATGCACAAATTGGGGACTGTCGATAAATATCGATAAAACTAAATACATGGTGACCAGTAAAGTGGATATCGGCGTAACCCAACTGATATTAAACCAACAACCGCTGCAGAGAGTTCAGAGATTCAAATACCTTGGATGTTGGATTACCCAAAATCTAGATCCATCCTTCGAAATACGATGTAGAATTAAACAGGCAAGAAACTTATTTCAAAACTTCAAGCCTCTATTATCCAATAACTCATTAAATTTGGAAATCCGTGAAAAGTTTACAAGATGTTACGTGTGGTCTGTACTTTTGTATGGATGTGAAACTTGGACTTTAAACGCCGATATCATGAATAAAATCGAGGCGTTTGAGATGTGGTTGTATCGAAGGATACTAAAAATTCCATGGACTAGCAGAACCAGAAACGAAGAAGTTCTTCGAAGAATGGGACATCAACGAACTCTATTAAATATTATTAAGAGGCGTAAACTAGAATAACTTGGACATATAATCAGAGGACCAAGATATGAGTTCCTTCGGCTAATTCTCAACGGTAAAATCGAAGGAAAGAAATGGATAAGACGGAAGAAACTCTCTTGGTTGAGGAATTTGCGGCAGTGGACAGGTTTGACAGCGGACCAATTGCTACACGTAGTGCAAGACCGAGATCAGTATAAAAATATTATAAGCATGGTAGTCGCCGACGTTCCGTAGGGATATGGCACTCTAAGAAGAAGAAGAGAGGAAAAGAAACCAATATCAAAAATGATTAAATACAAAAAATGAGACTGATAAGATTGTCTAAAGGAGACTCAAGCTAAAGTTTTAAAAATGATATGCCGGAAGAAAAATGAAGCTAGGTAAAGAAAATAACATGACATACATTTAGTCTAAGCGAGATATAATGTCAGCAATAACAATGGATAATTGAAATCAATATTTTGAACAACTTCTAAAGGAAGATAGGCCACAATTTAAGATACCCACGAAACTCAAACAATAAACATCTTAAATACATCAGATCATTAAAAATAACAAAGTACCGGGTCCATATAACAGCACTGCAGAGTAAATAAACTACTAAACCAGCCAAACTGTATACTAGTTTGGCTAAACTTTTTCAAAATTGTATTAATGACAATCGCAGATGAATGGAAGACATCATTCATATCCACTATACACAAAAAAAGGAGATAGGATGACTGTAACAACTACAGAGGTATTGCCGTGTGCAACTCAATAAGTAGAATATACGAAAAAATGGTTTTAAAATATAAAAGAAAACGAATAAAAAGATTTCAAAGCGGAGTCACAAGCAGAGTTTGGGTTAGAAGGAACTGTTGACCATTTGTTTTTTATTTCACAGAATATTAAAAAAAAAATAGCTGTTTATCAGGAATTGCATTTTTGAAGTTATACTTCTATACGCACGGTCGACGTTGGAAATTTTTTTTTTTTTTATTTCAACTTTAACGTGCTCGGCTACTATGGCCACTTACACAGGTACTATAACATGAATTTTCATTACACAAACATTAAGTGTTACATTAAGAATATGTTACAATAATACGGAATGATAATAATATGTCATACAATGTCTAAATTAAAATCTAATTATATTTTTTGATATAAGTGTTCATCTCTAAGGAATTGTAGCACAGCTTTTATTTGGTCAGGGTTGTTTAGGATATCTCGTACTTCACTTTTGAGTTTGTATTGTAATCTTCTCGCCAAATGTTGATGGCATTCAGTGAGAATATGTTTGATTGTCAAATATGATTGGCAGATTTGACCGGAGGGACGGATGCTAGAGGACATTAGGTAGCCGTGTGTGAGTTTTGAATGTCCTATCCGAAGTCGTCTTATCACAATGAGATCTCGTCTTGAGAGGGCTGAATAGTCAAATGTAGGCTGACTGGTTATTGACGGTTGTATTTCGTGTAAGATCGAACGGTTAGAGTTCCAATGCTGCTGCCAAAGGAGTCTGGTTCTTCTTTTAATATATGATTTTAGGTCCTTACAAATTTGAATTTTATCGGTGATTTCAGGTGATGCTGTAGCAAGTTTAGCATAGTGATCTGCAGTTTCATTGCCTTCTATACCAATATGAGATGGCAGCCAGATTATGGTAACTGTTATGTTTTGGGACAAGATAATTTGGTAAGAGTCTAGGATCTTTTGGACGATTGGATGATCAGTAAATATATTTTTGATAGAATAGATTGATGCTAAAGAGTCTGTGCATATGGCAACCTGCTTATTAGGTGGAGATATATGGTTAAAAGCTTGCAATATACTAAATAATTCGCCAGTATGAACGCTGCTGATGGCTGGTATAAGTGATGACTTAATTAGTGAATGAGAGGTTGTAACAGAGCAGCCTACTCCTGTGTCATTTTTTGAGGCATCCGTGTATAATATTAGGTCGTATTTATTTGTATCTATAATGTCTTTAAATGCATTTATAATGATCTCTTTCGGATGTTTATTTTTATCGAAGTTGGTGAGCGAGGTGTTAAATTTGGGCGTGGACATGATCCAAGGAGGAGATGGAGGGAGATAAAGCGTTGGAAATTTGCATGAGAGTGAATCTGTGAAACCATTACATATGTAAGATAATGAGTAAGAGAGAGACAGAAGATATATTTTCTCTCTCTTCCTCTCTCGAGAATAAAAATGTTCCTTTTGTATATATTATATTTAATATATATATATATATATATATATATATATATATATATATATATATATATTATATATAATATTGTATATATAATATATAATATTATATATAATATAATATGTATTAATATTATTATTTATGTGATATGTTTTGTATTATTTAAAATTAAACGTTTATAATAAAATTATTTTAGGTAGTATTATTTTTGTATTTCAAAATAATCACTGATTTACCGAGAACTGTCATATTTGAAATCCGTTAGTGTCATGTCTAATTGGCAAATCCTTTACGTGTTTGGTTCATACGCTGGTGGTTGTGAGTTCGAATCCCAATTATGAGTTTCCCTTTTTATTTTTGAAATATTTAAAAACCTCACGTTAATCTTATTAAATATATGTAATATACGCAAAAAACATAAATTTTAAAATAAAATGAAAATTTACAACATAATCCGAGTTGTTGGTTTTTGATTTTTATCTTCGTAAAGTAAGTTATGTATATTGGCAGTTTTAAATACTTATGAATATTACATTTTAATTTATATTGTATTATTATATTGAATTATGTTGCAGTGTATTTATTGTATTGTAATTTTTATATTAATAACAAAATAAACAATTTTACTGCAGAGTATGTGTAAATTTTTTTTTGCATTCAACTCCTTTTATACATATATAAAAATAAAAATAGATATTTTCATTAAAATATTAATACAATCCTTCATTTACTATACTCCTATTACAGGTCAAATGTTTATATGCAGCAAACGATGCACCATATACCTATATAACTAATTCTTTGTCTCTTTCTGCTCTCTCTTACCTATAGCATTACAGATGTAATGATTGTGCAGATTGACTCCCATATAAATTTTTAACGGCGAACGCGTGTATAGAAGTATAATTTCTACCGGCAGTCCCACTGGACTGCTACACCCGTTTTTTTTATTGTATATAGATTTACAAAAAGCTTATGATAGCGTTCCACAATATAGTGTGCGATGAAAGAGATGTAAGCTACTGCTAACGTAAAGAATATGAACAATGAAAACTTGAAATCAAAATCAGAAAAACCGAGTAATGTGTATCGATGGAAAGCACAAGAACCGAATATTAGAAGATAAAGAATTTATCAAACATTGAAACACATACAAATTGAGTCAATGGAAATAGAGTTCTCAAGACATTCACCAGGAAAATCTAGACTATAAAGAGAACAACAAAATTAAAGAAATTATGGTATAGACATATGGTACAAATAATGTCTTAAGAGCGCTCTTCAAAACGAGTTTTAATGTGGATCCCTCATGGTAGAACGAAAAGAGAAAGTCCCCACCTACATAGAAAGAAAAGGCACCAGGATATGTATATGCATTTAAATGTTTCGTTAATAGGTCCTTAAAAGAAAATTTTTAAATAATAAACAATACTTTTTTGTAAAAGTGTCTTATTCTTAACGCATAAAATTTTATTTGAACAATCTCCTATAACTAAAAGTATAAAATATTTACAAAAACTCACCCTGTGCTGCGATACATCCGATATAGAGAAGGTATCCACCACGGAATCGAATCGCACTGCTTTTTTGTGCACTGATTTTTTGCGTGGACACAGAGAACACATTTTCTGGTTACTACTGTCTTTAATAGTTGGCATAGTTTTTGCATTATGGTTGGTTTAAACCGCTTGTAATTATTCACTAGAAATGTTTTGAATGTTCTGCTTATTAGTATAATAGTCTTTTAATTAATTAATTTGTAGAATTACTCATTGCGATGTAAAAAATTAAAGCATCTATGAATCCAGTTCAGTTCCTAAATATAAAAATTATTGATAAAAATTGGGTACCAAATATTTTCTCAAAATAATAAATAATAGACTTATGTGGCATTTGGAACATCACAATTTACTTATACCGGAACAAGTTGGATTTCGTCCTTTGAGATCTACTATAGACAATGTTTTACATTTAGAAAGTCAAATTAATGAAGCCTTCTGTAACAAACAGAAATGCATAGCTGTTTACTTTGACATCCACAAAGCATTTGACTTAGCATGGCGACACAGAATATTAACAAAGCTGCAGACTTGGGGAATTCAAGGAAACATCTTGGCATTTTTGAATAACTTTCTAAATGAACGCAAATTTTCAGTACGTAGTAATGGAGAACTTTCTAGTATTAAGTCTCAAGACAATGGAACACCACAAGGATCTGTAATTAGCCCTACACTTTTTTTGATAGCAATGAATGCTGTTATAAAAAATCTCAAGAGACCTGCACAGGCTAGATTATATGCTGATGATATGATAATGTTTATCAAAGGAAAAAATATTAACTCGATAGTCAAACTTTTACAAGAAGAACTAAATAAAATCGAAAGTTGGTCTAATAGGAGTGGTTTCTATTTTTCAGCTGACAAGACTCAATATATTATTTTTTCCAAAAAGCCTATTCACACTAACATGCCTGCCTTAAAATTCGGCACAAAGTTTTTAAAACGAAGTACAGAGATAAAATATTTAGGCATAACATTCGACGAAACTTTAAGTTGGAAACCACATATTAAAAAATTGGCGATATCATGTCAAAATGGTATAAATCTTCTTAAATGTTTAGACAAACAATGGGGTGCTGACGGAGATACATTATTACTGTTGTATAGAAGCCTAATCCGATCAAAATTGGACTACGGATGTATTGCATATTCTTCAGCGTCGAAGTAAAATTTAAAAATCTTAGACATCATACACAACAATGCATTACGCATAATCTCTGGAGCTTATAGAACAACTCCTGTTGCAAGCCTCGAATGGGAACTTGGAGAGCCATCATTACATCAACGACGGAAATTACTTAGTCTATCTTACGCTTCAAAACAATCATCACTACAACCTGACAACCATTTTCTTACTCAGTCATCGTTATCAAATATCAATATAAGAACACATTTACCATTTCAATTAAGGATCAAAAACATTTTAAACTCTATTGAAATTTTTAACTTTCCCTCGACACATTCAGCAAACGTAAACACGCCACCTCCCTGGTTAATACCTTTGCCTACTTTAAATTTAGAACTATCATCATATCATAAATCTGAAACTAATCCACAAATATTTATAAGCAATTATAATAGAATACTTTCTTCTTTCCCTGAATATACCAAAGTTTACACAGATGCATCTAAAACAACTTCTGGTGTAGGATCATCATTTGTTATAATAGACATAATAAAAAGTTTCAAATTGCCCATAGAATCCACTGTGATAACTGGAGAATTGTATGCAATATACAGAGCTCTAATTCACATACAAACAGTCAAACTAGATAAATTCCTTATTATTACTGACTCAATCAATTCCCTCCATATACTGTCAAAAATGTACACTTGCAACCCGGTTGCTAAATTAATTAAAAACAAGATGCAGCAGCTGGAAAACAAAACATTAGTCTTCGTGTGGGTACCATCACATATAGGCATTAAAGGAAACAAACTAGCTGATAAAAATGCTCGAGAAATAGCAAATTCCCCAAATATCAGACCGATAATAAAACCCCCTAGCCCTAAAGCCCCTAGCCGTTTGCTTCAGGTTGTATTAACCAGACTCCGATTAGGACACAGCAAACTTACACATGAATATCTTATGGAGAAGGAACCTCAACCAAAATGTACGAGTTGTGACGTGCCGTTAACAGTGAAACACGTTTTAACGGAGTGTCCCAAATATAGTGCTGAAAGACTAACTAATAAAATTCCATCAGTTATAAGAAGCGATATTTTTGGTGAGTGTACCAGTGAAAATATTGTGAAATTTTTAAGAGACTGTAACATATTGAACCATATATAAGTATGTTATTTATTTGTTATTTGTAATCATTATTGTTTTCATTAAATTCATCCGTTAATAACCAATATGGTTGATGCGGCTGCCTTTAAATAAAAAAAAATATATATATTTTCTCATATTATATTTCTCATATTATATTATTATTATATTATCTAAGGTAATTCAATAAATTTCGTTTTGTTTTTTGAACACTATATTCTCACATGTTTTGACAATACATTCAAGAGAATACTGCTTTAGTTCATTTGTAACGATAAAGCTAAGAAGGGTAGCTGGTAAAAATCTGAACGTTCACAGAGACTTTAAGAAGTTTTCGCTGCTTAATTCTGGAGATTCATTGGGAGTGGGTAAGGATATAATAATTGATTGAGAAATAACAGACAGATCAATAAAACACGTCAGAAAACATATTACAGAATAATCAATGCAAAAATACTAAAATTGGCATATTTATCTATAAGCTTCTGAAAATCTGAAAATTATATTTTTAATAATAAAGTAACAATATTTAAATCAAATATTATGATTATTAACTCTTTAAAAATAAGGAAACATGTATTTATTAAATACTCAAAAGCAATTTACATACAGTATTTAAATAAATTGAAATAAAACTTTAAAACAAATTAATTTAAATCATGAATGTGTTGCTTGTGTGAGTCCATTTCAAAAGGTGAAAGAAATAATAAGTTAGACTTACTCACAATCAATTTAATTTAACTAATCGGACGACCGGTTTCGCTTTCTATAATATGCAAAGCATCATCAGGTCACGATACAAAGTTAAAATGCTGAAAACAATAATCCCATATTAGGGTGTTGTCTAATAAAGATAAAAAACATAGGTAGGTGATATAAATTATATAAATTACAGTAATTATGCCAATATTACATGTCTGTGGTTTTATAAATGAATAAAAATAATAATAATAAAATGTTTAAGCAGACAAGGTAAGACCCACAAATTGGTAACATCGTCTATTAAACTGTAATGAATCAATAAATAAATAAACATTACTTACATGCCGGTACTCTATTAATTGATGGTTGAAAGAACATGGTTCAAACTATCTTGGATTGTTGATTGGAGAATTCAGGTTAACTATTGTAATTGTTTAACGGTAAACTGGGAAGTTCTTGAGGAGACAGATTTTATCCAATGAAGTAGAGATAGGTGGAATGTATTGTTTGTTTTATGAAAGTAATGTTCTATACCATTAATTTCTTTAAAGTTATTTAAGTTTATTCTAGAGATATATAGAGAGACATTTCATAAATATATCTCTAGAATAAACTTAAATAACTTTAAAGAAATTAATGGTATAGAACATTACTTTCATAAAACAAACAATACATTCCACCTATCTCTACTTCATTGGATAAAATCTGTCTCCTCAAGAACTTCCCAGTTTACCGTTAAACAATTACAATAGTTAACCTGAATTCTCCAATCAACAATCCAAGATAGTTTGAACCATGTTCTTTCAACCATCAATTAATAGAGTACCGGCATGTAAGTAATGTTTATTTATTTATTGATTCATTACAGTTTAATAGACGATGTTACCAATTTGTGGGTCTTACCTTGTCTGCTTAAACATTTTATTATTATTATTTTTATTCATTTATAAAACCACAGACATGTAATATTGGCATAATTACTGTAATTTATATAATTTATATCACCTACCAATGTTTTTTATCTTTATTAGACAACACCCTAATATGGGATTATTGTTTTCAGCATTTTAACTTTGTATCGTGACCTGATGATGCTTTGCATATTATAGAAAGCGAAACCGGTCGTCCGATTAGTTAAATTAAATTGATTGTGAGTAAGTCTAACTTATTATTTCTTTCACCTTTTCAAATTAATTTAATTAATACTTTTAACTACCAGCACAAAAAAAATCTGATAAATAAGATTTATCAGACAGCAAGCTGGAATCGAAAAGAAAGGCTTTAATTACGTTCATCTTAAAATTAAGCTAGAAAAAAAATAGGAACATTGATGATTCTTGTATTTACTCATTTAATAAAAAATTAGTTAAATAATCTTAATTTTGAAACTATATAAAAAATATATATTTTATATCTCTTACATAAAATTTATATTCTTTCAAAAGAGTTTTGTAAAATAAAATAGATTAACGAAAATTATCACTCATTTAAACAGGTCAATGACATAGAAAATAACAGATGTCGAAACCAAAGGAACAGGTGTATCCCGGTCGGAATCCCTTTTCTAATCATCAAAAATACGGTGAATTTGAAGTGCCGTCGACCACGCGTCAGCAAGAAGGTAGCACGAAGCGCAGTAACTGACACAACATTGTGGAAATTCTGTAGTGAAACTCTATACAGAAAGAAAATACTTTCTTAATATCGAAATTAAACGAATAAACAACGAATGATTAATTTTATTGCATTTTTGCGAGTTTCATCACAACTTAACAACTGAAATAACAGATAATGAAGGCAATCTTGCCATAACTAAAGAAAATAAAAAAAAAATATGGAAAGAATACTTGGAGAAACTTTTTCACCACCTTAGGACAATACAAGAACGCACCATTGAAGAAAATTCAGGTCCCGAAATCCTACCAGAAGAAATAACGGCAGGCGTTAGACCAATAAAGGATGGAAAGGCACCGGGACTTGATGAAATTCCTGCAGAACTGCTAAAGCTATTAGATGCAGAACAAATAAAAATAATAACTGAATTATTTAATGAAATATACAAGGCAGGAAAAAAATCAGTAGAGTGGTTCAAATCGGAGTTCGTACCATTGCCCAAAAAATCAGGAGCAAAAGTTTGTAAAGACTATAGGATCATAAGCCTAATGAGCCATCTGCTGTTTTTAAAAGTTATCCATAAAAGAATTTACCGGAAATGCGAAGAACAAATTGCAATCAATCAATTTGGATTTGTAAACGACGTTGGTACGAGGGAAGCGTTATTTAGCGTGCAGGTATTGTTTCAAAAATGTAGAGATGTCAGCTGTAATGTTTTTGCATGCCTGATTGACTACAACAAGGCTTTCGATTGAGAGATGAACAAATGATGGAAATGCTGAAGAGGACAGGTATTGACTAAAGAGACCTAAAAATGATAGCTAACCTGTATTGGACTCAATCAGCGGTGATGAAAGAAACAAAAATAAGGCTTCTTAAATGTTACGTATACTCAGTGCTTCTGTACGGAGTGGAAACGTGGATATTAAAGGCGGAAACTTTATCAAAACTTCAGGCTTTTGAGCTATGGTTATACAGAAGCATCCTGTAGATACTATGGAGAGACAAAGTCACCAATAAAGAAGTACTATGGAGGATGAACACAACTGAATATTTACATTCCAAGCCATAACTACTGACGAAATCTCATTGCTAACAACCGCTTTTATAACTTTTCAGTCTAAAAAGTATTTTAGAGTGACGCTATATATGTATTTATTAATTCCTGAAGAAAGGAATAAACAGCTGTGCTCATAGTGGTAGTTTGTTCTCATGGGAAAATCCAAATTTTTGTCTTAATTACACCTAAAACTAATTTATTACTTAGGGGACCTTGTAAGTATCACATACTAATAAGTATTCAGAACCATAAAAACTCTCTACGGAATGTTTTGGTACAGACTGACCAAAATTTTAAAATAACGTGAAAATACAGTTTCTTAAAATTATTAAATGTAAGGGAACTTTAAGGGAAAATTATTAAATTTTAAGGGAAATCGAAATGATTTAAGGTTACCGGAGATAATAAATGCGCTAAGTGGAATCTTTTATTGGAAACCGAAATTTGTATTCGGGGTTTCTAAAACTATAAGATAATACTATATTATAAGAACGTTTAATTATTCTTAAAATATTATAACTACCTATTCAAATTGGCCTATTCATAAACTGCTTTTAATATATCTACAAGAACTTAAATGGCATTTTAATATCCATATATTGTTTACCCCTTAATGTATCCTACGTAAAACTGTAAACAAAAGTTTCTTTCTTTTTCTGAATGCTTTCTATGTCGTACACCCACCTTAACGTTCTTATTTGAATAATAATGGAAAAAAGTCTAGGTATATGGATCGAAATCTCCTCAGTTTGCCAGATCTATTTCAAAGCTTTATTAATTACGTCTTTGACACAGTTGTATCGATAAAATTTAGAAGGAAAAAGCTGTTAAATTTTAATATCAATAATAGAACTGTGTAGATGCAAAATTTACATTCCCCAAATTTTCATATTTTCAGTTATGTATATCAACGAATTCGTCTTTTAAAGGCGAATCAAACCGTGATAATATTTTGAACCAAAACTCACATTTTAATGTCGAAAAACGATACTGAAAATGAAGTTCTGAAACATAAGTCACATTATCCAACACATAATTTGCAGCAAAATTCTTCTTCTTCTTCTTCAGGCGCCATCTCCGCTACGGAGGTTGGCAATCATCATAGCTATTTTAATATTTGAGGCAGTAGCTCTAAATAGTTGTTTTGAGCTGCATCCAAACCATTCTCTTAGGTTCTTGAGCAATGAAATTCGTCTTCTTTCGATGCTTCTTCTGCCATTTATCTTTCCTTGCATTATGAGTCGCAGGATGCCATACTTCGCGCCCCGCATCACATGTCCGAGATACTGTAGCTTTCTTTCTTTAATTGTAAGTTCAACTTCCTCCTCTTTACCTATTCTTCTCAGTACTTCATTGTTCGTAACTTTATCTACCCAGGAAACAACATAATTCTTCTATAGGTCCACATTTCAAAGGCGTTAAGTCGTCTCATTGTGTCTAGATTTAACGTCCATGATTCCACTCCATAGTATGTACTGTACTACATTTTGTTAGGCGTACTTTAAGAGCTAATGTTAAATCTTTGCCACATAGGACATTTTTCATTTCCATAAAATTAGAACGTGCTTTTTCGATTCTGACTTTGATTTCTGCAGTGTAGTCATTATTTTCTGTTATAAGTGTTCCTAGGTAAGTGTACTTTTTTACTCTTTCGATCTGCTGGCCTTCTACTGTCAAGATTTCGTTAGTATTATAGTTGTTTTTACAAATTTTCATAAATTTCGTCTTTTTGATATTGAGCGAGAGTCCGTACTCAATATTACACATTACTATTTTACTTATGAGTCTTACCAGGTCTTGTAAACTATCTGCTATTATTACTGTATCATCTATCTGCATATCTGATGTTGTTAACTAAGACTCCATTTACTCTTATGCCGACTGTTTCATCTTCCAGAGTTTCTCGAATTACCTCTTCAGAATAAGCGTTAAATAATAGAGGTGATAGTATGCAGCCTTGCCTGTCTCCTCTCTTTATTTCCATTTCTTCAGATGTCTCTTTTTCAATTTGTACTATTGCTCGCTGATTGTAATAAAGGTTTATTATTAGCAAAATTAACATTCTTCAATTAGACCAATCAGAATGCGTAGGGCGCATCACGTGATTGTCGTCACTCTGGTGATGTTTTGTCAACGGTTTTTTTAACCTCATCTTACTTGTTGCATTTATATGCGCTTGTTAAGACTGATTAACGCTTTTATGATTGTGATTTAAATAATACGACTTTTATTACTACTTAATAAACTAAATTATTGGTGCATATTGGATGAACTAGTAGAGCCCTCGACGGTCAAAAAAGGAAAAAAAAAATCGGTTGCCTCTAAAGTCGGTTTTACGGGCGAAGATTTTACGTGACAACGTCTTTTTCTCGGTAGAATATTTATTGATATGAATATTATTAAATTGCACAATAGGAACAAGGAATTAAATGAAAATAAGAATTGCATAAATTTTAACTATAGAAATATATTTTGTTTACTAAAACATTGTACATGTAAACTTAAACTTAACTAATTTCTATTTGAGTGATTTTGTTGAGGATAGGACGATGATAGGAGAAATATGAAATGAAAGGAAGTTTTTCTGCTGTAATGTGTCTTGAACGCCAAGAACGCTCGAGAAAGACAGAGACACAAGCACGCACCGATTCAACGCGCCTAATTCTCTAGTGCTGCTCGCGCAGCGGACCGATCATGTTTGAGTGGGAGAGAGACGCAAGGCATTCGCCGGTCCGGCGGGCCTCTCTCTCGTTCGGTGACTCATCGTAACAGACGTGAGCGGGCGTTACACTTTTTCATGAATGACTCCGAGCCACAACCTAATTTAAGACGTTGTCACGTCAAAAAAGTCCCGAGAAGTGGAAACGAAACAAATCTAAATTAGCAAGGTTAGTTGTTAGTAGTCAAAAATATTAGTAGGTTAGTCTTACCAAAGTTGTTTTTAAGTCATTTTCTCTAAAAATATTTCAATCTAGAACCAAGAAAAATATTGTTAGCTCATTAGTTGTGGAAAAATAAAAAGCTAATAATACTTTTCTTGTGTAGGTATTCTGCGAAAGGTATGCCGGATTTTCCTTCTTGTAACCATGATGGAAGACAGTTTCAATGCGCTACCGTTCCTTTCCAAGATATTAGACGTTTCCATCAAAACTTCTACTCTTAAAAAGATAAGGTTTACCAAGAAAATTTTATTTTAGTTTTTCTCATCAGTAGAAGTTTAAAGAAGAAGACCAACTTCTGGGCCGTACAAAAGACAATCTGTGAGGATTAAATATTTTATAGGCTCGAAAGACAAATCCACGATGCCTGTATGCCTTAACGCGCTCATAGGTGTACTCCGTGTTTCACGATTTCGGGTAAGTGGTATTTTGAAGCGTTTCAGAGAAAACGGTTAGCTTATTAAAGAAAACAGAGGAGATGACAGGGTTTATACTTAAAGTTTTCGTAAAAAAACGAATGTAATGAATTTTATAAATAGATTCAAATGTTCAGAGCCTCATTACTGTGCCAAGCACACGGACAGAACACATCTTTCTGTTAAGTTGACTATTAGAAAAATGTGGAAAATTTATATCAGTTCACTCACAGAAGATCAGAGTGATTTGAAAGTAAGACACTGATACTTTAAGTCAATTTTCAAGACGAAGTACTATCATGGCTTCGGATCCCCTAGGGTAGACGTTTGCTCTACTTGTCTACAGTTAGATGAACGATTAAAACACACACAGCAAGGTAACGAAAAACAAGAGGTCGTGAATGAAAAACGTGTTCCTAAATTACGTGCTAAGGCTTTTTCTGAATCAACAGATTTTCAGTTGTGATTGTCAATAAAACCTACCTTTGTCCAAATTAGCAGATCAAGCCACTTACTATAGTACCCAAATATAACTTTACAACTTCACTGTGGTCAAAGGGAATTCAAAAAGTAAACTGACTCCAGATAATGTGACATCCTACATTTGGACAGAAAACAAAAAAGGATCTAATAAAATTGTTTCGTTTGTTTTTGATATACTCAAAATAACAGAAATATAAGGCACTATTACTACTGTGCGATAAGTGAGTGATGGATGTTGGAGCCAGAACAAAAATTCAATAGTCGTGGGCATGGCTTGTTTCTGGTTTTTAAAAAAAAGAGGTGATTTACAAACCATCTGAGTACATTGATATTATAGCCAAACATTCGAAAGTAGCAAAGGTTGGCCAAGACGGTGACGTCTTTGACTGGAAGAAAGAAAAGGATGTATTCATGAAAAAACCGACACAATTTCATTTTCAACTGGGGACCTGCAAAAGGATTATTCTGGCAAAAACTAAATATACAAATGTTCTCGTTAGAGGTAAGTACACATATAAGTCAGACATGGGTGTGGCAAAGTCTTTAACCAAGCCAGGAAAACTGCTTTTGAGCATGAACCCAAACTTGATTTCTTTGTCAAACTCGACGAAACCAGTGAAGAAATTTGACGTCATCAACTTGTTGAAGAAGTATTATTAAGACCAGTGGAGGGACTATGAGGATTTATTCTTCTACAAAAATATCACCGATGGAACTGATGCCAATGCAGAACCCGAGTCAGTTTGCGAACACATCGAAGAGGTCAACATCCTTAATGTTTATAAAATAGGTTATTCTAAACAGTGTATCTAAAACAATCAAAGCAAGTCTGGTTTACAAAACAAATAACAATTAGTTTTAAAGAGTAAAACATCGTAGCACTGTAAAATAAATTTAATGATTTGTTAAAATTAAAATTGAAATAAAATAATTTATTTATCGTAACAATATAAATCACCTTATTTTTCTTGGTTCTAGTTTTTAATTTAAGGCTAAAATATAAATAAAGCACAATTCAAATATTTTGCATCATAACCAACATTATCCATGACATTTTGGTGCAAAACTCACACTTAACCATATTTTGGTACGAAACTCACATTGTCTGAATTTTAAATTTTACAAAACAATCTTCATTAAATACACCCATAGAGTGCATAGATATAGACCCATATAGACCCATAGATATAGACCCATAGAAGGCAAACAGTTTCTATTACAACAAAGTTGTTACACAAAAAAAATACAGTATTATACCATGGCCTTTAATAGTTTACAGTTTTTTCATTTTTCCGAAAGTTCAGAAACGTGGAGAATGTGAATTTTGCATCTATAAAATTCAATTGTACCTACCTACTAGTAGACTAGTACTTAATGTCGATTTTCTTAATACATTATATAACGATTATATTGAAACTTTCATCACGGTAATGTAATATAAAACAATTTTCACTGTATTCAGTGACACTGTCGAAGCATATAAATATCATTAAGAACAATTTTGGAAATTATTGATTTTGGTATATATATTATTTACATTTGTTTGTATCTATTTTTCAAAACAGAGTTTCACTCTTTTCTGTATTTTCTCTAATAGAAACTATTCCACTTACTCCATCTAGTGCGAAGCTCGAGAAATTAACAGTATTGATTAGTCTCGGCACTCAGGTGGTTGGAAAGTTTAGTCACTGAACGTTAGATGGCGCCAACCACATTTTTCTTCAAATTTGATGTTATTACGCTATTTATTTTGTTCAGTATTTTGAATATTATGGGAATTAGGGCGAGCATGATGGATGATGATAGCTATATATGATTGAGCAGTGGCGTCGAGTTTTATAAAATATTCGTGATTGATAAGGTGTGTCATGTAAATATTTTTATACTTCAAAAAAGTTCTTAGTAAAAATATTCATCGAATGTATTTATTTCACAAAGAAAATAACCACACTTTACGTAAAGGTAATTTTACAAATATAGCACTTTTTAGTAACTTATTAACTACCACCATTTCGTGGTAGCACGTGGTGGCGGAATCTTGCATAATCTGTTCCCTTCGATATCTTCCCTAAAATGCCAAAATCTGGAATCAATTTCTTGTCAAAAAGAAACACATTTCATTTTTATATATCCTATTATTCGACTAATACGACTGAATCGAGAGCATATGTACCAGTCCCATCCATATCCTAAGATCCAAGAATATTTTCATTTCTTGGACATATTTATGTATTTTTCTATCTACTACTTCTTCTTACAGTATTATTTTGTAAAAACTTTAGTAACTAAAGTATTTTTGTTTCTCTTACCATCAGTTTATTACATTTACATCTTCTGATAAATGAAAATAACCAATAGGTTTTGCAGTTTTTCCGTCAAGCAAACCATTTATTTTTTCCCCGCTTATTACAGAAATTTTTTTGATTGGAATATGTAAGTTTATTCCACCGTTCATTGCTGGCATTACCAATAACATCCTTAATTTCAAATAGATTAGTGTCACTGTGGTTATTGTCATTTATTCCTTCAACGTGTTCATCACATTTACAACAATTACATACATAAAATTTTTTCCTTGTATACAGGGTGAATCACCACTAACAGAACGGAAGATTACAGCGAAAGAGTCAAAAAGTTAAAAAAATTGAAATTATTAGTTTGTAAGTTGAAAAAAGCTACATTTTAAAATAATTTTGAAATATACAGGGTGTCCCAATAAGTTTCGGCGTATAAAAGTTATATTTTATCTTCATCATTATAAGGAATCCTGCTTGGTCATTGGCGGATTGATACCTCTATGGAAGGTTGTCTCTCATGTCTCTCCCATTCTGCTTATGTGCGGAATTTTTTCGCACTATTACCTAATTTTCACTTTTGCCGGATTATTATTTACTGATTTATCGGATTTGGCACTTTGTGTCCGCGATATCACATAATTTACTCACTGCATATTAACATCATCCTCATCTTCTCTATCATCGCTATCACTTTCATTACTGTCACTGCCAACCGTCACATTTATTATAAAAGGATCAATAACCCAAAATTTTAGCTCTTCATTAAGAGAAAGTTTGCAATGGTTTTTCCAGTTTTCCACTGTTACTACACCAAATGAATTTCTTATTAATTGTTCCATAGCGGCGGTCTTAAACTTCGTGTTGTGTGAGACAATATGTCTTTTGACTTGACTCCATACCATTTCAATTGGATTTAACACACAATGGTATGGAGGTAGTCTCAGAATGGCAATATTTTTCTCTTTGTACATCTCGTCGATTTTATATTTTATGTATTTTTCTTTGTATGCGTTTACGACTTCCATGAGATATAATTTAAATAATCTTCTTCAAAAAAGATATCTTTCTCCAGCAACCACGTCTTAATTTGATCTTTATGGAAGGCTTGTGCCGGAATCACTTCTTCTCTCCTCGAATGGTACGAAGCGTTGTCCATCATAACAATAGTTTTCTCTGAAAGATTAGGAAGCAGCTTTTCCTTAAACCATTGTTCAGTCATGATAGTCCGCTGAGTTTTTTTAGCTAAAAACCAAAAAGCAGCACCTTCTACAAAGCCCAATTCGCTACCCGCATGCAGTATAACAAATCGGGGGCCTCGGTAAAAAGCTAAGGATCCTAAGTTCTCTAAGATGAATTGTTAGCCTTCAGTGGGTAAAAGGTTAGTTTAATATTCCAGGCAATAAAAAGTAGATTATTTGGCTAGAGACGCTACTAGTGGGTATAGATTGCAATAAGTCTCCTGAATGGGATTTATTTACAGCTAGGAAGAAACATGTTAGAATTAATTGGAAAATTGAGTGACAATCTTTTACTAACAGTAACAAAAATACATACTCCAGTATATATATATATATATATATATATATATATATATATATATATATATATATATATATATATATATATATATATATATTGTTATGCTATTTAAATTGCTTACTTATTATATTGCTTACTTAGGAAAAATCCTGTCTATATTTATTAAATGATCTAATCTCCAATTAATCACAATAAATCAGCATTAATTAATTAATTACAATCTCAGGCTATTTAAATTGTACTATTTGCCTTTGATCGTGGATTCAAAATATTTTCCAATTGGCTTCCTAATCGGGATAGGTAATATGACCTGAATAAAATACATAGAATTTCAACTGAACTATATGTGAGATGTCCTTTATTTTAATGAAATTTTATATAACAATCAATCCTGTAATATTTGCAATATACTAACTTTAAATATATGAGAAGTTGTTTTCTATCATGGAACCAAATGTTATTTTACATTGATTTTTAATATGTGTTATAACTAAGCTCTTTTTATAATTCTTTTTTTTTAAGTGATCGCAAAATTAACTGTCTCTATTATTTATTCAATTTATTTAATTAATAAATGAAAATCACACTCCGGCTCTAATGAAAATTGACTGACCTTTCCTTCTCTGCCGTTGCAATTCTATGGCCACGCCACAACAAAAAAATCCTTTCTCTGCTTCTGCTCCTATTGTGGTCCAGATGACGTACACCTTTCTCCTGTCTGTCACTGTATCTGCAACCCAACAACTCGTGTTAGTCTATGCAGCCTCCCTTTGAGCCAATCTCCGCGCCTGTTTACAACTCCAAATGTTTCCGGCTTCGTCTGCTATTAAAATTCTTATACCCTTTGGTTTTCTATCTCTCTGTACCCCGTTCCTCACACTGGTCAGCTTTTACACAGCAAATAAACACACCCGGCAAATTACGTCTTCAGGACTTCAAACAAACACAAATCACAAAGCTCCTTCCTTCTTGGACGACTAAAACTGACTATCCAACTTTTTTTCTCTCTCCTATCTCATAGCCAAAACCAACCTCCTTGCATTCAAAAATTGACCAATCAAAATCATCCACCTCTTGTGACGTATATCGTTACCAACCAACTCTCTCTATAAAACGTCATTCGGGTAATTCCAGAAAACAACCTTCTTTAATTATTCTAACTAAATCTATCTGCTTTACAAATATTTCTTACTAATAGCTACAAACGATACCTGTTTCTCAATTCAATGTCTTTTGTTAATAAACTTTTACCGATATAATCTTTCGGGGAGAAAACCACCGCAAATCCCGGTCTATTGTTCAACACTTTCTATATACACTTTTATTCCGGGTAAATCCATTCCACAATAACCGACTTATTTAAATTTCTTATCGATAATATTTGAAAGTCTTGTCTCTGAGGCCTAATGAACAATTCTTCGAACAACTTAAAATACATATTTTGTCTTATACAGGATGTTTGAAAATTTATATGCCCGTGTCTTTATGAAATATCAATAATTTTAATTTTTATTTAAGTAATAAAATTTGTATATCGGTTTTTTATTGCTTATGGACATTCAAAAGTACAACAAATCCCCGCCTTTGTAATCGATAAAATTTATCAATTTATGCAACTAAATTTTCTCGAGGCAAACTAAAACGCACTTCCTGTATGCTAGCTGTACTTATGCTACGTATTATCCTATCCTACTATCTACTTTATACAAATTTAAATCTTCATTCGTGATATTTATATACATCATGGATATTATAAATACCTCTGATCTTTTCAGAATCCATATGTTTCAACTCATAGCTGTTTACTCCATCCTCGTTTGTTGGGCTCGTCTCTTCTTTTGAGGAATCCCAAGTTTTGCTTTCATTTCTTGTCAAAATCTTTCCATCTTCTTTTGTTGGGCTCGTCTCTTCTTTTGAGGAATCCCAAGTTTTGCTTTCATTTCTTGTCAAAATCTTTCCATCTTCTTTTGTTGGGCTCGTCTCTTCTTTTAAGGAATCCCCAGTTTTGCTTTCATTTCTTTTCAAAATCTTTCCATCTTCTTTTGTTGGGCTCGTCTCTTCTTTTGAGGAATCCCAAGTTTTGCTTTCATTTCTTGTCAAAATCTTTCCATCTTCTTTTGTTGGGCTCGTCTTTTCTTTTGAGGAATCCCAAGTTTTGCTTTCATTTCTTGTCAAAATCTTTCCATCTTCTTTTGTTGGGCTCGTCTCTTCTTTTGAGGAATCCCAAGTTTTGCTTTCATTTCTTGTCAAAATCTTTCCATCTTCTTTTGTTGGGCTCGTCTCTTCTTTTGAGGAATCCCAAGTTTTGCTTTCATTTCTTGTCAAAATCTTTCCATCTTCTTCTCCTGAGCTCGTCTCATCTTTTAAGGAATCCCAGGTTTTTTTTTCTTTGATCTTTTTCTGACCTTTTCCCCTCTTTCTTCCTTTTCCTTTCTTCGTCACCAGGTTCATTTCCACCGTTTGTTCTTTCTCTGATTCGTCCGTTATTTGTTTCTCTTGTTCCTTATCCTGTTCTTCTTCTTTTTCCTTTGTTATTTTCATCGTATTGGTTTTGAAGTCGATCACTACATGTTTTTCCGTTAATTCGTCAACGCCTACAATCATGTCATGTGACATATTCGGCATTATTACACATTGAAGTGCATACATATTTTTTTTTCAATCGTACCATGACTGGTATACCTTCATTTATTGTTGCCAATGTCCGTTTATTTGCGCCCACTAAATTCACCCTAGGTATTTTATAAATTAGACTTGTTAAATTTACTTCTTCGATTAATTTTCTGTTGACCAGTGTTATTTCAGAGCCTGTGTCTATCATAATTTTAATTGGTTTCTCATTTATAAATCCATCCACAAATTTTAAATTAACTCCATTTCTCTTTTCATTGTTTCCTGCCAGTTTAATAAATTTCTTGGGGTGACAAAAAATTCCTGTTTGTTTCTTCGTTTTGAGTGAGCGCCTTCTTGAAAACACGCCTGTTGTTCTTCTGTGTTTTCTCTCCCGTCATCTTCTCTCTCATATTCATTTTCTTCTCTTTGCATATTATTTATTTCTCTTCTGTTCTCTTTTGGTCTATCATTCCCGTATCGGTTACCGCGAGATTCCTGTTCATTCCGTGGGTTATTGTATCTGTTTCCTTGGTATGGGCGGTTATTTCTACTTAATAATCTCTTCTAAAATTTTGACCTCTATATCTATATTCTTCGTTTTCTCTTTGTCTATAATTTTCTTGTGGTCTTCTTTCTCTTCTTTCATGCCTACGTGATTCTCTCATTTGCAAAAATTGACATAAGCTGTCAATGTCCTTGTAATTTTGGAGATTTATGTGGTCTTCCAAGGTATCTTCAAAATGTCGCGATATCAACTCTACCAATTGTTCTGATGAATAATTATATTGCAAATGTTTTGCATTATTATAGAGTTGTAATGCGTACATCTTTTCTGATACGCCCATCCTCTCATGGTATTTTCCATTTTGTAACTCTTTATTTACTTGTAGTTGCTGGATTTTTCCCTAGAAATAATTTAAGAATCTTCTCTCAAAATCTTGCCAATTGTCCAATTCTTCTTCCTTGCTGACAAACCAAAGATTTGCCTCTTCTTTGAGATGGTTTCTGATGGTTTCCTTTGCTGTTGCAAACGGTCCTATGTATTTGACTTTTTCCTTAAGGTTATTTATAAAAGGCACTGGGTGTATTTTCCTTATATCCCCGCCAAATCGTACTTTTACGTCTTCTGTGCTATGTACGATGACTTCCTTTCTTTCTACTCCTCTTATCTCCATCTCTGCAATTTGTTTAAATCTCCTTTCCGTTTCTTTCCGGTCTTCTTGTAGCGCATTTTCAAATTTTATTTCTATCTGTTCTAATTCCCTTTCTTGCATACTCTGAATATCCTTCATTTTAGTTTCGATTTCTTCTCTCTGCAATTCTAGTTTCCTCTCTGTTTCTTCCCTACTTCTTTCTAAACAGACTTTTATTTCGTTTTCATATTTGTCCATACGCGTTTCCATTTTTTGTTTCATTTTTCTTTGGTTTTCTTCCAAATTGTCCAATTTTTGTTCCGTTCTTTGTTGTGATTCATCCATCTTCTGTGATAGGAGTTGCATCATCTGTATTAATTTTTCTATTCCCGATTCTTGTTTTTCTGTCTCCATTACTGTTGTGTCTAATACGTCTTCCTGGTCTGAATTATCTTCTTGTTTTTTGTTCTCTTTGCTCTTATTTCTTGTGTTTGGCATTTATTATGTTTTTATCCCCGCCAAATATAAAATTCTACTGGTCTGTTGCAACAAACGGGACTTTTCCTGTTCAAATGTAATAACTCTTGAGTACGAGTATCAAATTTCAATATCCCACAAATAAATCAAATGGTAAAATATCAAATGTCAAAATCAATCAAATAATTCAAGTATGGTAAAATTATCAAATGTAAATATCACACAAATAAATCAATTATGGTAACCTATAAATTGTCAATATCACGAATAAATCAATTATGGTAAATTGTATCTTAAAAAAAATATATAAATCTTTATGTCCTCAATTTTTACATAATATTTCACTTTATCCCCGGCATATAAACTTTCAAATATCTGCTCGTCTACTCCTATCCTTTCAAATTTGCCAACTAGAAATATTTTTCAAAGCTTTACACGTTGGGGGCCATTTTGTTATGCTATTTAAATTGTATTATATTGCTTACTTAGGAAAAATCCTGTCTATATTTATTAAATGATCTAATCTCCAATTAATCACAATAAATCAGCATTAATTAATTACAATCTCAGGCTATTTAAATTGTACTATTTACCTTTGATCGTGGATTCAAAATATTTTCCAATTGGCTTCCTAATCGGGATAGGTAATATGACCTGAATAAAATACATAGAATTTCAACTGAACTATATGTGAGATGTCCTTTATTTTAATGAAATTTTATGTAACAATCAATCCTGTAATATTTGCAATATACTAACTTTAAATATATGAGAAGTTGTTTTCTATCATGGAACCAAATGTTATTTTACATTGATTTTTAATATGTGTTATAACTAAGCTCTTTTTATAATTCTTTTTTTTTTAAGTGATCGCAAAATTAACTGTCTCTATTATTTATTCAATTTATTTAATTAATAAATGAAAATCACACTCCGGCTCTAATGAAAATTGACTGACCTTTCCTTCTCTGCCGTTGCAATTCTATGGCCACGCCACAACAAAAAAATCCTTTCTCTGCTTCTGCTCCTATTGTGGTCCAGATGACGTACACCTTTCTCCTGTCTGTCACTGTATCTGCAACCCAACAACTCGTGTTAGTCTATGCAGCCTCCCTTTGAGCCAATCTCCGCGCCTGTTTACAACTCCAAATGTTTCCGGCTTCGTCTGCTATTAAAATTCTTATACCCTTTGGTTTTCTATCTCTCTGTACCCCGTTCCTCACACTGGTCAGCTTTTACACAGCAAATAAACACACCCGGCAAATTACGTCTTCAGGACTTCAAACAAACACAAATCACAAAGCTCCTTCCTTCTTGGACGACTAAAACTGACTATCCAACTTTTTTTTCTCTCTCCTATCTCATAGCCAAAACCAACCTCCTTGCATTCAAAAATTGACCAATCAAAATCATCCACCTCTTGTGACGTATATCGTTACCAACCAACTCTCTCTATAAAACGTCATTCGGGTAATTCCAGAAAACAACCTTCTTTAATTATTCCAACTAAATCTATCTGCTTTACAAATATTTCTTACTAATAGCTACAAACGATACCTGTTTCTCAATTCAATGTCTTTTGTTAATAAACTTTTACCGATATAATCTTTCGGGGAGAAAACCACCGCAAATCCCGGTCTATTGTTCAACACTTTCTATATACACTTTTATTCCGGGTAAATCCATTCCACAATAACCGACTTATTTAAATTTCTTATCGATAATATTTGAAAGTCTTGTCTCTGAGGCCTAATGAACAATTCTTCGAACAACTTAAAATACATATTTTGTCTTATACAGGATGTTTGAAAATTTATATGCCCGTGTCTTTATGAAATATCAATAATTTTAATTTTTATTTAAGTAATAAAATTTGTATATCGGTTTTTTATTGCTTATGGACATTCAAAAGTACAACAATATATATATATATATATATATATATATATATATATATAGAAGCTTCATTTCTCGGAAAATTTAAGCTATGTACGTTATATGCCTTTTTGGACATGCTACAGTGAACGCATACCTCTATAAAATAAAATTTTCAAATTTTCGGAAACAGATACATGTGAATATGATGGCAGTTTTGATGACCTTAACGACTGTATGTTTCAATGTCGGTATAATCAAGAAGCCATACAATTTTTATTTCTATCCATCTCCCAACAAAAAATCATACTGCCGCAGAACGTTGCTTCTCTTCTCTATTTAAGTAGTCGAAATCCAACTATTAGATCGATTTTATTGGAGTTTTTCAACCGTACCAAACGGGAAATTTAAACTGCTTTTTCCAAGCAGTGGTGCGTGAATGCTATATGGTAGGACTTTAGTTGTAGTCTTTTCTTTTATGTTATTTATCTTTAACCGTTGCCTGTATTGTTTGTTCAAATTAACCAATTGTCTGGCTAAAACAGATCTTAAAGCCAAAAAAAAATATTTTTTTATTCATTCATTATTTTTTTTTAATTTTTCGATTTATTTATTTTAACAATTTAAAAAAATACCAATATTTACAAAATTACTATAATTCAACTTATCGTGTACATCATATATAATGTACACGTATTTGTATAGATTCTAGGAGCTCCCTCTTCTTCCTGTTATGTTCACTTTTTAGGATCTTGGTTTTGTCAAAATAAAATTTAATGTTTCTTTTCGTTTTCATGTTTTGTGAGGGCGGTTGAGTTTTTTTTGTCATATTTGTGAGAACGTATTCTTGAGTTAAGTAGCTGGACTGGTTTGTCCAATATATACTCCAACACAATTCAAGCAGGGAATTTCATACAAAACATGTGATTTCTTTAATAGAGGGGTTTTTTGTGCCCTTTATGACAAACCGTAATGTTATGTTTAAACAGAAGATTTGCAAGTTGTTCTGATAAACCTTCTATATAGGGGACAGACATATATAGTTTTTCTTCACCATGTTGGTTTTATTATTATTGATATTATAAAATGTATGCAGTCGCGATTTGAAAGTGTTGTCGTTGATGGTGGTGTTTTTGCTTTTTTAATAGTCTGTGGTCTATTAATAGGATCGGATAATCTAATAGCTCTATCGGCGAGTCCTATAACTACAGATTTATCTCGACGACCAGGTTTTTTTGGTGTACCATGAAGTAGTTATAGTGCTGTTTTCTCTATGTAAAGTCAGGTCCAGAAAATTAATTTGACAATTTTCAACTTCTAATATGAAACTTAGTTTTTGGTGAACGTTATTGAATTCATTTAGTAAAATATCCATTTTATCCTCTGCACTTAAGCAGTCATCTATATAGCAATAGAAAAAGGTATATAAAAATCGATTTTATTTAAAACAATTTCCTCCAGATGCTCTAAAACTAATTGAGCGATGGCACTGGATATGCTAGCACCCATAGCACATACATCTGTTTGTTGAAAGATTTTGTTTTTATATAGGAAATAGGTTGACTTTAATGTTGTTTCCACTGTAAGTATAAATTCATCTAGCAGGATGTCTGTGAACACTTTGATTTCATTCCACTTTTCTTATTAATGTCTTTCGCTAAAGCTGTTGGAATATTGGTGTATAAAGATACCACATCGAGAGAAATTAATTTATAATTTGGAGGTAAATGTATATTTTTGAGTTTTGATTTCAGGTGATCAGCGTATTTTTGATAGTATGGATTTTTATTTATTACGTTGGAAATAATGTTCTTCAAATATTTTGAAAGGAGACTAAATGCATGAGACAATAGGGCGCAGCGGCATACCCTCTTTATGTGTTTTGGGCAGACCGTATATTTTTGGAGTTACAGCATTATGTATCTTGAGGGGATTAGCAGTGTTTGGTGAGATATAGCACATTTTTTTCCATCCATCGACTAATTCGTTATTTCTTTTTTGGAAAATATTCGCAGGGTCATTTTTCATTTCACGGTATGTTGAACTGTCATTCAAAACTTTCTCTTTTAAACCTTATAATTTTGATAAAATGTTTTTTAGTCAATATTATATCTTGAAAAAAAAGGCATAGATTTCCTACCGAAACGTAGAACAAAGTAAATAAAAATGTCTTAGTATCATGACAATCTTTTTTATCAACCTAAACCCAAGAAAATGTACTAAAATATATCTGTTTTCTATTTATTGGTTAATTATTTCATTTCAACATGTAGCAAATATTTATAAAACACCCACTCTTTTATATTAATTAAGATAAATCCTCTACCTGAAGGACGGTGTGAAAGAGACGACTCTCTTATCCGCAAATTAAAAGCTACGCCAAATATTTACACCGTAATTTTTCCATCTCTAAAAGGAAACTCTCACGTATGTGCACGTTCATTAAGGTAACATAGAGCATAGCATAGGCGAGCCGCATAGTAGTAATTTTTCAAGAGTGCATATGACAATAAAAAAGCTGACTGCAATTCCACACAGCATACTTTTTCATCATTAAAATTTCAGTCGGCGGATTTTGTGTGTAGACCCGGAAAAGGTCTCGGTAGCGGTTTTAAAAATTAATATGAAACGCTAATACCAACAGCAACAACGACAATAAACGATTCGTTTTTCAAGAAGTATAGGCAACACAAGAACGTTTCTGAAGAAAAATTTTACCGACCAAAAGTCTGAGTTGTTTTTCAGTGACCTCTATTCATTTATGGTAAAAACAAATCAAAATATAAAAAAAATTTCAATAAAATCCTTTATAAAAAGGTATAAAAAAAAAACCCGTTGGGCTATGTTAAATTGACAAAACGTTTTCGGAATAAGTATTCCATAATCAGTGTCAGGTTAATATATGGATGTATCCACTAAATATGGGGGTAAAAACCCTTTAAAAATTACTAAATGAAATTTAGTTTACATTATGTCTAGTTCTGATCAGTTGCTTTAATAAAGTCCTCGTAGACATACCGTCTCAGGACTTGCAACTTAATGTAGTCATATGTCGCCATGTTACCAATCCAACGGTAACTTTACCATCTTAATTTTAAACTAGACATAAATGTAAACTAAATTTCATTTAGTAATTTTTAAAGGGTTTCTACCCCCATATTTAGTGGCTACATCCATGTATTAACCTGACACTGATGATGGAATACTTATTCCGAAAACGTTTTGTCAATTTAACATAGTCCAACGGGGTTTTTATATACCTTTTTATAAAGGATTTTATTGAAAATTTTTTTAATATATGGTATACAGCCAACTACAGGAACTTAGTTTCCTTGCGGAAATCAAAATATGTAAACTAAATAGAATATATATATATATATATATATAAATATATATATATATATATATATAAAACGTATTCAATAAAAAGATAAAGTAGCACAACTCTTTTCTTTTTTAATCTCCAAATTGACCGAAAATATCCCTTTCACTTACGAGTGCACATTTTTTTTATATATATATATATATATATATATATATATATATATATATATATATATGCAGTCCATATGTATGCAATAAATTCATTTTTAGCGTTATTATGTACTATGTGAAAAAAACCTGAATTTATTTTTATTCCTAAATTGACAATTTACAGTATGAAAATATTATACCACTCCAGCACCCCTTTCAATTATAAGCACTCCATCAAAAATTTTAAATAACAATGGCACCTTGTTAGAAAGGGATTTAAGTCATCTGTTTATCAATATAAAGTTTTTTAAGTTTGGTCCTAACTGAGAAAATTTATGTTTAGGATGTAAAATTTTGATAATGTCTCTAGTTGAACGAAGGTAACTATGTCACATAATATTTAGAATGTTTTTTTGCAATGTACTTTACAAATAAAATAAATTGTTCAAAATGACGACCATCCACTTTTTGACAATAACCGAGGCGATTTTGGAATTCTTATAAAACATTTTGTACGACCTCGAGGGTTATTTTGTTAATTTCTTCCGTTATTCTAACTTTAAAATCAGCAATACTGTTTGGTCTATTAAAATGTACTTTTTAATATACTTTTAAATTAAATAACTCTATAAGAAATATTCGAGAGGAGTCAAATCAAGGGATCTGTCCGGCCATTCGATCGTTCCACGTCTTTCAATCCACCTATTTGGAAAAACCTCGTTTAAATAATTTTTAACTATACGTGCAAAATGCGATGGAGCTCCGTCTTGTTGGTAGTAAATAGATCAATCTATCTTATTTTGATGATTAACATCATGAAAAAATATTCGTAATGTAGGCACTAAAAAGTTATTAAAAAATCTAGATAAACCTCACCATCAACTGTGCCCTCAAAAAAATAAGGACCAATAATTTTATTGTTAATGATACCAGCCCAAATGTTAATATTTTTAGGATATTGCGCGTGACTCTCATACACACAGTAAGGATTTTCTCTACTCCAATATCTACAGTTCTGTTTGTTAACCGTTTTGTTTAAATGAAACGTCACTTCATCAGAAAAAACTATATTGTTTATGAACTGCAAATCTGCGTTCATTCTGTCCATCATTTCACAGAATTCTTGCCTTCTATCAGGATCATCTTCATTTAACTACTGAAACAACTGAACTTTGTAAGGGTGTTATTTTTCTTTATGTAAAACGGTATGCGGGTCTGTTTGATTTACTCACTTGATCTTCTACTTCACTGATCTTGATATTTAGTTATGTAAGTATAGCTAAAACCACGTCAACGGAGTGATATGAAATATTTGTAAGGGTTTTTATTTTTAGAGTATGCCTGGTAAACCATTAAATTCACTAGCACAACATCTTGTGTGAAATGTGTTGGAGTATTTCAAATTAGAAAAAATAAATGGAGTGCCTTTGGAGCCATTTTCATCTGTTTTACAGGTAACATATTAAAAACGCCAACCTTTACCCAAACCACGTCACCATCGACGGTATAAATGAATCGTCTTCTGTTCCCAGTAGCAGTAATACGTTGGTTAGTAATCAGTATAGTAGTCTCTGATGGCTCGGGTCACTAAGACCTCGAGAGCCCTGAAGAAAACATCAAAGAATACGTCGAAAGCTCGGCGGCGCTATGATAATCGACGCGGTTCAACCCAGATTATATATATATATATATATATATATATATATATATATATATATATATATATATATATATATATATGTATATATATATATTATTAATAATAATGTTTATTAATTTCATGTACATTGTATAAAAAAGAAAAATAATTTAAGTATGTTATTTATACATCGAAAAATAAACATCTGGTACTACCCGTTAAAACCAAGAGTGGCGCACGGGCGTCATGTGTGCATTGTGTATTTGATACATTAACAATCCAATAATAAAGCTGCATATAAATAATTAATTAATTCTAATGACACAATTTATATTTCAGTTTGTATAACGTATTTTTATATTGTAATGATAAATATTATACTTATTTTGATTTTATGGCTTTCGAATATGCAAAACTATTACTAAACTACTACTATGACTAAACTATTGGTAGTTTAATCCATTAAATTTTGCATATAGCCGTATCTAAATTGAGAATATATTTTTTTAATATTGATTCCATCATTACCAGTGAGTTGGGAGTAGAAAGGTATATTTTATATTTATCAGGTAAGGTATTGAATATTCTTGGAACTTGATAAAGGAGTTGTCCTAATCTTTTTTTGCTACTTCCAGATTTAATATGTTTATGTAAAGGTCTAAATACAAATTCTGATATTTCTCGATAGGTTGTTCGATTTGATGGTTAAATTATGTAAGTGTATGAACAGGTGACACACAATAACCCTGTACATAAAGCGTTCAAAGATTCTTATGTAAAATTGACCTAGAAAACTAACCTAAAATTGTATCTATAAATTTTTTAGTTAATCAATAATCCGTAGTTTGTGATGTCACACCTTTTGATATAGCCATAGTTCATTTTGTAATGTTTGACAGCATTTTTTTTTATTTTAAGCCTTAATTAGATTTTTACTTGCACGTGGTTTCTTCTTTCTTAATGAAAAAAAAAAAAAAGAAATATTTTTGTAGTTCCACTCATCCAAAGATCACTCAATACAATCATTTAACTCACTTAAATTTTTAAAAATATTATTAAGCTGCTATCAAGGTAGCCGTGGCTTAGTGGCTATAATACTGACTTTAAAAGCCAGATTGTTCGAATTTGATCCCGGCACAGACACCAGAAATAATTTAACTGAGTCGCACCGTGCTTCGGAGGGAAAACAAAGTCGTGGTTTCTGTCTACGTAAATAGCCGTTAACACTAAAACCTGAGCTAGAAGGTTAATGAATGGAATATGTACAACAAGCAAATTAGCTGTATTACGACTCGTTATACCAACAATGTCTCGTGAAAGAAAAAATTCCTTTTGAAATTTGTGCTTCACATAAATATCCGTATTATTGACAACTTATTCTTTATTTTAAAATTAAACTATTTAACATACCAAAATTGTAAAATGTTAAGATTTTATTCAAAACCGTTTTCTCATCTGTTCCAACTCTTTCTACTTCTGTCGATACATTGCTCTAAAAATAATCTGAAATTTATACGACCGTAGATAAAGTCCCAATTGTCTAAGAACAAAAAGTAAAGATTCCGGTTATCTACTTTTTCCAGTCCATTCAATTGCTGACCGGCTAAATGGACCAAACCATCCGAAAATCAATAGAAAAAGGTTAAAGTTGGAAAGACGCTCTGTCGCCAGAAAATTAAATTTTCTTTTTTAAATTCCGTATAGCTTGAAATATATTTTTTATTTAACTACAGATCAAAATTTTCAAACGTATTTTATATTATTATATAATATAGTATTCCACATGAGTTCATAGGAACCACATAATCAGCGTTCAAAGCAAGAAATTAAAAAGAAAGTATTAATTTTTTTATACAAGGTTTCTCAAAAATATGCTGTTAATTTTGAGATGTGATTTAGTATGTATAAAACAAATGATTTCAATCCTAACTAAAATCAAGACAGCGTTTAACTGTACTCAGCGTCTATCTATCTATACAGCCCTTGCTGTCCAATTTTAGACATAGGCCTCCTCTTCCTTCTTTCACGTCTCTCTATTGTAGGCAGTTTGTATCCACTTCGGGCATGCGTGTTTTTTCAAGTCATCTGACCATCTCATTTGTGGCCTTCCTCTTTTTCGTTTGTATCTATATGGTCTTCAGTGTATAATCATCTTATTCCATCTGTCGTCTTTCTGTCTTATGGTATGTCCAGCGAAGTTCCACTTAAGTTTTGCTATCTGCGTTAATACATCGGTCACTTTTGTTTTGTTGCGGATCCAAGTATTTCTTTTCTTGTCTGATAGCCTGTTCAGCATTTGCCTTTCCATTGCTCTTTGGGTCTTTGCTATTTTTTCCATGTTTTCCTTTGTAAACGTCCAAGTTTGAGAACCGTAGGTGAGAACAGAAAGTATACATTGGTTGAAGACTCGTGTTATTAAATATTGGGGGTATTTTTTAGTATATAGGAAACTTTTCCGAAGGATATCCAAGCCCACCGTATCCTTCTCTTTATTTTTTCGGCCCGATTTTCTTTATTTAATTTAACTAGTTGTCCCAAATATACATATTCTTTTATTTGTTCTGTAGTTGTTTGTGCAATTGTAATTATTAATTCTTCTGGTTGGTTGGTCATAATTTTCGTTTTATTATAATTCATTTGTAGACCTATTTTTGTGGATTCGCTATTTAATTCATCCATCATATTTTGTAATTCTTCCCTTTTATCTGTTATTAATACAATGTCGTCTGCATATCTCAAGTGATTCAAGTATTGGCCATTTATGTTAATACCCCGTTTTTCCCATTGTATTTTCCTGATAACGTTTTCCAAAGCTTGATTGAATAGTTTGGGTGATATAGTGTCACCCTGTCTGACTCCTCGCCGTATCTTAAGAGCGTAGGCGCAAAATTTCGGGCCAATGCTTTTTAAATGTATTCTTTTTTTCGAATCCTAAAAAAACTAATAAATATTCTTGAAAAACTTAAACCCAGAATGAAAGAATATATTATTACCGAGGGCCGAAAGTCCCTGAAAACTTCTATAATGTTTATTTTAATAAGTTACAGGGATGAAAAAAAGAGAAAATTTAGTATGATTTTTAATTTCAAATATCTCATTCAAAAAAACTTTTTGTTTATTTTAAGGGACTTTCGGCTCTCGGTAATAATGTAATCTTTCATTCTGCGTTTAAATTTTTCAAAAATATTTGTTAGTTTTTTCAGGATTCGAAAAAAATGAATGCATTTAAAAAGCATTGGCCCGAAATTTTGCGCCTACGCTCTTAATGGGCTCCGTTTGTTCAACTATTTTGATGGATGTTGTTGCTTGATCATATATATTGGAAGTTAAGTCCGTATATCTATAGTCTATTCTCCCATTTTGTAAAGACTTCTTTACTGCCCAATGTTCCACCTTATCGAATGCTTTTTCAAAGTCTACAAATGCCATATAAATGGGGATTTGATATTCGTTGGCTTTTTCAATTAATATTTTTATCGTAAGCAGATGGTCGCTTGTACTGAATACTTTTCTAAACCCGGCTTGCTCTCTTGACTGGTAATTATCTAACGTAGTTGTTAATCTGTTTGTTAGTAGTTTAGTTAATAGTTTGTACATTACATTCAGTAGCGTTATAAGCCTATAGTTTTTCAGATCTTTTCTATCGTCTTTCTTAATTAGTAATAGTGTTATTGCCTCGTTCCATGTAATGGGTATTTGTTTTGTGTTCAATATTTTATTTATTAGTACATAAAGGACTTCCACTGTAGTTTTCCCCACATTTTTTAGCATTTCCACAATTATTCCATCTTTCCCAGGAGATTTGTTATTCTTCATTTCTTTGAGTGCCTTTTTTATCAAGTGAAAATTGATTTAAAACTCATTTACATTCAGTCTTTCCTTCATTGAGTGTACTTACTGTTATAGCATGAATTTTTAGACAATATTTCGGCAGGTAAAATTCACTAATTACATTTTTCTCAAAAACGTCAAAAATACACAATTTTTTAATAAAAACTCTGTTACATAAGATAGCTTAAACGGTGTCTTAAATAAGTATAATAACATTGAGTTTACATTCATTCTTTCCTTTGCTGAGTATACCTTTTGTTACAGCTTGAGTTTTTAGACAATATTACGGCAGGTAACATTAATTAAATACATTTTTCTTAGAAACTTCAAAAATATACAATATTTTAGTAAAAACTCTATAAGATACGGTAGTTTAAATGGTTTTTTAAAATAACCAACTTTCGTTTTAACATTGATTGATTCAACAATGAATTTTTTCATTAGAATATGCTTTCAAACTCCAATATCTCTGTTTTTTCAATATAGTACTTAGTAAGTTTTACTTGTTGCCTGATAATATAGTCAATAGACCCCCAAATATGAAAAAACTGCGGAATACCATTTACAGGGGTGCGTTTTTGAAAACGGGCTATGCACTACGGTGCATTTAGCAATCTAAGCACTTTTCGTACATATCATCATTATCATCATCATCATCATCATCAGTGGCATTACAGCTCGTTATGAGCCCAAGCCTTCTTCAGAACAATCTTCCGTCCCTGTCTCTGGCAACTTTTCTCCATGCTTTAACACCGATGGATTTTAGATCATCCTCTATGTTATCTTGATACCTAAGTTTTGGTCTTCCTCTGGCTCGTCTTCCCACTGGTCCTCTTCGGTCGAAAATTTTTCTGATCGTTACATCTTCATCTCGCCTAATTACATGTACTACCCATCGAAGGCGTGCTAATTTAATATATTTTACAACGTCAAGTTCCCCAGAACTTCTATATAACTCAGTTAAGTTGTAGCGCCTACGCCACAAACCCAGTTCTTGGATTCCTCCATATATTTTTCTTAGAATTTTTCTCTCGAAACGTTTAAGTAATCCTTGGTCGTCCTGTGTAAGTGACCACGTTTCAGACCCTTATGTTAACACTGGCCTTATTAGTGTTTTATATATGGTAACTTTAATTTTTCTGGGTAGTTTTGGGGCCATATGTTTCCTCAAGCCATAATAACACTTATTGGCAAGCACTATTCTTCTTTTAATTTCTTCGCTGACATTGTTGTCTTTGGTCAGCAGCGAGCCCAGGTAGACGAAGGTGTCCACACCTTCCAGTTCCAGATCATCACTTAATAGTCTAGGTATCTGGTTGCCTGATCTAGTACAATACATATACTTGGTTTTCTGTGCGTTTATTTTTAATCCCATTCTAAGTGCAGACGCCCTTAGTAATCGAAATGCTTCGATCAGAGATTCTGTGGACCTAGCAATAATGTCTATGTCCTTTTCGTACATATACATCTACATCTACAAAAAAGTTGTTTAAAATTAAATTTCCTATCGAAAGGTCATCTTTTATAGTCAAAAATAATTTTTTTGACAAAAATATATTCAAAAAACCAATCAAAAAAACAGGAACACACGCGATTTTTATTTTTTGCCCTATTGCTTTACAGATAAAAAAACTTTTATCCTTTCTCTTCAAAATGACATTCAGGGCAAGTCTTTATAGTATCTGAGATACAATTTTTTAAAGTTTTCCAATCACACCATTTCTGGGTTATTTTCCCCATTTTTTTTACAAAAAAATGTCCTATAACTCCTTTCTATGCAGTTTACATGCGATAGTAGGTACATTTAATTAAAGGATAAAAAACTTTATAAACGATTTTTGTTATTAATGCAAAAACTTCGTACGATACCCTTTAATACCCATTTTAATTTTTGTCAATAGGACACTCTGATTAAAAGCTATCGATTTTTTACCGTCGAGTTGATACAAATTTTATTTAAAAAATTGATTTCACACGCAACATATTTAAAATTGCCGGTCGCTTCAAGCGTTGTTTCTAAGAGAACGGTTCATTCTATAGAAAAAGTGTTAATAAATATTTTTGTTTAAAATTATCTTAGCTGCATTTCTTGTTGAAATTTTTTTGTCGGCGTACATAATCTTCGTAAATCGATGTAAATCTTCGTAAATCGTTCTCTCCCCCTACGAAGGTGGTTTTAGAGGGAAGTACGAAGGTAGGAGTAGCAATATTTTTGCATCTTCTTTGAGGTCTTAAAATTAATATTCTCAGCAAAATTCAGCTTGTTCGTATGATTTTTTGAGGTGCAGTGACATTTTTGTGTCTGACGACTGCGACTGGAGTATTCTTTCCTTGTATAGACTACAAGCCCATGGGAGATTTTTAATGGGTCATTTGACCCAGCAGAAATAACATATAAAACAATACTACAATAATTATATAATAACAATTTAAGAAACTATGCCTTTACTTCTTCGGCACAGGTGAGAAACAGAAAAGATAAACTTACCACTCAAGGGTGGGGGGACTTTTCGGCCAAACATATTTGTACGGCATTTATAACTCTGATAAATAATACAAAAATAATGATTTGCAACCTAACGCCGTGCAAAAATATTGGTATAACGAGCAGGATAAAATTTTTATTATCGGATTAACTTTTTCCTCATTTTTGACAATTTTACACTGTACGGCATTTACAGGGGTGAGAAATCTAAGGCGCAACCTCAGTTTGAATCCCTCTGCTTTGAGTACCAATAATAATTGGTAGAATAGTTTCATTGTAGTATTGACTTATATGTGATTCATGTTAAGTCAAATGAACTCCTAAAAATGTCCCATCCATTTGTAGTTTATTTTGGTAGGTATATACAAATCGTTGCAAGCATCACAATTTGACGAACCATATCTTGGTTACCGTTAGTTCTAGAATACTTTACAATAGACTATTTTAAAGTACAGAAAATAAGCTTACTTTTTTATTTAGTAATGCATATACCTAAATATACAAGAACAAAAGTTATAATGAGAAATTTAAAAAAAGCCGCAAAGATCGTTAAAAGTAGAAAACTTTAAAGAACCGTATCTTGCATAAAATTAGTTAGAGATCCTTCTCTTCTTCTGCTAGTGCCTATCCTCTATGGATGTTGGCTACCACAATGGCATTTTATTAGCAGCTGTTCGAAATACGTCTGTGGTGGTCATACCTGTCCACTGTCTCAAATTCTTAAGCCAGGATATTCGGCGGCGTCCTGGTCCTCTATTTTCTTCTATTTTCCCTTCTAATATCAATAGGAGGATTCTGTATTTTTTTACATTTCTCACTATATGTCCGAAGTATGTATGCTAACTTTCTTTCTTTAATGGATTTCAAGACTTTAGGTTCTTTTTGTAAACGTTGCATTACTGCGTCGTTAATTATATGGTATTCTGAGCATGCGACGATAGCACCACATCTCGAAAGACTGCAACCGTCTGCAAGACGCATCAGTGAGTGTCCATACCTTTGCTCCATACATAAGAACAGAAAACGCGAAAACAATTAAGGATTTTGAGTCGGAGATGTAAGTTCAAGGTTAAATTGCAGAGAACTTTCTTCATCTGTTGGAAGGCACTCCTTGCTTTTTCGATCATATATTTAATCTCGTATGAGTGATCCCAGCTGTCTGTGGTATCCTAGGTATATTATTTTTTCTGTTCTATCTTATACCTCATTGTCTGCCATAAACTTTGCATCTGTATCTTGGTTTTTGCTTATGATCATAATTTTCGTCTTCTTATTATTAAGTTTCATTCCATATTTTCAACCGATGTTAACTACTTGATCTATCAGTGACAGTGTCGTCTGCATATCTTAGATTATTTATTACTTCACCGTTAACAATCACGCCATCAGTTGTTTCTCCCAAAGCTTCTCGAAATAGATGTTCAGAGTACGCATTAAACAGCAAAGGCGAGAGTATGCAATCTTGTCGTACTCCTCTTTGTATTGGGACTTAATCAGATAATTGATTGTCTACTTGAATCTTGGCTACTTCTTTCCTATAGAGATGGGCTATTATCCTTATATCCTTGTCATCAATGTTTGCGATTCGCAAAGTTTCAATAAGCCTCTCATGCTGTACTTTGTCAAATGCCTTTTAGAAGACAATGAAACAGTCAAAGACATCTGTATTAACATCTCTTGCTCGTTGTATCAATACTTGTATGCTAAAAAGTGCTTCTTTTGTGCCCAGACCGCTGCGAAATCCAAATTGTACATCAGCAATACCCTCCTCCAATTTCTAGTATATGCGAGCATGGATGATATTTAAGAATATTTTGAGTGAGTGGTTCATGAGGCTAATGATTCGGTGTTCTTCACATTTCTCAGTATTTGCTTTTTTTAGCAGCAGTGGTATAAATATGGACATGTACCAATATTTTGGTAAAGTTCCTGTTTCATATATACGGTTAAATAATTCTGTCATAATGTCAAGTTGATTATCTTCTATCAATTTCAATATATCAGCATATATTCCATCAGGTCCTGGCGCTTTGTTGTTTTTTAGACGACTTATAGCAGATCTTACTTCTGATTTTGTTATTGTTGGTCCATTCTCGACGTAGTTATATACTTCAATGTGTTGGTTGTCACTGAACAGTTCTGCTATATATTCCTGCCATCTGTCCAGTTTTTCTTGCGTATTGAATAGTATGTTTTCATCTTTATCAAACAGTGCAGTGGGCATTGTTGTTCTATACATTCCTGCCATTTCTTTGATCTTCCTGTGCATATTAAATATATCATGTTTTTTCTGTAGGATCTCTATTTCTAAGCAGTTGTCTAACAACCAGGATTCTTTTGCTAATTTTATTTCTTTAAGTACCTTTTTGTGGTATTTTTTGTACTTTTCTGCGTCTTTATTCTTAAACTCTCTTCTTTGCTCCATAAGCTCTAAAATATGATGTGTCATCCATGGTTGTTTTATTTGTCTTTACTGATAGATCCTCATAGATCCTTCTACTGTAGACTAATTTAAAGGTAATTGATTTTTATTTCAACTAAACATACCACTACATATACCTAAAACTGAGTAGAAAAGAGGTATAGAACCATGTTCGCGAAAAATAGGGAAAATGGCCATAAAATGGTGTGGAACTTTGAAAATCGTATCTTAGATACTGTAAATGGTAAATACTTTTACCAAATTTTATTTTAAAGAAAAAGGATACATTTTTTTTCTTTGAAAATATTTTTGACCTTAAAATGTGGCATTACGATAGGAAATTTATTTTTAATAACTTTTTTCTAGATGTGTATGTACGCACCTCTTTAAATTGTAGCACTCCGCGGTTTTTTCATACTTAGGGGTCCATTAACCATAGGAAATAATAAAACCCCTTTAATGTTGTAGTTCCTTTTAGGCCTAATATTTTGAACATAATCAATAACCTAAATGACTTGTTTGTATTTTCATCCTAGATCTACACGTACTATTAAACTTTAAAAATAAATAAGTAAATCAAAATTAAATAAACCATAAAATTACCTTTAAAAAAAGTACGTTGCAGTTAAATTTAGCAAAGAAAGATTGTGTGAAACACAATACTGTTTTTCTTGTTTATTTTTTATTTTATATATTATTTTATATATTTTATATATATTATATATATTATTAAGTTAGTCCATACAAACTTTATGACACTATTCTAAGAATAGTACAACGAACACAACTGGGCATCGATTTACTAAATTATTAGTTATGCGATGAGACCTTCAATCTATTGAACTCGAAACAACCATCTACACAATTAAGATGAAACTAAGTGCTTTTATGGAAGAAAAGTCCATTCAGTATCTCTTAGTGGTAATGGATCTTTTCCTAATTCTAAAAATTGTTCCGTAAGGACATTATACTTACAATAAACTAATGTTATTGTTACGATAATTATCCTGGCCTAAAATAACCGTAAATATTATGACTAATGTGTTCTGTTTTTAGATTTTACGAGAGTATTCTATTAGCCGGCAGAAATTTACCTGAATGAACCTTCCAGAAACGGTCGAGCCGATGTAAAAATACCCGTTTGCCTTACCGTTATAATTTCACCGCTAATCGAGAAGGCTGTTCGATGATTCTAGCGTAAAGGCAATGGCATATATAAAGGACATTTTATTTGGAAGAGACAGTTAATTCTGAACTCGCGCTCGCGAATTTGTAACGTACGGATATATATAAATTTGTCAGATAAGTTAATATAAATAAAGAAATAAATTAAATCCGTAAGTGTTATAAATATTGAACCTTTTAATAAATTCACAACAAATGGTGTCAGAGTGAGATCGAACATAAATTAGACTTATAATAATAATACAAGTGAATATAAAATAAATTGTGAAAATGGCTACGATTTATGAGCTGACAGTGACTAATTTAAGAAGACATCTTGAAGACAGAGAATTATCTTCCACCGGAAAAAAGGCTGAGTTAGTCCAACGACTAAAGAACGCTTTGCTAGAAGAAGGACTAGATCCAGAGACTTATATATTTGAAGACAAACATGATGCTGTCATCTCGTCGATTTCGAAATTGGAGAACAAAGTTTCTGACGATATTTCGAAAGTTTCTTCTGATGTAGCCAAAGTATCCGGCGACATCGCTTCTTTAGAAAGCAAAGTTTCTAACGAGATTTCTTCTCTGGAAAGCAAAGTCTCTGCTAACATCTCTTCGGAAATCTCTAAAGTCACTTCTGAGATGTCTGCCCTGGACGATAGAATATCTTCGTTAAAAAACCAAGTTGCTGCCGATATGTTGGCCTTCGAAGAAAAGATATGGAAAGAGATGGAAAAGAAGATGGAGGAAACCGGGACAGCAGAGAGAGGAAACAATCCAATTACAGTGGAGACAAAAGAAGACGAGACGAAATGTAAGTTGGAAACACGACCGAAATTTGAAGGAAGTGGAGGTTCTGTCCATGTGAAAGTCCCAACTTTCGACGGAAAATCATCATGGAACAACTACATGAAACAGTTCGAATCAGCCGCAAGAGCAAATGGATGGTCTGAAAAAGAAAAGGCTGTAAACCTGACTATCGCTCTTCGAGGAGATGCCTTAGATGTGCTTCAGACCATAGCAGTAGAGGAGACCGATGATTTCGAACAACTGAAGAAGAGGTTAAATATGCGATATGGCCACGAACATTTGGAGCATGTATATCAGTCGCAGCTTAAAAATCGTAGACAGAAGAAAGATGAGGCTCTTCAAGAATATGAGGTAGATATTGCCAGATTAGTACGATATGCTTATCCAACAGCTCCCGAAGACATGATGGAAAAATTGGCCGTTCAAACGTTTATTGATGGTCTTCGTGATCATGAAATGCAGAGAACACTACGATTAGCTCGTCACAAGACGCTGGTTGATGTCTTATCCGCCGCCCTCGAATACGAGTCAGCTACGCAGGCCTCTGGCGGGTACAGTAAAGTTAGGACTGTAAAAGAGGAAGGAGATGAAGATAAACTTGACCAGCTCTTTAATTTGATGAAAAGCATGACATGCAAGAAAAAGAAGACCATAAAATCAAGAAACTCACCATCAGGAAAACCAGAACGAGTCAACCTTAGGGAGGCAGCTTCGACCCGGAACTCTTCCAAAGACCCTCTCATACTAATAGCTTCTTTGAAATGTCGTGAAGATAGTGTATATGTAGATGGAGACATAAATGGTAAAAAGCATACGTTGTTGGTGGATACCGGAGCGACCAGAACCATTATACGCCCGACAGTTATAAACAGCCGAAAGAAACTGTTACCAACGAGGTTGCGACTTCGGACCGCTACAGGTGAAAATGCTAACATTCATGGAGAAATCCAGGTACAATTGGGAATTGGAGCAGAAAAGTTCGTCCATACTGTTATAGTTGCTGACATCGAAGAGGATGTTATATTAGGAATGGACGTAATGAATATGCATGGATTCCAATTGGATTTTAAGAATAAGGTAATCAAAGTTGGCAACGAGGAGGTATTTCTCCATCCACATAATGACAACACTGTGCAAGCAGCCATTACAGAGGATACAGTCGTGCCTGCGAGAAGCGAAACGATCATAGTAGCGCGACTACAGGGAATTGTAGACGAAGGGAGACCTGTTATGATGGAGCCTTGGAACCACGACGATGAGGTTGGCCGTGGAATCATAATTGGAAAGGAATTGGTGACTTCGGCTAAAGAAATTCCTGTGAGACTTATCAATGTCAACGACTACCCAGTGACCATAAAGAAAGAGACAAAAGTAGGAACTTGTGTACCTGTGACATCCATAATTCGTCAGGCGACAACATCTGATAATTCCAACGACAAATTCGACCAAATGGTTGCAGTTGCAGGACAGTCTCTAAATCAGATGGAGAAAAGGAAATTAAGGGAATTTCTTCGGCAGTATCGTGATATTTTCGTACCGAAAGGAGGAAAGACGGGAAGAACTACCGTTGTTAAGCATAAAATTGATACTGGTAATGCTAAGCCAATTCGTCAAACAGCTCGACGATTACCACAGGCGAAGAGAGAGGAAGCTGAAACGATTGTTCAGGAAATGAAGAAAGACGGGGTGATAGAACCTTCTACGAGTCCATGGGTCTCTCCGGTGGTCCTGGTTAAGAAGAAAGACGGAACGACGAGGTTCTGTGTGGATTACCGTTTGCTGAACAACGTTACCAAGAAAGATAGTTATCCTCTGCCTCGGATCGATGACACATTGGACACATTGGCTGGAAGTAAATTGTTTTCTACTTTAGATTTGAAGTCTGGATACTGGCAGGTAGAAATGGACCCAGTCGATAAAGAAAAGACAGCCTTCACCACAGGATCTGGATTGTGGCAATTCAACGTTATGCCATTTGGACTTTGTAATGCTCCTGCGACATTTGAGAGGCTTATGGAAAATGTGTTGAGAGGGTTATCTTGGAAAACATGCCTGGTTTATTTAGATGACATAATCGTCTTGGGGGAGACATTCGAAGATCATTTGAGGAATTTAGAAAACGTTTTTAATCGACTTAAAGCTGCCCAATTGATGCTAAACCCCAAAAAGTGCCAGCTATTTCAAGGTAAAGTCAATTATCTGGGTCATATAGTCAGTAAAGAAGGAGTGGCCGTGGATAAGGGAAAAATCGATTCCATTAAGGAATGGCCAAAACCAACTGACAAACATCAAGTGAGAAGTTTTCTTGGACTATGTACTTACTACCGGAGGTTTATTAAGAAGTTTGCAGATATCGCTAAGCCATTAACGCGACTTACAGAGGAAGCAAGAGAATACCGCTGGGATATAGACTGCCAAAATGCCTTTGAAACGTTGAAAAAGCATTTAATAACAGCACCAATTTTGGGGTATCCACTGCCAGAAGGAGAGTTCATCTTAGATACGGATGCAAGTAACGTGGGAATTGGAGGAGTGCTGTCTCAGATTCAAGGAGGACAGGAACGAGTCCTCGGATATTTTAGTAAAGTCCTTTCAAAACCTGAGCGGAATTATTGCGTCACGAGAAGAGAACTTCTGGCAGTAGTGAAATCAGTAGAGCACTTCTATCAATACCTCTATGGAAGGAAGTTTTTAATCCGAACCGACCATGCCGCCCTTAAGTGGTTGATGCAGTTTAAGAATCCAGAGGGTCAGATAGCCAGGTGGATCGAACGACTCCAAGAATACGATTTTAAGATTGAGCACCGAGCCGGAGTTAGCCACAGAAACGCTGATTCTCTTTCCAGAAGGCCATGCCCAGCAGAGTGTCCTCACTGCAACAAAACGGAATCCAAGGAAGCAGCAGTGCTAAGAACGACGATTGTCAACGACGACTGGACGCCTACTAAGATAAGGGAAGAACAAGAGAGAGATCCAGTTATACAGAAAATCCGAAAATGGAAAGAGGAAAACCGTCGACCACCTTGGCAGGAAATATCAAACCTATGCTCAGTAGTTAAGACGTATTGGGCCCAGTGGGACTCATTTATCATCGAAGATGGCTTGCTCAAACGAGTCCTGGAAAATGATGACGGTTCAGAGAAAAGAAGACAGTTGGTGATCCCAAAGAGCAGAATAGCCGAAGTACTTCGTCAGTTACACGACAGTCCATCGGGAGGGCATTTTGGTGTAAGGAAAACCCTTCAGCGAATTCGGGAACGGTTTTATTGGATGAACAGTTCCGACGACGTAAAAGACTGGTGTAAGAAATGTACTATTTGTGCTACGAGTAACGGGCCTCACCGGAAAAGGAGAGCTCCTATGAGACAATATAATGTTGGAAGCCCGTTTGAAAGAATAGCTTTGGACATTGCAGGGCCATTTCCAGAAAGTGAAAATGGGGGCAAGTACATGTTGGTAGTAATGGATTACTTCACTAAGTGGGTCGAGATTTATGCACTTCCAGACCAGAAGGCCGCCACCGTTGCAGATAAGTTGATCCAAGAATATATCAGCCGATTTGGAGTGCCTTTGGAGATCCATAGTGACCAAGGCAGGAACTTTGAAAGTGATCTATTCCAAGGAATATGTGATAGACTAGGCATGAAGAAAACAAGAACTACCGCGTATCATCCGCAATCGGATGGTATGGTAGAACGAATGAATAGGACAGTTGGCAAGTATTTGACAAAGATGGTGTCCGATCATCAGCGAGACTGGGACCAATACCTTCCGTTCTTCACAATGGCCTACAGATCTGCTGTTAACGAATCAACGGGCCAGACACCAGGCAGAGTCCTATTCGGACGCGAAATGCGACTACCTTGTGATCTAGAATTTGGGTGTCGACCTGGAGAAGATGTAGCAGGTGAAGATTATGTGATCGAATTACGAAGAAGAATGGACGATGTACATGAGTTGGTCCGTTCCCACCTTCAGATCGCTAGCGACCGAATGAAGAAACGGTACGATACACAAGCCGAAAAGGGTTGCTTTAAGAAGAACGACAAAGTATGGCTGTATAATCCCAAGAAGCGAAAAGGTTGTTCTCCCAAATTGCAGCAGTTTTGGGAAAGTCCATACCTCATCATGGAGAAGATCAACGATGTCATCTACCGAATAAGCAAGATTCCGAGGGGAAAGCCGATGATAGTACACCATAACCGGCTGGCGTCTTTCGAAGGTGACCACGACGTAGATGAAGAAGTGGAAGTAAACCAAGTCCAAGACGTGTCTGACCTCACGTTTGAGGAATTCATGGGTGCCTATGGAGGTACCGGTAAAGCAAGACATGGTGTTACCACTGAAGAAAAGCAAGATCTACTCGCGCTCCCCGATGACTACTCGCTGGCCCTTACCATCCCAGCCAGTATCAAAGACGCACCAGGGTTGGCATCCGTCTTTCGAAGGAAGTTTGGTCGAGTTGCAGAACTTCAATGCCAGGTGCCAGCTCCCGGTAAAACCTTGAAACTCCAAGATGCATCACGTTACCTTTTCTACCTGGTAACAAAAGACACTGCCCGTGACCAACCTACCTACCGAGATGTGTGGGAAGCCTTACTTCAATTGAGAGAGCACGTACTAGAGTCCGACGTGCAAAAGTTAGCCATGCCAAAGTTGGAGTGCCGCCAATTAGATTGGAGGGTTATCCGAAATATGGTGGAGGAGATCTTTAAAGACACCGAAGTCCAGGTGTTAGTCTGTTGCAATCCGCATAGTTACTGGTGCGGAGAGAAAACCGTCCCTTGTCATTTTTATACAACTGGAAGTTGTAAAAGAGGGTCCAGTTGCCGATACCAGCATACAGTTCCGGTTTCAGTCCCGACAAGGTTCCAGGAGGAACCATCTTTTAAGAGGGGGGCAATGTTACGATAATTATCCTGGCCTAAAATAACCGTAAATATTATGACTAATGTGTTCTGTTTTTAGATTTTACGAGAGTATTCTATTAGCCGGCAGAAATTTACCTGAATGAACCTTCCAGAAACGGTCGAGCCGATGTAAAAATACCCGTTTGCCTTACCGTTATAATTTCACCGCTAATCGAGAAGGCTGTTCGATGATTCTAGCGTAAAGGCAATGGCATATATAAAGGACATTTTATTTGGAAGAGACAGTTAATTCTGAACTCGCGCTCGCGAATTTGTAACGTACGGATATATATAAATTTGTCAGATAAGTTAATATAAATAAAGAAATAAATTAAATCCGTAAGTGTTATAAATATTGAACCTTTTAATAAATTCACAACATTATATTAGCTACGAAACATTGATAGACCAGGGTGAATCTGTGAAAAATTACTACATTAATTTGAATGTGAGAGGTGGTGTTCGGATTTTTGCAGAAAAAGTTGTGTAATAACCAGGGCCGCTCATAGGGATGAACGGCCCTGGTTTTATTTAATCTCGCTACAATATTATATTTGGAAAGAATCCAACTCATACCATTGAATTCTACGTAAAAAACTGTGTAACTAAAAGATTTTAAACAATTGCCCTAAACGACTTACTGTGATATATCCAAATTGTCTTTGACGCCAAATTATAACATCACCTTGCTATATTTATGAGCAATCCCAGGGCCGTATTTACTTGCCCATTCTGTACGTAGTGGGATTGGCTAATATGCCGCCGGGCCCCAATAAAATGTACCAACTGTACTGCCATCTAGGCGGGCGTGGTGACAACTTCATATAAATATATCCACCAGTTTGACCTTTCCTTCTTTTTGCATTGATGATGATTTATAGAATGATTTATAGAATGAAAAATAAAGCCAACGCTATAACTAAAGAAGAGTGTATGAAATAAAATAAATAGAAATGGCTTCGAAAAAAGGGGATTTACAAATTCACTCAAAATACAGACCAGAAAAACCTTATCAAAAATATAATATACTTTTTTACGAACTGCAATTTATAAACTAAAAACCTCTTATAATTATTTAGTTTAATTTTTACGCTCTTTTTCAATTAGGAACAATTTGTGATATACATTAAAATAATTAAATCAACCCAGGCGAAACTTAAAGATGGTAAAACAGTGCAGCTATATTTCATCCATCAGCACGTTCGAGTTTCAAAACTTTTACAGCATTAAATTACACGACAAATTGAGTGGTTATATAAAACTTTCAGTTTGTTCGGTTTAAAATAAACGCCCGTTCGTCTAAAGGGTATTTTTCATAAAATAAAGTATATAGTAAATTTGTTCTCGTATCCTCATTGTTTATGATGCTAGGGATCATTAAGATTTATTCTTCAGAACTTCGTAGATTTATATATTTGCACATAGCATAGAGATGTTACCAATAACGAATACAGATACCTATAGATTTTGAGGAGCGAATATAGGACATTACTAGAAAATTATCCGGATAGAGTTAGAATTATCCAAGAATAGTGGATAAAGCTACATATTTCTGAATATTTCATTAAATTTTTAATTTATCCGATTAGGACTATCTTATTTTAATTTCTAATATAATAATTAATATGCATTTCTAATTTGAAGAGAAAATAAATATGGTTTTTCCACTGTTTTAGTTATATCAAGTTCTCAATGTTTAGTTATGTCTTTTGGACAATAATTCTGTAGTAGAATCTTCTGTCAGGATGCCTTTTATCCAGCCGATTTGGATCATGCACAAAGTATCCAGGTCAAACTAGTTTAATCCAAAGTGATAAACACTTCACGTTATTTTCTTATTTTACGGAGAGTTTCAGAATTCGTCACTAGATTAACTCATATGAGTATAATACTATTTATTGCAATTAAAAAGAGAATAGGACTTAGAGCAGATCCTTGTGGAGTGCAGTTTTGAAGTACTCGTCTGGAAGATGTATAACCATTGGTTCTAACTCGAAAAGTTCTAGAAAATTTTTAATAAAGGACAACATATTTATGCCCTTGAACATCCCATTCTTGAAGTGTTTTTAGTATAAGATGTCTCCATGTTGTGCCAAACGCTTTTTTATGTCAAAAAATACGGCAATAAGTTTTTGGTTATGCAGAAAGGATTCATATATACTCGATTCAAGTGTTATTACATTGTCTGTAGTGGATTTATCCGTACAAAATCCACTTTGTCTGATACTTATTAAGTTATTGTTTTCGAGGTGCCATTTAAGACGATAATTAAGGATTTTTTCTAAAAGTTTGCAGGTACAACACGTAAGTGATATTGGACGATAGGAATTTGGATCGTCTTTTGGTTTATTATATTTAAGTTTTGGAGTTATAGTTGCTTGCGACCATAGATCAGGAAAGTCATTGTGAATAAAAATAATGTTAAAAATATCAACTAATATTAGTTTTGCATTCAGAGGAAGATTTCGTAAGAAAAGAGGGTGGATATCATTAGGTCCTGTTACTATTTTTATTTATTAATATCTTGTCGATAAACAGGAAAACAGAGGAACCTGTTTATTTAACTAGTATTGTTATTAAAAGTAAACTAATTGTTTATAAACTTTGTCTGCAGGTGGATGTTTTCAAAGTTTTCTCGTTCTAAAACATGTTTAAAATGGCTTAATTCGTCAATACTTCCAGTTTATAAATCATAACGTTTTTCTATCAATTTTCTTACTTTTAACTGATTTTTCTGGTTGTAGTTGTAAAGTAAATCTTTGCCTTTTAAAGCACGAAATCTAAGATATTTATTTATTAACAGCGGTTTCAACATCCTATGTATCCCTGATGTATTGCTACAAAGTATGTAATAAAGTTACTCGATCTTTACTTGCTTTATGTCCACTTGCAGTTTTTTCATCCTTTGCGGTGTAAGTACGGTTAGGCATTTTTTCTAATACAGTTTTGTTTTATCAGCGTTAAATACTTGATCGGCCCAATAGTCCCCATCTTCAATAATTTTCGCTAGGTTCCGTGGAAATATTTTTGCTGCTGCTTTATCTGCTGTAGCGCTCTCTCCTGTGATCTTGATATTATGAAATGCATTTCTTTTTATAAACCCAATTAGCCATTCTTTGCTAGCTGAAAATTTTTATCAGCTTGGGAAATGGAAGTTTTCTGAAGAGACTGAAAAGGTTTTTCCTGGATCAAATAACCACTTACAGGAATTCTTCTTTGAATTAGTTCCTCAATACAAATTGCAATGGCTTTTTCTTTCTTTCTCATAATACATGCCTTGAGTAAGATGAAAATTCTTGCTTAATTTTGCACCAGAATTTATAGATTTTCTTATAGCAAATTTATTCTTCTTAATAGCTCCTACAGTTGACTCACCTAAATTAAAATGTTTTCCAATTGCCGCAGATTCTTCTTCTTTTCCTAAATGATCTAAAATTGTAATTTTCGTTTCCAACGAAATAGATCGTCTTTAATATTTTTTTTCGCCATTGGGCCAAATAAAATCTTTAAAAAAAAATAAAAAAAATCTTTCAATCCGACAACTGTGCTGCTTATTATACTGAAACTTGGATTCAGTAAAAGTTTAAACCACTCATTATAAAACGAAGCACCGTTAAGAGAAAAATTATTTTAAAAGAATGTTATACCTTTCAATGCGAAATGCGAACCGTCCACTGATGTAGTAGGAACATCATGTAACAAGGGATCCCCCGAATTGCAAAGTCTTACTTTACTGACATCTGGATGTGAATAGTTAATCATCATCACTGGCTCGACAACCCTTTTTGGGTCTTGGCCTGTTCCAGGATTCTTCTCCATTCTGATCTGTTTCGTGCTTTTTTTCTCCAGTTTTTTATTTTTAAGGTTGTTATATCATTTTCTATTTGTTCTAAGTATCTCAGTTTCGGTCTTCCTCTTGTTCTTTTTCCTACTGGCATCTGTTTGAATATTTTGTTTGGTATTTCGCCTTCTTCCATTCTTTCTACATGTCCTATCCAACGCAGCCGTCCTATTTTAATGAATGTTATAATATCCGGATCCTGGTATATTTAGTATAGTTCAGAGTTGTATCGTCTTCGCCATATTCCCTTTTCTTTTGTGCCCTTATAAATGTGTCGCAAGATTTTTCTTTTCCTCTCTTTTAGTGAGTGTCCAGGTTTCTGAGCCATATGTGAGTACCGGTCTTATTAGGGTTTTATATATTTGGCATTTTGTCTTTCTTGCGGCGTTATCTGATCTTAGGTGTCTAATTAAGCCATGGTAACATTTATTTGCAATAAATATTCGCCTCGTCACTTCCTCCGTAACGTTATTATCAGACGTGACTAGGGATCCCAAGTATATAAAGTTTTTTACCCCCTCTATGTTGTATTCTTCTATTGTTATATTTTGTGGCTGCCTTATTTCTGCGTTTTTACTTACCTGCATATATTTTGTTTTGGTCTGATTGATTTTAAGACCACTATTTTGTGCAGCTCGTTCTATTTGGTTGTATGCCTCTATCATTTCTATTCTTGATCTTGCGATTATGTCAACATCATCTGCAAATGCTAGTATTTGCATGCTTTTATTATTGATTGTTCCTCGTGTATTGACTGTTGTGTCACTCAGTATTTTCTCGAGTACGATGTTGAACAAGATGCATGATAGAGCGTCTCCCTGGCGCAGTCCCTTTTTCACATCTATTGTTTCCATTAATTCATTTTGTATCCGGATTCTACTTTCTACTTTTAGAGATTCTTGTATCAGTTCTATTAGTTGTGTTGGTATATTAAATTCTTTCATTGCTTTTATTAAGAATTCTCGGTTTATATTGTCATAGTGAATAGTTAATATTTAATTATAATAGTTAATAATAGAAATTTTTGGATGAAATACAAAGCGCACAAGTTTAAAATTGCATAAAAATAATCCGCATAAAAAGAGACCTTACTGTATATGAAAATTACACATAATTCACCCCTTTCTTAAAAACGCACGTTTTTCTAAAACGTACGTCTAAAAAACGGTTTATTTCATATTTGTAGGTTCATTGACCATATCAAATATTTAAATTCCTTTTAGGTTGTAGTTCCTTTGTAGAGTACATAATCAATATCCTATATGTAATTAATTTGACTATAAAGTGGATCATGGGTAGAATTATCAATGATAATAAATATTTTACCAGTTTAACCATCACTGAAAATTGTCATTGCGATTTAAATTTTCTTTACTACGGTCTGCGTTGGCAGAGAGAATAGTGGATTTCCGACGGAAGTAATGTCCTGTATAAAGTGATTATTATAGCGAATGGAGACTTTAGATAACTGTGCTTGGGATACGTCCAAAAGTACGGATTCCATCTGGCTGGACTCTGCAGTTGCTATTTCTATATCTTTCTATAAATCGGCTTTAGATACTGAACTAAATATTTGTTAAATACTTTTAAGGATTTTATTCTTCATTAAAGGTCTCAAGTGATCAAAAATAATTGGATATTGTTATTTTATTAAAAAAAGTGCCCGGGTTCTTTGGAATAAAAAGTTACTCACGCTTGACTTTTCTGGGGCGTTAGTTCTTTATATTTCTAAATAATAATAAAAGGTAACCGGCAAATTTCATCTCGAGAAATCCTTTTGAAGATTTACTTACCAAAAGATGGGGAGATATCTGGCAATCTATATAGCAGGAAAGGATGCTCCGAAAAATGAACAGATCATAGGTGTAAATGAAGAAGAAGGATAAAAATTTTTATTATTTTTGTTTGAAACAATTGGAATGATTAAAATCTCTATTTTTCTTTTTCTGTAGAGCGAACTATAAAAGTTCTAGAACGTAATCGAAATATAAGGTAATTTATAATTCAACTGACCAACCAAATAACCCACTTGAATATTTGAGAACATAATATAATCAATCATTTTAAGGTCATCTCAAAGTTTATTATGTGTTGGCATAATACATCATTACGTCCGTTAACAAATGTAAGCTTATTTTAGCTTTTCGACTATTTTTGTTAAAAAAAAACCTTGACCCCTGTCATGAAAATCTACCACAAAATTTGTTGCCCCTTGAACTCAAAATACCTGTTGTGTCACGCATATGTGAGTACAAACAAAACCAATTCCGGTAGCAATATTTGGAAAAGCCAACGTGTTTATTAAAGGTAAATATTAAATTATTGTTTCCAAGTTCTTGTTTATATAGTAATATAAATGTTTAATAAAGTTGATTTTTTTTAGTGCTGCGCAATGGATATTTACAAATTTTAAATCAAATGTCTGTTACAGATCTGTATTGATGTTACTAGATTTGAAATATTTTTTGATATTCCTCATAACTAATCTTAGAGATTAGTAATAGACGTTATTATAAGAAACCAAATAGACTATATAGTTGTTAACAAAAGATATCGAAATAGAATCCCTTAATAAAACGATAAATATTAAAGACATGGATGACGACAGAGATTCCACGGCTGATGGAAGAAAGAAGGAAAAACAAGAACAATAACTCTATGTATAAAACATGACAACCAGATATGCAGAGAAAGATCAGAGAAGCCAAACAGAAATAACTGGAGAAAAAATGCCAAGAAATTGAAATTCTACAAAGTAAATACGACGACTTTAACGTAAGTGTAAGAGAAATTACAGGCAAATGTAAAAACAGAAGAGTAAGTAAACTAGTTAATGACAACGGAGAGGTAATCGTGAACAAAGAGAGTATTGATAATACCTGGAAAAATTACATACGAAATTTATTTTTTGATGAGAGGGAGAAATATTCCCCAATACCTACGGAAACAGGACCATCTATACTAGTGGTAGAAATAAGACCAGCCATAATATTCCTAAAAGAAGGGAGAGCTCCAGGACTAGACGGAGTACAGTCTGAATTTCTTAAACTTCTTGATGATGATTCTTTAAGAATACTATGTAAAATCTTTAATAATATCTATGACACAGGCAATATTTCAAAAGATTGGCTAGTTTCAGAATTTATTACGTTACCAAAAAAACAGAGAGCGAAAAAGTGCGGAGAATATAGGCTAATAAGTCTAATGAGCCATACACTAAAACTTTTTCTTAAAATTATACATCGCAGAATATAGAAGCTATGCGAAGAGAGAATACAAGATACAGAATTTGGATTCATGAAAGGCGTAGGTACGAGAGATGCAAAGTTTAGTCTATAGGTATTATTCCAAAGATGCAGAGATATAATTTGTGATATCTACACCTGCTTTGTGGACTGCCACAAAGCACTTGACACTGTTTAACACCGAAAAGTGATGGATGTTCTAAAAAAAGCCCAAATAGATGATAAAGACAGGCGTATAATACAAAATTTATACTAGAACCAATCAGCCACAACAAGAACAAATGTTGGAGATAAACCAACGGTAGAGATCCAGATTCTGCGAGGCGTTAGACAAGGATGTATACTTTCACCTATATTATTCAACCTATATTCAGGGGAAATATTTAGTGAAGCCTTGTAAAATTGCGAACACGAAATTCTTTTAAATGGAGAACGCCTAAACAACATCCGCTATGCAAAGGACACCGCTATTTTTGCAGACAGTTTAAAAAGTTTACAGCAACTAATAAACCAAGTAAATGAAGTAAGTAAAAGATTTGGACTGCAAGTAAACATATCAAAAACTAAATTTATGGTCATCAGCAATAAAATTAGAGACGTCCAACTGCTTATCAAGAATACACCAGTGGACCGAGTAAAACAGTTTACCTATCTTGGAACAATAGTAAACTAACAATGGGATCACTCACAAGAAGTAAAATGTACAATAGAGAAGGTTAAGAGTGCATTCAACAACATGGCCAAACTCTTTAAAAGCCACAACCTTAATCTGGAGATAAAAGTAAGGCTCCTACGATGTCATATCTTCTTAAAATTATACTATGGCGTTGAATCCTGAATGGGGTTGAAGAATACTGTTACGATAAATAATAACGCATCATATGACTCAAAACTGTAAACATATATATTACTAATATCCTTATTCATTCGAGTGTTTTCTAGTAAGAAGATCCACGGGTCTCTCTCGGCTAAAAAACCAGTATAGCGTGACCTTCCAGTCTTTTCGCCAAGGGTCAGGAAGGTCGACATCTTTCGACGAGATTCTAGATTAACGGTGCTTTATATATAAAGACGAAAGTTTTTGAATAACGGTTATTTTGTGAATATGAAGTCGAGTTTTTAGATCGAGATAATTGTACGAGAAAATAAATATAAATATAAATTAGTGAATATTTAATAAAGACTTTAATAAATTTGTAAGTGTTATAAATAGAACCTTTGATAATAAATAAAAACAATAAATTAGATTAATAAAAATATAACAATACTAAGGATATCATGGACGGACAAGATAACCAACGAGACTGGACAACGAAGAATGGGGAAAGAAAAAGAAGTGATGTATATTAAACAGAGAAAATTACAATTTGGATTACATACATATATCATATATTCTATACGTATACGTACTATATACGGAATTTTATGGCGATAAAAACAGTATTGGACAACTTGATGCTGTAATTGAAAAGGCGAAAAAACGTCAGTCGGTCTTGTATGTTCCTGGACAATGAACTACTTTGATCAGAATGACCAAAATTATCGGAAAAGTATATAATGTAACAGAAATGTCACAAGAAGGCTTTCTAGATTTCAAAAGTCTCGTTGGCAACAAAAATTGGAAAACAGGATGGAAAAGGAATGATCAAAATCAGTCAAAGGAAATAAGAACTTTGTATAACACACCAAATGTTGTTTTTTACGTTGCTGTTTAAGTACGATTTAAGTTCTGATGGTAACAGGTGTGCTGTAACAAAAGCACAAAAGAGACATCATTATCGTATTGACAAATTTCCATCTAAGGTATACACAAATCTTTTGCCAATAGAGAAGAAGTTGACTGGATTATTATGGCTTTGCGATACTGAAAAAATTCCTTCTATGTACCATGGCTTCTATAGAACTCTACATTCTGATACATCATAAAAATATGAAAGTAGTGACGACGAAGAACTACAATAATGTTTCTAATATTTTGTTATTTAACTTTTATGTAGACTTTAATCATAAATACAGTTTAACAGAATGATGGTATGTATTATTTATATTTCCGATTTTTTTCCAGCGAATATTGAACTAACTCATTCAAAAACCAGATAATGAAACAAAATTCACATATTTAAAAGCAAAAATGGAAGAATATGGTAAACACAATGGATAAAAATAAAAACAATTTAGTAAATAAGAACCCTCGAATTTTTGCATTAATCAAAACTTTATCTTAGACTAGGCGGGATCTGTAGAAATTCAGACCATAATGGACATTTTCCATAGGAAGCTATTTTTTTTGCTGGAATCCCTCCAGGATGTGCCCAATATTGATAATCACGATATGCGCCAGTCGCAAACCCTGTGCTAAATTTTTTATTTAACAAAATCTGAAAACAATTGAAAATTGCTCATTTTTTTGCTTCTATTTTCGTTTATAATTCGGAAAATATTGATCCTAGAGAAAAAATTATTAGAAGTTAAAAGTTTCGTTATTCAATTTTACACAACATTTCGTTAGCTAGAAATTGAAAATTTAATGTTTATTGTTGAAAAAATAGCAATAATTGGAAAAAAAAAGTACAAAAAATGAAGTGAATGTGTCGAATTATAATAAATATTTGAGATATGACTTTAAAAATTAAATAAAGACAAAAAAGTAAGCTAGAACTTGAAAGAATATGAGTACCTACATGATTTTCCCAAGAAGGTGATAAGAGAACTATCAACACTTAAATAATTTCTAACAGAAGTTAAACCAATAATCATAATTTAAATCCTTAATATAGTATAAGGAGACACGTGAGTTGTAGTGCTTATTGACCTTTTTTATTGTTTATGTTCTGACCACATCACAACAAGGGGAAACAATAATCACGCAAAATAATTAGCAGTATGTTAAAGGCACTGGTAATTATTTGTCTATTGTTTAAACAACTAGGTATTTGGATGTAACAAATTTATTCCTTTTGTTTTTTGTATTCATAAAAATGCTTTTTAAAGTTTAACAATCATAAAATTGATATAAGGTTGAAGGCTCGAATAAATGAACTTTGAAAAAATTAAAGGCAAACATCGAGCACAATTTTAATAATCAAATCTTGCCCAAGTACTTTCGCTTTCTACAGCATCATCAGGGGCATCTGAAATAAGCAAAGAAACGTTTTTTTATTTAAATGAAGAAAAATTGATTAACTTCGAGTTTTTTATCGAAGTTAATCAATTTTTCTTTAATTTTTTCAAAGTTCAATCATAAAATTATTGATTTTATGAAAAAACTAAACATATTTGTATAGAGAACTTGTTGCTACATTAAAACACGTTTCCATGGCAGAATTTCCAAAATAATAGAACAAAGCACCTCTCGTTCGTGACCACGTCAGTAATGTTTACATTTTACGGCAAATGTGGTCAAATTCTCCTCATTATAGCACACTGACACGAATAAAAACAATTTCCATAATCGGAGTTAAGGCGTTTCGCCCATTACCTTTCACTGGAGCTTTCCCCGGTGCATCAGCAGCTCCGAGACGCATATCCACATGCCGGCGTTTCGGCCGTCGCGACGCGTCCGCACATTTCGCGTGGTGCCGCACCGCCAACTATTTATTTCTACTCTTCGCCATTGAGAGGTTCACCTGATCGCCGCCAGATGTCCCTGTGGTTAGTTTTAAAAGTGGGACGGCAACCACCGCCGGATTGCGGAAATACGGAATGATGGAGTGTTGGCCGGATATACCGCTATGATTTTATGGACTGTTAAAGATATTTCCTATTTGGTTAAGTAGGTTAATTTTGAGATTCACAAATTAGGTGTCTCATTCTTTAGGATCTAATGGCAACAAACTTTTCTTTAATTGAGTTCGAAGTTAACTTTAAGCGTATACAGAAAAACTTTCTTTTCGAAATAAAAAAATAAGAGGTGGAAAAGTATAAAATACACAATGTTTACTATTATTCCGCTCTATACCTATTATAATCAACTAAATCTTAAAGAGCAAAAATTAAGAACATTTATTATTGTAAAAGTGGCACATATTTTACAAATATAAAAGTTTACAGCAATTTGGCAGCAAGTCAGTGTCCCATATTTTTATTGTAAACTTATACCAATATGTCTTGTAATTCGTACATATTAGACTAGGGTGAATCTGTTTTGAGGTGAATGTGAGGGATGGCATTCCGATTTTTGCAGACGAAGTTGTGTGATAACTAAAGCTCGGATTATAGGCAAAATGCCTTTTTTGCCTATTTTGCCTATTATAATTGTTTTTTGCACTTTTTGCCTTTTTTCGTAAATTCCGCCTATTTGTGCCTTTTGTAAAATTTCATGGTACTACCCATGATATTATTTTATTACTAAACCATTCTGTAATAAAATTTTGGGTCAATAATAAAATATCAATGGTTTGTTTATATAACAGATTTCTAGGAAAATGTACGTGATCGAGACTTGAGGGTTAATTATTTGGAAATCCCTAAGCTTTATTAGTTTATTATCAGTTGTACAGTCGGTTACTGTATCAGAGTTTAGTCACAAATTGCTATATCCTAGTTTAGTTTTGTTGCCTATACCGAAAAGCAAAGAACACGTTTTAAAACGTTTTAAACATTTGTGTGAAAAGATGACATCTAAATTAAGGCTATGGATCGCACCTTATTTGGAACTTTCTCTATAAGGAGATGGAGCATTTTGTAAACCATGCGGCAAATCGGTAAGTTTTATTTATTTTTTTTTCTCGTCCCACAACATAACTAAATTCTAAAGCGGTTTTAGAATTCTAATTATTTTTTTTTAAATTCTCAGATTTCAAGTGGAAAAAAGTACTTTATTGACCAGCATTGTGGAACTCCACTTCATAAACGTAATTTAGAAAAATTAAATTCCTCTGTTAGCCCAAATATCACTGCTGGATAGTTTAAGCAGTGTAAAAAAAAGGAGGAAGACGCATTTAAATTTCATTTATGCCAGATGATGATTGCATCCAACATTCCTTTATATAAAGTTAATAACCCTAGTTTTAAATGCTTTTTCGAAAAATATCTTAATAAATCCTTACCGGACGAGAGTACATTGAGAAAACATACTGTGGAAAAATGTTATATGGAATATATTTCAAAAATTAAGCGGGAGTTTGGGGGCAATTTTTTGTATATTATCGTGGATGAAACGACAGATGTATGCGGCAGGTATATAGCTAATTTAATGATTGGAATTTTGAACGAAAACTTTGCGAGAAAACCTTATTTAGTTGGTTTAGCTAAAAAAATATATTATTACTACTCCTACCCCTTCTTTTTCTTCTTCTTGTGCCACTCCTATCGGAGATTGGAAATCATCAAGGCTATCCTGACCTTGTTTACAGCTGACCTAAAGGGTTCATTAGTGGTACAGCCAAACTACTCTTTCAAATTACGCAACCATGACATTCTTCTACGGCCTGGATTCCGTTTTCCTTCTATTTTTCCTTGCATTATATTTTAAAGTAATGCGTATTTATTTCCTCCTATCAGGTGACCCAAATATTCGAGTTTTCTTGGTTTGATCGTTGACAAAATTTCTGGGTCTTTTCCTATCTTCGCATTACTTCAAAGTTTGTGAATCTTTCAACCCAACTTATCTTCAGCATTCGACAGTAGCACTACATCTCGAAACTTTCAATATTTTTTATATTGTTCTGTTTGAGAGTCCAGGTTTCTACACCGTATAATAGCGTATTAAATACGTAGCCCCTTAGCATTCTTAATCGTAGGGGGATGGATATCTTTGTTGCAGAAAAATTTCTTCATCTTTATGAAGGTGGCCCTGGCAATTTCGATACGTCTTTTTATTTCATTGTTTTAGCCCCCCGTTCGGTTTATTGAAGTCCCCAAGTATTTGTAGCTTGATACTTTTTAAATTTGAATGCCGTTTATACTAATACCTGCTGGTTGCGTCATGTTCTTACTGAAGACCATATACTTGGTTTTTTTGATATTGATACCTATGCCATAATTGTTGCAGGCAATATTTATATTTGTAAGTAATCGTTGTAACTCTTCTACTGTTCTTGCAACTAGTACAGTGTCGTCTGCGTATCGAATATTATTTACAACCTCTCTATTGATTAAGATTCGTTCGTTTGCTTGAAAAAGGGTTTCCTGGCAGATGGTTTCACTATAAACATTAAATAGCAGGGGTGACAAAATGCATCCCTGTCGTACTCCTCTACGTATTTCTATTGCTTGTGATATCTCATTTTCTATTTTGATGTTAGCTTTCTGACTTCAATATATATTGAGAATAATTCGCAGATCTTTATTATCTATTTCCTTTGTTTCAAGAATGTCTCTTAGCTTATCATGGTGTACTCTTTCAAACGTTTTTTCAAAATCGATAAAACATGCATGTACTTCCTATCCCTTGGCTTCCCCATAAAACCCCCCTTCTCGTAAGAGAAAAACGAAAAAAATCGATTTACCAAGAATTAATACGTCTGAGAATGTAGCTGAGATAATTTTGAATAAAAATGTTTATTAGCAATTTTTGTTCTGAAGCTATTTTTTTCTGGCATTTTAAAGTAATTACTATTTTATTGGGAATAAGCCACAATTAAAGGTTAAAATACGTTTTTTGACGTTTCGATTTCAACTTCGGAAATTGTTTTCGATTTCCGAAGTGGAAATAGAAACGTCAATAAACTTACTTTAACCTTCAATTGTGGCTTATTCCCAATAAAATAGTAATCATTTTTTATATAAATATAAGGAACCGTTCTCTCAAAAACAACACTTAAAGCGATCCGCAATTTTGCGAAATCAGCTACGCACGCGAAATCACGTATAAAATTTGTTCGACGATAAAATTCGATATATTTTAATTATGAGTGTTCTATCGACGAAAATCAAAAAGCGTTTTAAAGGTGTAGAGCGAAGCTTTTTTATACAATTTTTCATTTACATTTTGCCGCAATTGAAATCAGTCTCTATAAGAGTGTAAATTTAAGTGTTTAAGTTATCAAATGTAAGTAAACACATAACTCTTTGTATTTTATTATTGTTTGCTTTATACACTTTTATTTCAGTCAAGTCATAAATTTACGAACTTACGATCTGCAAAATATGCATTTTATGCACCGTTTAACATTTCCTTTGGCAACAACATCTAAAAGATGTATTAGTAGTTAGTAACTATTGTTCTGAAATAACTGAGATTTTAGTAAAAATTATAGACTTTTACTTGTACAAACTTACTATTACGTGAAGCATTCTATTCCTGAAGAGCATAACGTTCGTGTAACTTTCGGTACATGAGTCGTAAAATCCAATATACTATGACGATTTTAAGCTTATGTGTCTCTCATCAGACACGTGCAAGTCTAATAAGAACAAACATGAGCTTACAGAGGCGAAATCTACTGTGATGGCAATAAAAGAAGACAATAAATTTAACTATTAGGTTGTAGCGTTTTAAATTTTTCTTTTAACTACGAAATATTGATATGTTAAAAATTTCTAAAGACGCCCCTGTTTTGTCTGTTTGCAACGACGTTAAAATAATCCATAAAAGGCCTATTTTGTTTATCTCGTATTAAAGAGGTGTTAGCACTTTTTTTATTTACATTTAAAATTCCCCATTTCGTACATGTTATTTCTAACTATAATATTTCAACATCATTTTGTCGTCGAACAACGATTTGTTTACATTAAGGCCCCAAATATCCCGGTTGAGAAGAGGTTCTTAGAAAAAATATTGCAAGTACTGTGCTTTTCCTCTCTGAGACGCATTAACTCCGGAAGAGATTCAAGGTTAATTTTAACAATTTGAAGTCGTAAGGAATTTATGTGAGAAGCGTGGAGGGAGGTATTTTGTGTCTGGTTTGAAAAGACCGGCCGGCGAGGGGACGGTTGAGTTAAGGGGGTTGGTGACGCGAGAGATGTCAGAGTAGAAAGATGTTTCGGTAATTAGGAATCGCAAGTCGATTCAATTTTTTTGTGTTATGTCCTAAGACCGGTTAAGGTAATAGTACTCTTTGCAATATGGCAGTTTAAAACAGAGTAATCACCATAAGATTTGTGCAATACACCGGCACTGATGAAATTTGGAAAATTATTATATAGGATGTCCCCGTCGTCAGCTTGCTTCCTCCACCGAACCTAATTCTACATATTTTGATTGTTCGTTCCTGAGCATAGAAATGGTTGTTTTGTCCCTGTTGGAGAATATGTCCAGATAGATGTTCCATAGATGTTAACAAGTTTTTTTTTTGAAAGTTAAGTGCTAAATAGTGAAATCAAGGTAACGTTTAACATATTAATTTTAAAGTAAAGACAGACATTTTTTTTGCTAAAGGTAATAATTGCTTTCATTTAAATTTAAGAAGTGGCAATAATTAGAATTATTTTGTAAACTAAGTGTGGTTGCTGTCAATCTTTTGTTTATTTTGTCTTCAAAATTAAATGTGACATCTGACAGCTAACTCTAATTTGTTTTTGTTGTGACAATTTTTAATTTGCTTGTATAGAAAGATGTTTTATAGAAAAAGTTAAATCTTATATATTTTCATGAACAAGGATATCCTTCAATTTTAATTTAGCCATAATAATAAGATAACCTAGGAACCATTTCGAAGAATTTTGTAGCAATCTCCTTTGTTAACAGGCAACACATGTAAGTTTTTTTTGTAATTTTGTATTTTGCAACTTTTAATAATTTTCGTGCAATCTGTATTTTTGTAACTGTTTGTTAGAGACACAAATAAATGTTTAATTTATTGCCCCAACCATTTTCTTTATTTTAATTTAGAAAAATCTCCTAACCTTTTTTGTATGTTTACTTTTTAGGAAGGAAGAGCTCTTTTCTTCTTTCCTCCAGCAAGTTTAGGATCCTTCAAAGCGGCGCCCTTGTTTCTAAATTGCTAGAAGCCCTTCCTTGTTGTTTATTTGCCCAGTTGTCCAGGGGATTTATGTAAGTAACCCCTTTATTTCATTCATTGTGTAGATACCTCAATCCGACCCATTTATTTCAACTTATCCACGACCTCAGCTCTCCAACAACCAACTGAGTATCGTACGCACTAGTAGCGTTTATTTTGCTTGCCTTATCTTCGCCCCCATAGTTTCTGTCCCCAATTTTATAAGTACCCATATTTTCTTACCCTATGGTAAGCAAAATAATATCGTTACAAGGTACTAATTCAGTTTTTGTCACAGTCTGATAAATATAGTTTGTTTCTGAGGAATAGACTACATTACATATATATGTAAGCCACAAAACGTTTTTTTTTAATACTGTATATTGTGAACAGCGCAAAGGACAAAAAACAATAAAAAACAGTGTTTTTGTTTAGCTAAAGTAGATGTCGTCTTTGCCAGTCGTCACGGAAGTCGAGAAATGTATACATACGTCTTATATTCCTTTGGTATCCTCAAATAGTATCCTAAATATATTAATCAAGGTAGGTACCAATTTGAATACATTTATTTTGACGCTGCATTTTTTCTCTTAATGCAAATTTGTTGCCTGACTTATGCCGACAACTTATCCGGCCAAATAAAGTTTTACTACTTTCTAAATCATCATCATCATTCTGGCCTTACAACCCTGCGTGGGTCCTAGCTTCCTCAAGAATTTCTCTCTAGTCGTCCCTGTCCATAGCCTTTCTCTACCAAGCACGTATTCTCATATTTCCCATGTCTTCATCGATGTTATCAAGAAACCTTGTTCTGGGTATTCCTCTTCTTATCTGACCGATGGGTCTATCAAGGACAGATTTCTAGCTGGGTCATTTTATTCCATCCGTATTACATGCCCTATCCATCTCATACGTCCTATCTTAATATCTTTTAAAATATCAGGTTCCTGGTATATTCTATAAAGCTCGAAGTTGTAGCGTCTTATTTACACGCAATTGTCATTCACTGCTCCATAGATTCGCCTTAGTACTTTTCTTTCGACACATCCTAACATGTTTTCATTATTTTTTGTTTTGGAGTCCAGGTCTCTGAACTATGTGTTAGGACTGGGCGTATTATTGTTTTGTAGAGTTTTATTTTTGTATTTTTCAATATAATTGTGAATATAAGAAGAAGATTGACCCAAAATAGCATCTGTTGGCCTCGCAAATTCGACGGTTTATCTCTGCGGTAGTATTATTTTCAGTGTTAAGGAGCGCTCCCAGGTATACAAATTCGTTCACTGCTTCGATGACGTCGTGGTTGTAGGATTTGTGGTTGCGCGCTTATTTTCATATACTTCGTTTTGTTAATGTTTATTATTAAGCCCAATTTTGTAGCTGATTCTTTTAAAGCTACATATGCCTCTTCTTCTTCTTCAAGTGCCGTCTCCATCAATGGAGGTTAGCGGTTATGGTGGCAAACGTTTGTCTATCTTCAGCTGTTCTTAAGAGTTCCTCAAATCCAAGTCCTGTCCAGTTTCTGATATTACGTAACCAGGACAATTTTTTTCTTCCAATTCCTCGCTTTTCTTCTATTTTGCCTTTTATTATCAACTGAGGGATGTAGTATTTCTCGTTGCGCAACAAATGCCCTAAATAACTGGTTTTTCTTCTTTTGATTGTTCTCAATAGTTCTTTTTCTAAATTGAGTCTAGCTAGTACTTCTTCATTTGTTTTTCGTGCTGTCCAAGGAATTATGCCTCTCGTATATCGTTTTCCGTTCTACCAACAATATTGATATCATTAGCATAGGCAGGCATTTGCACTGATTTATTATATACTGCACCAATGGTTGTGATTTGTGACATAATGTAAAGTGAGGCTACTTTGTGACACATATGCCTACTTTGTGACAGTGGCCTCTAAAGTTAAACCTAAAGTTAAAATGTTTTATTTCAATAGTAGACTATGTGCGCTATCTAGGGGACAATAACCAAATTTCTCAGTGCATCTTCGCTCGTCATGCCAAAGCTGATTTGATCGTCGTGAAAACAGGTGATATTGGTTTGGCGCGCAAACTTTGTCTTGCCCAAAAGAATTATTAAAAGATATTTCTACCAAAGTAAGTTTATATTTTAACACAATATGTTGCCTCAATTTAGTTCTAAAATGTTGTCTTTTATTAGTTTGTTTTAACGTTGTTTCATGAAAATATTTAAAAAAAGTACAAACACAGGGTCTACTTTGTGACACATGGAATTTTACAAAGTAACCCCTGGTGTGTTGATTAAAATACTAATATTAATTTATTTTTAGATAAAATGCCATAAATCTATAAAAGAAAGATTGGAAGTTGCAACTATGTCAATTATACCAAAGAGAAGTTAGCAGAAGCTCTTGATGACATCAGGAATAAACGCCTTTCGCTTCGTGGTGCTGCAGAAAAATACGGCATTCACCGAAATACTTTATGGCACAAAACTAAAAACAAGCACACCAAAAAACATGGACAGCAAAAAGTGAAGAGGAGGAAAATGTGTTTGCAGTCCATTTAATTAGGGTATCAGCTTTCGGTTTGCCAGTATCCACTTTTAACCTTCGATGTATTGTAAAATCGTTTTAAGACCGTCAAGACAAAAATGTTAAACCCTTTAAAGACAATATGCCAGGAGTGGAATGGGTAAAATCATTTTTAAAACGACATCCGCAACTTTCTCAGAGGATAGCTCAGAATATTTCACATGCTAGAGCTCAGACTGACGAAGAAATGATAAATAACTTCTTTGATAACTTAGAGTTGGAGTAACAAGACATTTCTGCATGTAACATTTGGAATTACGATGAAACCAATCTTGTCGATGACCCAGGACAAAGCAAAATAATAACTAAAAGAGGAATCAAGTATCCTGAACGTATCAGAAACGCGTCTAAAGCATGTACTTCTTTAATGATATATGGAAATGCCAAGAGTCAATTAGCTCCACTTTATATTAATTATAAATCGCAAAAATTATTGAACACTTGGACTGAAAATGGGCGTCTAAATGCACGATATAATAGGACAGCTTCAGGATGGTTTGATTACCAAGTTTTTGAGGATTGGTTTCTACGACTACTACTTCCAATATTAAAACGACAAGAGGGACGAAAGGCAATCACAGGTGACAATGTTCATATATAAATCAGCGAGTCATTCAAGAATGTGAAGCTAATGACATTCGCTTTATAGCACTACCACCTAACACCACGCATTTGCTCCAGCAACTAGACGTGACTTTTTTCCGCCCTATGAAGGAAATAGGCGGAAGATCTTGAATACATGGAAGACAAGTGGTCACGGTAGCAAACTTTCTTCTATACCAAAAGATGAGTTTCCTAGTCTTTTAAAAAATCTGATGAACCAATTAGATGAGGCTAACAATTTAAAATCCGGATTTAGAATGACTGGAATTTTTCCTTTAGATCGCCAGCAATTCTTAGATCGTTTATGTAATCGTATTGTAACAGCAGATGTCCAAATAGCTGAAACTGTTGGGAATAGTTTTATTGAACATCTAACCAATATAAGAACGGAAACTACCAAAGGAAGGCAGATAAAAAAAAAACGTTTGAATGTTCCACCAGGAAAAAGTATAAGCAGTAGTGACTTTAACAACGATATTACCGCTGTTGTAAATTCAGAAAATGATGATGTCTCAGCCGACCTCTGGAACCCAACAAAAAAAACGCCAGAAAAATAATTCATATGATTCAGATACTGCTAGTGAAGATGAACACGAACCTGAATATATGGAAAGTGATGATAGTTCATGGGATGAACATCTTTCTAGCGTTGAAAACGAACATTCTTCAGATGATGTTTTAATATCCGAAGAAGTGGCCAAGTCAGTGGGAAAGTAAGTAGTAGTTCAATTCAAAGAAAAATATATTCCTGGCCAAATCACCAATGTCTCCAAAACAGGAGCAATGGTTAATGTAATGGAACGTGTTGGGGAAAACAATGGAAGTGGCCTGAAAAGAAGGATGAAATATTTTATAAAAATGAAATGATTATGAATCAATGAATGAAATGATAGCTATACTTGAATAACCCTAGGGATTTTATAAAGTTTTATAATATCTCTTTATTTAGTTACCCGTATTTTTCAGCTTTTTTGTTATCTAAATGACGTTAAATATTCTTAAATATTTTTTTGTTTAATTTTATGTAAAATAAAATGTTTTTTTAATATCTGTTTCATTTCTTGCCGATATATAATTTTTTTTACTAATCTGCTATTAAAATTTTTCTTTCTAAACAATGTACGGGTGTTTCTTTGTGCGACAGTCAGAATTCCATGTAAATATCAGAAAAATTTACGTGTCACAAAGAAACCCCTACCCATGGGGCAACTTTGTGACAACTTTTTTTGACATTTTCTTGATTTCTATAACATATAGCGCGTTATACTTTTCACTGAACATAAAGGAAAGATTGAGCTTTCAGGTAGTATTTTTAAAATTATAATAAACCGAAAGTGTATGTACTATATCGACACAAAACCTAAAAAAGTGTCACAAAGTAGCCTCATTTTATGGTACGTATAATTTTTTTCATAGCCAGATTGAACAGTATACAGGAGAGTGGGTCTCCCTGACGTAGCCCGTTATTTGTTTTAAAGGGTTCAGACAGTTTCCCCTGAATTTGTACTCTACATTCAACTTTTTCAAGAGTTTTGTTAAATTTACTTACAGATTTCGTATTCCTAGCTCTTTTATTACTTTAAACATTTTTCTTTTATTCAAAGAGTCGTAGGCTGCTTTGTAGTCTATAAATATGTGATGAGCATCTATGCCATATTCCAGTGTTTTTTCTAAAATTTACCTCAAGGTTACAATCTGATGAATTGTCGATTTACCACCTCTGAAACCAGTCTGGTATTTCCTACTATCCGTTCTGCGTATGGTGCCATACAGTGATGTAGTACTGTGGAAAATATTTTATACGCTGCAGTTAGAAGCGTAATTCCTCTGTGGTTAGAGCTTTTAAAGATATCTCCTCTTTTGTATATGGTGCAAATTATTCCAATATTCCAATCATTGGGGAGTTATTTCTGTGTCCATATTTCTTTTATAAGCTACTGTAATGCCATTATGGTATCATGGTCACCTTCTTTATATTGGTCAGCTGGGAGAATATCTATTTCAGGTGAATTGTTTTTAGCTAGCTTTTTAACTGCATCTGTAACTTCAAGAATCGTTGGTGGTTCCTCTTTTCTCTCGTCTGTTTCCCTTACCTCATATCTTTCGTCTTCTAGGTTTTATTCTTCTTCCTCTATATTAGGTGCCTCGTTAAAGTATTCCACCCATCTATTTAATACATCTTTCCCTGCTGTTAACTTTTACTGTACAGCATTACGATAATCAGTGAACGGAAAATCAGTTAAATTTACCAGAAAGTAACCAACAGTAACATGTCCATCACATTTTTCAAGGAAAAACTGGTTTGTTAAAGGAAAAGTTGGTTTCTCAACTGGTAGATTTTTCTAGATAAACCAATCCAGAGCAATAGTTGCCACATCGTGAAAGTCACCATATAGAACAAATGCAAAGTTTCATCAGAAGAAGATGTGTCACATATTACGCAAAAAAATCAGCAAATAATGGTAGAAAATTTGAAGAAAATAAAACTCACTTTTCTCGTTTCAGGTGTATTCAGTGCAATAAATTCTATCGTATCGCGTGTTTTTGCGAGGTTCATTTATGTAATCTATAGATATTTGTACACAAATATTATATTTTTTCATTTATTTCTATAACTAGAAACATGTATTGCTAATCTTAAAGAACATTTACTGATTTTTTGCATTAAAAAAACAGTTTCTTAAGTTATATATAAATAATACTTAGTTTCAAGAAGCTACATAATTATATTGTTTTATTGTTAAACAGAGTGTCTTAAAAATGCAGGCTTAATATATAAAAGAGTTCATCAGGCTAATGAGAAAATGTATTCCATATGAATAAAAGGGTATTGTGAAGCACAGTTGTATCATGCAGCCTAAAATACACTAACGGTGTATTTCGGTTAGTGTATCCTCTTCCAGTGCCATCTCCACCAATGAAGGTTGGCTATAACCATTGCAAATTCGTCTGTATCTTCTGTTTTTCTTAAGAGTGTCTGTGTGTTTAACCCGGTCCAGTCGCGAATGTTTTTCAGCCAGGATATTTGTCGTCTACCAGGATGTGTGTGCCCCAAATATGCTGTCTTTCGCCTTTTAATGGTGGTCAAAAGTTCTCTGTCTCTTCCCATTCTGTGCATCACTATTTCGTTCGTAATATGATCGGTTCATGGTATCTTTAATATATATAATTTCGGTTTACAACGTTCTTCGACGTCTTCCGATTTCCAATCTCCATCTCATTCTATCGTTCCATAGATCGTCTTCCAGTTCTCTTTCTCTGATTTCTTTATCAACTCCTTCTCTCCAACTTCTTCTAGGCCTTCCTGGTCTTCGCCTACCTCTTGGTTGCCATTCAAGAATTTGTCTTGGTATTCTATTCTCCGGCATTCTCCTTACGTGTCCGTACCATCTGAGTTGTGTCGTTTTGATGTCATCAACAATATTATGTGTAACCCCCATGATTTCTCGGACTCTCTCGTTTGTTATTCTGTCGCGTCTGGAGATTCCCGCCGAGCGGCGCCAGAAGTCCATTTCTGTTGCTCTAAGCATTTTCTCTGATCTGTCTTTTAGGGGCCACACTTCGCATCCATATGTTGTGATACTTTTTATTATGGTGTTGTATATTCTTCTTTTGTTGTCTTTGGAGATGTTTTTATCCCACAGTACGCTGTTTAGTAAGGCTATGCCTTTTCTTCCCTGTGTATTTCGTTCCTTAATGGCTGCATCTAATTTTCCGTCTTGAGTGATTTTTACTCCTAGGTATTTGTAGTTATCACATATTTTGATCTCTTGATTTTCCTCTACGAGAAGGTTATGTTGATCTCCTCCGATACTCATGTACTCAGTTTTTTCCATATTCACTTCCAAACCCCACTCTGTAAACTCTTCTAATAGTTTTCGCATCATGTAACTAAGGTCTTCAGAGTCCTGTGCGATGATGACCTGGTCATCTGCAAAGCACAGAGTGTACAAAGTTAAGTCTATTAGTGGTATGCCCATATTCGTACATTTTTTCTTCCATTTGTTGAGTGCTGCTTCGAGGTATATTTTGAATAATGTTGGGGATATACAGCATCCTTGTCTTAGTCCTTTAGTCACTTTGAATCCCGGTGTTATCAGATTTCCTGTTTTAATTCTTGTTGTTTGTTGGTAGTACAACGTTTTTACTGCTTCAATCAATTCTATATTTATATTTGTTTTCCCCAGTGCCTCCCATAATTTATCAAGCGGGATACTGTCATATGCTTTCCTAAGGTCTACGAACGTCAGATGGACTTCTTGGCCACGAGCAACTTTCTTTTCAATTATCTGAGTAATAGAGAAGACATGGTCTATTGTAGATCGACCTGCACGAAAACCAGCCTGTTCTTCGGCTTCCATATCTTGGTATTCTTCTTCTATTCGATTTTTTATTATTTTCCCATATATTCTGCTAATACTACTAGTAACTGCAATTCCTCTATAGTTTTCAGGTTTCGATTTATCTCCCTTTTTATGGATGGTGCTCATATGCGATTCTTTCCATTCCTCAGGTATTTCATGTTTATTTATGCATTCCTGGAAAAGTTGTCGTAGTCGTTGAATTAGTATTTTGGGTCCATGTTTAATGAGTTCCGGAGCTACATTTCCGGGGCCAGGTGATTTGCCATTCTTTAGATGTCTGCATACGGTTTCGACTTCTCTCTCATTTATTCTGATTGGTGACCCTATCAGCCTGACGCCTTGTAAACCATAGTTCTCTATCTGTTTGAAGGGCTCTCTTGTCTCTGTTAGTAAATCTTTAAAGTATTCTTCCCAAGTTTGCGGTGATATGGACTGGATAATATCTCTTTTTTTGTTGTTTCTTAAATTTTTTAACAGTTTCCAGCTTTCTGAACTTTGGCTTCCACCAATGTATGTATTTATCATGGTGCACTTTTTTTCCCAGGATTCATTTTTCTTTTGGCAAATTTTTCTTCTGACCATCGCTTGCATTCTTTTGTATTCGATTCTGTCTTCCACATTTTTTGTGTTCAGATATTTTTGATACAATTTTCTTTTCTGTGTTATTTCCTGCGAAATATCTTGATCCCACCAATATGGTTTTTGTTGTCCGATCTTTTCATATCGCCCTAGTGCTTCTAGGGCAGCGGCGTGTATACATTCTTTGATGGTTTTGTATAACTGATTAACATTCCTGGTATTATCTTCCGTTTCAATTAGTTTTTGTTCCAGTCTACGTTTATATAGTTTTCTAACACTTTCTTGGTGTAAACTATTCAAATTGTATCGTACTTCTTGTACTTGCTCCTTTGTATGATTATCTTGCGGCGTTTTCTGTTCTCTTTTATGTGGGAATGAAATATCTGAACGTAGGAGGTAGTGGTCACTGCCACAAGTGGGTCCTCTACATGCTCTTACGTCTTTTGTTTTCAGTCGACTTTTTTGTTTAAGGATGACATAGTCTATAACTGATTTTAAGTTTCGGGTTTCCTGAGTCCACGTATATTTATGAATGTTTCTATGTTGGAAATATCCATTCATGATTCTGAGTCCATTCTGATCACATATATCTATTAACCTTTCTCCGTTATTGTTTGTATTATCTTCTCCATATCTACCTATTACTTTATCGTTGTTCTTTTTTCCGACTCTGCTGTTGAGGTCTCCCAAGATTATTATTTCTCTTGTGTTACCCACCTTTGTGATTTCTTCATTCAGTTGTTCAAAAAAGTTATCTTTCACATTTACAATCGCATCGTCATTGATTGCATATATGCCCAGAATGGTCAGTCTGTATCCTTTTATACATATATTCATTTTTATCATTCTTTCGTTGATACCTTCCCATGATGTGATGTATTTTCTAAAGCGACGGTGTATCATAATGGAGACTCCTTGTTGAGCTCTACGTTCTTTTGTGACTCCGGTGTAGAAATGATCGTATTTACCTAGGTTTTCTGATCCTTGTCCTTTCCGTTTCGTTTCCGTAATAATAGCTATGTCTATCTTCATTTTGTTTAGTTCTTCTAAGATTTCTGGAGTTTTCTTTGAGATCCCTTGGACGTTCCATGTCGCAAAAATCATTTTCCTGTTCCGTAGCATTTTTCGTCGTCGTATATCAGTCCGGTTCCGAGGCTGGATTTTGGAATTTTTAACCTTTACCATTTTTGACGAGTATCGAGTGGTTAACCCGATGCCCCAACCCCCAACTTGGAGGACCAGGGTTTGATTTTGGAGCTTTCCTTCTCCTAGACGGTTTGCTTTCACTGCAGCTTAAGAATATCGTCTGTCCTACCTGTTGGTCCGCGGATGGTATTTTATTTCCCACCTACCCGCCAGCTGATGCTGGTGAGGGCTTTCCCCTATCCGCCACCCGGGGACGCGCTCTCTAGGAGTTCCAGGCTCTCCCGAGAGCATGGTATCTTTAAAATTGTCCTAAAAGCCACATCACAAAAGCTTCCAGTTTTCTCATTAAGTCAACATTAACAGTCCAGGCTTCGACACCATAAAGAAGAATAGAGTGGATATAACATTTTACCATCCGATATCGGATTTGCAAATTGAGTCTTTGGTTACTCAGAAATTTCCTCATCTTCAAAAAGGCTGCTCTTGATTGCTCTCTTCTTGAGCGAATTTCTGATTTCGGATTCAGATCTTCCGTAATCCAGACTCCTAAGTATTTCATTTTATCCAGTTGCTCAATATCTTTATTTTTTATCTGGATCTTTGTAATGACTTTGCTCCTCTTACTGATAACCATGGTTTTTGTTTTCTTTATGTTTATTGTTAATCCAAACTGTTCCCAGTATCACAAATTGTGTTTAGTAACATCTGCATGTCTGTCTCACTTTCAGATAATGACGGTATCGTCAGCATAACGGATGTTATTTATGTTTTTACCATTTATCTTGATCTCTTCTCTACAGTTTTCAAGGGCCTTGCGTAAATAATTTTTCGGAATATATATTAAATAGTTATGGTGAGAGTACACAGTCCTGTTTCACTCCTCTAATTATCCATTTTTGTCAAGTACTTTTTTCTTTAGACATTCCATGAGAATGTTATGTTTAACTTTGTCGAAAGCTTTCTCGTAGTCCACAAACGCAACGAAAAAATCTTTTTGTTGGTCTCGACATTTTTGGGCAAGAGTTGTGAAACTATACAGAGCTTCCACTGTGCCGAAGCCGTTGCGAAAGCTAAACTGTCTATTACTCATATCCGCTTTGCACTTCTTGAATATTCTTGCATGTATAATCTTTAAAAATGTTTTTAATAAGTGTGACATTAAGCTGATTAATCTATAGTCATTACAGTGTTTGGGGTTCTTGGTTTTTGGTAGCGGAACAAAGGTCGATAGCAGCCATTCTGTACGTATCTCACCAGATTTGAATATGTTGTTAAAGAGTATAGTTATTGCACTTAAATTGTCTTTTTTCCATAAGTTTAATCAGCTCGATATGAACCTCATCTTGCCCAGGGCTCTGCCAGATTTTGAGTTGTTTATAGTATGTTGGACTTCAGATTCTAATATTATTAAAGCTTCCTCGTTATCAATTTGTGTTGGTTCCGTTCTTGTGTCCATGAAAAGATCTTATATATTTAGTCCATACTTGTTTTATGTCTATTAGGTTAATAATAGGTTTATTGTTTTTGTCAATTAATCGGTTAGGTATATTTGTTGCTGATTTTCCAGATAATTCTTTCACTTTTTTATGGAAATTATAATGATCATGCTTTTTCTGCAATTCTTCCACTTCGATACATGTTTCCATCATCCACTTTTCCTTAGTCTCTTTTATTTTGTTCCTTATTAGTTTATATTTTTTTTCTGTACTTATTTGGGTTTTTATTTCTTTATATTTTCTTTTTTGTTCCATGATTTCCAGTATTTCTTGAGTCATCCAAGGTTTTCAAATTTCTGTTTTCTTTTGTAGAGTTTATTTCTGTTTTTTTTTATAACAGAATCTTTGATTTTGCTTCATATAATGTTCACATTCTCAGTGTTTTTCTTTTCTGTTGTTAATTTTTTCATTTCTTGATTGATACGAGTTGAAGCCTCAGCACGGATTTCATTAACCTTGAGTAACTGAGTATTCACCTTAGAACTTCTGGATTTTATTATCTCTTCTACTCTTAGTTTCATTTTTGAGACAAGGAGGTTCTGGTCTGAGGAGATATCTGCTACGGGAAAAGTCTTAACGCTTACAATTGAATTTCTATATCTTAGATTGGTTAGAATAAAGTCGATCTGATGTCCAATGCAATTTTGTTCATTATCCTATGGTGACCTCCAGTTATACAGGTTAGTGTATATAGAAACATTTTACAAATAAGTTTAAACATAAATTTATATATATATATATAATTTAAATAAATTTTAATAAACATAATTTATATAAAAAAAAACAAAAACTAACCAATGCATGTTAAAGCAAACGTGTTTATTTAATCATTTTTTTAAACTTCATTTTAAATAATTAAATATTAATAACTAGAGGCTTAGAAGAGGGAGATTGGAGAGATAGGAAAAGATGGAGGCTGAAATGCGGGAAGCGGCAATCGCCGTAGGACCCCCGTTATATGATGATGATGAAATATTAATAACTAAGCTGTTTTTTTAGAATGTTCCTGATGTAATTACACTTGCTTTAACTACAACATCCTCTTTTAAAAATTACCTAGCGTCTAAAAATACAAACAATCCATCAATCAATCTCGCAATAAAAACAAACCAAATCTATTTTTGTTCCATATATGAAAAACAAAGGAACATCCTGTTTAGAACTCGCACAGGTGTCTAGGCTGGTGACGCTTACTATTTGGCAAAGGAATGCGAGTCGTTCACGATCTAGCTCGTCAAATATATATTCAAATCGCGTTTTACAAATACCTATACCCTGCCCTCATTTATATTTCAACAGGTGCTAGAAGGTAGAAGATTAAATTCAGTTCAGGATTTTGAAAACGAGGTTTAAATTTAATATTACGGGATTTTTATTTTTACGAGAGAAGTTTACTTGTTTAGTAAAAAATGGATCGCTTATGACGACAACATTGTTTGGTGAAAGAAGACAGGTTAAGTTTTTAAGTGGCAAAGGTACTCTTTTTTTGGGAGTACCAAGTTTTTTTCGAAATTAAACCTAAATGTCATTACGATAAACTTGTTTTCCTCTCAGAAGCTTAATAAAACGCTTAGCTCGACTTTCTTGTAAGCGATGATGAACCATTATGTGGTATTGTGTGCCAGCATTTAGTTTGTCTTGACACTTGGGATTTTAAAAACGATTCCTTAACTTGCAAGCTTTTACTTACGTTGTTATTATTGTTATTAAACAGTTTCCAGAGTTTTCGTATGGTTAGCTCTGCTGGTAAAGAAAATCTGTATAACGTTTGGGAATGGCAGTAATGAGATTTACTGTACTTTAGAGACTCCACATTATTTTTAATAGCGGCTTGTTTGATATTATTTTTCCTTTTGCTCTGTCTCTCCCAGTTCTTTAGGCATTTCAAAACAAATTGTTTAACCTTTTGGCAATATTTAAAATTTTGTCCTTTTTCACTAATAAAATATCCATAAAAGCTTGTCTACATACATTTACTATTAAACCATCCCTTCTTTTAACCATGGTAACCAACGTTCTGAAAAGACACGGTACATGAAGAAAAAGATCCCTTCTTTTAAGAAAGTATAGTACGGAAATAGATTTTGATTTGATTCCGCCCTTATTTTGTTTTCTACTTCTTTTTGGACAAGAAACACTGCAGTGTTTAATATAAAATTGCCAGGAGCAATTTTGTTTGAGGATCTCTAAAATGAGTGGAAAATTGTTTAATATTCCATCTGGTAAGTAATGATGTATACTGGAAGGGCTGATATGGTTTACCAACATGTCCACATTTTGGAAACATCGGTAATGATTTTGTAAGTAACTATAAGAAAACGGTACTTTTCACGAGGTACTATCAAACTCTCCTATTTCGTTTCACAAATGCGTTTCGCGTTTGGAAGCAGATTTAATTTTTTTCTGCGATTTGTTAACTTTAACTGTAAAATATTGTCCATAAAGCATTTTTGGCATTTTCAGAATATTTATTGCTAAACACAAGAAAAACCACACAAATGCAGTATAGAAGTTTAGTACAACGTAAACAATGGATTTCGCTCTTAACTCGCGAGTTAGTCTGACATGCTCCTTAGCCTTTTTTTTTAAATCCAATTTTATTCCTATTGGTTAACGTGGCAATGTCGGTGGTTGCATCTAGAGCTTGTTTTACATTCTGAATATTTTGTGTATTGAGATTTCGACTTTATATTAAAACTATATAGCAACTGGTCGCCGCTTCGATTACGAGTAAAATGACGTATAAATCGCAAAATCGTAAAACATATGACTTACCGGGTTTTGCATTTGTTGATTTGGTAATCCCAATTGTGTATCCGTACATTATAAAACGGTTAAGCATGTAGTTGTGTGCATTTTTGGTGAGCAATTTTTTATTCCAAAGATTGTCAATCAATCAATCTTCTACATAACTTTTTTTTAAAGATATCTATACAAAGTATATGTTGAGATCCAAAATAAGTACCACAGCCCACACAACAGACATGATTTGCCTTTTAAGCTAGCTGATAAAGAGAAATGGTTAAATTAGTTATCTATGGACAATAATTTAGAGTTTAAAAATATCCCTTCTGACTCAAATTCAGAAATTACAAGTAACGAATGCAGTTCTGATAAAGAAAATGTTGATATAATGATATAATGTTTATAGTCATATTGGTGTACCAGCTTTTATAGAAAAATCTAGATGACAGTAGTCCTGGAGGCATTTTTGCTAGCTATTTTTTGTTAGATGAATTTGTAGAATTTCTTGTTTTTTAAACAAATATATTTGCTCAGCAAATTTACACCATGCAAACCTATTAACTTAAAAGAGTTCAAGAAGACCTTTTAGGTAAAAGTCGTCTTTATCCACTTTTTTTTTTTATTGTAATATAACTGTTTTGGGAATAAATCTACTAATGGGAATAAAACAATTTTCCAGTTAATGTAAGTTTTAGTCCACTTCTCCATATTTACACGAAGCTTTTGTTAGTCAATGCATGGCAGTGAAAATCTTTAATTAGTGACTTACCAATATGCATGTAAATGATAACTTCCGACAATCATCCCGTGATAATTCCTTATTTGATAAACTTCTGCAGTATAAGGCTATTACAATATCCATAGCATGTGATGGGAGTGATAAAATAAAACAGCTTTTGCAAGTTATCATTCACTGAAAGATTGAAGGAAAACGTAGCGTTGAAGCAAAACAAATATCTTTGCTCTGTAATCTCAGAGAATGGTTCAAGTGTTCTTTAAACCTTTTACCAGCAGCTGCAAACAGATAGTGATGATGATCACCAACCTTTGGAAAAAGACAATACCTTAAGAATAAGAATAAAATTATACACAACTGTATAACGCCGTTTTAAGAACATGACATTTTTCTTTAGTTTGGAGATTAGCTCAAATAATATTAATTCCAAAACCCGCAAAATTTTTGAAGAAAATAAAATGATACAGACCTATTAGCTTACTCCTTATTATGTCTAAAATATTAGAAAAATTGCTGTTATCCAGAATAGAGCCAATTTCAATGACAAAAAAATATTACTTCATCACTAGATTGGCTTTAGGCCACAGCACGCACCACTGAACAAATTCACCGGGTTTACCAAACAGTAAATACGCTAATTACTAAAAAACAGAAAATATTGCTTCAAAATCTTTTCAGAAATGACTCAGGCATTTGACAAAGTCTGGCATAACGGTCTTTTATACAACATCAAAAAATTCCTTCCTAACAATTACTTCCAAATCCTAAGGTCCTACCTGTAAGACTGCTATTATCTTGTAAAACATCACGATGAGTATACCAGATTTTACAAAATTATGTCTGCAGTTCCTCAAGGCCCTGTCCTTGGACCAGTGCTATACCTGATATTCACTAAGGACTTACCTACATCACCAGAAGTCACAACAGCAACTTATGCAGATGACACACATTACACAGTAATCTCTTAGCAGCTCTAGCATTATACCAAGTACAGGCTAAGCTAAATACAATACAAACTTGGCTAAAAATGTGGCGTTTATGAGCTAACGAGACAAAACATGCGCAGGAAACATTTACAAACCGTAAGGAAAACTGTTCTACGTTATCTTTAAACGGTCAACCAGTGGCACAGAAAATACTTAGGAATGTATTTCGATCGCAGGCTCACATGGACAAAAAATATTTTTAGCAAGCGACAACAGCTGGGCCTTAAACTCAGCAAACTATATTGGTTAATAGGCCGCAAGTCAAAACTCTGAATCGAAAACAAAATTTTAACATATAAAGGTATTTTAAAATCCATTTGGAGCTATGGAATGCAGCCATAGGAAACATCAGCTAGACCCAGTATTGACATTATTGAAAGATTCCAATCAAAAGTCCCTCAAATGATAACTAATGCTCCATGGTACGATCCAAACAAGAAGATATCTCTTTATCAAACTCTGCCAACGATATAAACAGAGACTAAGGGACCACCCCAATATTTTAGCCCAAAATTTAATGGCATAACCAGTAGGACGAAGGCTCAAACGAAAGGCCCAAGCTGACCTGTAAACTATAAACTAGTCACAGAAGCCTAATACAATCTAGAATCAGAAGCCCAACCAAACCCTAAGACATACATGACACTATTTTAGTGCCAAGAATACACAGGCAATTGCCAATGGGCCATTTTCTACAAAACATTTTTTTTTCTTTAATAATATTTATATTATTAAATCCTCCTCATCTACCTTTTCTTTTTCGTAAGAATGTAGTGGAGTCATGTAATTTGTTTGACTATTTCTGTCCAATCTCTTCTGTGCTTGTTGTTTTGCTTCGGAGAATGAGTAACCAGTCATGTCCTTTATTTGATCCGATGCCTCCTTGCCTTCTCTTCGTCTAGTTATATGTCCAAAATATCTCAGTATATTTTGGATGATAGTTGTGATGAGTCTAGTTTTTATGTTAAGTTCTGCTAGAATTGAGTTGTTTGTGCGATGGGCGGTCCATGGTATGCGCATCATTTTTCGGTAGACCCACATTTCAAATGCCACTATACGCTTTCGATATTGTTAAATATTGTCAGACAATTTACAAATTAATATGTAAATATATTGGGATGTTAAGTAAAAGAAGTTTCAATCGAGCATCATACTATTCTAATAATAACTATATACCTTAGTTCAGTAACCCAAACATAAGTGGGTGTTCCAGAAAATAAACAACGATTGCTCATCACGAGCAGCGTCGACACCCCACGGCCGCGATTTCATTTTCTCCAATTACCTCTGTCTATGGCATAAGTGTGAGCCAAGTCTTATTTCTGCGTGGTTACGCATCTTTGTTTTGTAAAATTTTGATTTTTATTTAGATAAGAAACACTAGAGTCAGAACCAATCAACTACAGACAATAATAAGTTACCGCAGATTACAACCGATAACAATAGAGTCCTTAATGTATGCAGACGACATAGTACTAATAGAAGATTCCGAGAATAAAATGCAGAAACTAATGGATATATGGGTAGAACAAATAGAAGAACTAAAAATGGAGATAAACGAGGAAAAAGGTAAGATAATGATTATCAGCGGCAAAGGAGATAAGGAAGATAATCAAATAAAGGTAAAATGTAAAAACTCAGAATTGGAAATAGTAACAACTTACGAATACCTGGAAAGTATAATAACTAATGACGGAAAGACTGGGAAATAACAAATAGAGCAAAGAAATCAAACAAGTTATATTATGCGTTAGCCCCAATAATGGGAAAAAGAGAACTTGCACGAGAAACAAGAATAAAAATATATAACACAATAGTGACCGACTGTGCTCTATGCAAGTGAAAACTGGACAATTCTGGAAAAACATAAGAGCAGGATAAACGCCATGGAGATCAGACATCTAAGAAGGATAGTTGGAAAGACAAAATGGAATAGAATAAGCAACGAGACTATTAGGAGAATGGCCAACCAGGAACCGATAATGAATAAAATAGCAAAGAGGCAGATGAACTGGTATGGGCATCTGATGAGGATGCAATCCAATAGAATAACAAGAAAAGTTTATGAAGCAAACAACATCGGAAAAAGAAAAAGAGGCAGACCAAGAAAAAAATGGATACAGCAAGTAGTAGAGGCGGGAAAACTTAAACAAAAATCACTCGAGGAATTGAAAATAATGGCAGGAAACAGAAAATAATGGAAGAGGTGGGTAAATGGAAATTAAAATAGCTAGGCCAAATCCGACACCCTAATAGGGTAAAAGGAATGGGAGAAAGAAAGAAATAAAGAAATTGCATCGCCCATTGAAAATGCCGCCAAATGTGGGGAACACAGTGCGATTCGGTTTTTAACAGTAAGGATTTAATTCACGTAGAGTTATTGACTTTGGGTGAAACAATAAATTCAGATTTCCTATTCTTATAACCCGTCCTTTTAAAACCGCCTTAACTACTCCTCTCTCAAAATGGAAATTAGACCAGGCAAATTGGACACTTTTCTCAGACCAAATAGACCAAAAACTCCCATATCTCCCTGACCCTAGTACCTCAAATATATCTTGAACTTATCTAAAATTCCCTGAGTTAATATTAGAAGCAGGCCACAAAGCAGTCGGAAAAACCAAAACTCTAAAAACTCACACGCCAGTACCGTGGTGGAATACTAAATGTGACGAAGCCATCAAAAAATACAAGCGAGCTTTTAACAAATTCAGACGATGTCCTACTACACAAAATCAAATAAAATATAAAAAACTGAGAGCTGAATCTCGATATCAAATTAAGCAAACTAAAAAACAAAACTGGAAATCTTTCGTGGCATCCATCAACAACTCTACTCCCCTGTCTGCATTATGGAGGAAAATTCGTCAACTATCTGGAAAACAGCAAAACGCCCAAATTAGTTTCTTAAAACATAATGATCAATTCATTACCTCAACACAAGAAATCACAGAAATTTTTGCAGACCTTTACGAACAAAATTCCAGCACTAACAACTACTCTCCAAATTTTCTTCAATTTAAATTTAGAAATGAAAAAAAAGGAGATAATGATCACGGAGAACACGGAAGACTACATGAACTCGCCAATTTTACTTGAAGAAATGGACGATGCATTGTTTGGCATAAAAAACTCTTCTCCGGGTCCAGATGATATACCAATAATTTTTCTCCAAAAACTAAGCACAAATGCTAGAATATACCTCCTTAATGTTTTGAACCAAATGTGGATTCAGCACTACTTTCCAAAGTCTTGGTCAGAATCATATATTATCCCAATCCCTAAACCCCAAAAACCGAAAACAGATCCCCAGTCCTATAGACCAATATCCCTAACCTCGTCAACCTGTAAGCTATTTGAAAAGATTATAAACCGTCGTCTTACATGGTTTCTGGAAGATAAAAAATTGCTTATCCCGGAGCAAAACGGCTTTCGTCAAAATAGATCAACGACGGATAACCTAGTTGATCTTGAATCCGAAGTTCACGAAGCACTCATTAACAAACAACACTGTCTAGCTATTTTCTGCGATATAGCAAAAGCCTACGATTGCACATGGAGATATGGTATAGTAGAAAAGCTTCACTCCTGGGGTATTAATGGACAATTCCTAAAATTTGATCAAAATTTTCTTTAACTTAGAACATTTAAAGTACGATCAAATGGAACACTATCATCAAGTCGAATCCAGGAAAATGGAGTCCCCCAGGGATCGGTATTAAGTGTAACTTTATTTCTTGTTGCAATTAACGATATCTTGGAAAAATGTCAACATCCAGTAAAAGCAAGACTATACGCAGACGATCTGGTTATCCTACTAAGAGGAACAAATTTAGAATCCACCCAAAGAATCCTACAAAGCGCATTAAATAATCTCCAGAAATGGTCTGACAAAACAGGACTCAGTTTCTCTAACGAAAAAACAAAATGCATGCTCTTCTCAAAAAAGCGAAAAGAGGATAATCCAATTTTAACATTGAATGGTAAAAATCTGGTATTTGTAAAAGAAATAAAGTTCCTCGGTCTTACATTTGACAAAACATTGAATTGGAAAAGTCACATTAAAAATCTAAAAGGTACTTGCCAGCAAAGCATTAATATTTTAAAGACACTGTCGAACATCAACTGGGGCAGCGATATGGCAACTCTTCTACGAATCTTTTCATCATTAGTTTGATCAAAAATTGACTACGGCTCAGTGGTATATAACTCAGCCAAAAAATCTGTTCTTAAAGAACTAGATGTAATCCAAAATACGGGACTGCGAGTCGCTTTGGGTGCCTTTCGAACAAGCCCCATACTAAGTATATGTAGTGAATCAGGGCAAACCCCTTTAGAATTTAGAAGAGATTTTTTAAGTTTGTCGTTTGCTTGTAAAGTTCTATCCTCTCTAGATAACCCAGTCTACCATAACGTTCACAGCAATCGTTTCAGCCACTACTTCTCATCTCATCCTCAATGTAATCCGCCTTTCTATGAACGAATTAACCGATTACTTCATAAATATAGCATACAATTCCCGTCAATATACCATCCTTCCGAAAACCCTCCTCCTCCATGGACTGTAAATAAACCACCAGTAATTACTGATCTATCAAAATTTAATAAACATGAATCCCCACCAGCCATATTAATAAACAACTCCAAAGACATTATGGATAGATTTAGCGACTACCGACAGATCTACACAGATGCATCAAAAACAACGGACGGAGTCGGCGCAGCCATTTTCTGTAATATTCATAATGCTAAATTTAAGTTGCATAACAACTGGACTATCTCGAACGCAGAACTATACGCAATCCTTGAAGCTCTAAAGTTCATTAACACAACGGACCAGAGAAATTATACAATCATTACTGACTCAATGAATGCTCTTTGTGACATCAAAAACATATACTCCAGCAATCCTATTCATAAAGACATTTACAAAGAACTTCAAAATGCTGCAAAGGAAAACAAACATGTGGTATTAATCTGGGTTCCATCTCATATTGGAATACATGGTAACGAGGTTGTGGACCGTCTAGCTCACGAAGCAGCGACAAGTGATGGTCAAGTGCAATTAAATAAAATAGTGCCAAGTGATCTTAAATTGTGCTTAAAAAACATAGTTAGTTGTGCGTGGCAAAACAAATGGTCGCAGTGTTCCGAAAAACTAAGGCAAATTAAAGACAATGTTTTACAAAAATAAGCCTTTGTGTTACCGAGGAAAAAACAAGTCATCTTTTCTCGACTTCGAATTGGTCACACCCGTCATACACATCTTTACCGAATTACAAGAGACAATCCTCCATACTGCAACCAGTGTCAAACCATCAATACAGTTAAACATATTTTAACCGAATGTCAAATTTTCCAGGAAACCAGAAGTAAACTCAACCTTCCCAGCGACATAGGCGACCTTCTTAGAGACAATAATCATCTATACAATATTATAAAGTTTTTAACGGTTGTAGGCATAAAAGATATTTAAATTAATATCTAGACTGTACTTATATTACATATATCAATCTTCTTTAATGTTCTTTAATGTTAGTACGTAATTAATATTAACCTTTCTTTGTTACAATATGTATTTTCCATTGTTGTCGTCTATAACTCCAGTGGTTCGGACGACATTAAATAAATTAATAAAAAAAAAAAAAAAATTCAGAGGCCTTTTCCACTCTTTAAAAACCAAAGCGTAAAATACAGAATAAACCACGTAGGACGTAGCATGTTGTCGAAGAAGGTTTCTGATTCACGACAATGGTCGAGCTCATGCTTTGGCAATAACTCAGCAAGCACTTTAACGTCTACAATGGCAAATTTTCGAGCACTCTCCCTTCAGCCTAGCCCACTCGTCTTCCGATTATCATCTATTCTCGAAACTGAAGGAATTTTTAGGTGGTAAGGAGTTCCGAAACAACAACGAGGAGCTCAAAAATTAAGAGATATCCTGGCTTAGGAGTTTGGCGGTATAGGACTACAATACAGGCATTGAAAAACTGACTTCAGGATACAATATTATGGCTTGACAATAAAGTCAACTACATTGAAAAGTAGCCCAAGGTACTGTGAGTTTGTAAATAAAATTTTGTGTTGATCCTTGTTTTTAATTTTGTATGTCAAAACGTTCTTTTTCTGAAAAACCTCAGCACATTAATTCATGTTTTATATTTAAAAAGCGGTTGAGCGTAATACGTTAGTCCAATTATAACAAGCAAAGAATATCATGTCTGAATATATCGATTATCTTCAGCAAAGTAAATATTTTCATGATATACAAGCTGTCAGAAAAACATACACTCATCGTATCAAATTATTGCATACAATATTTTCTTCTTTTTCTAAGATTCAAGAAAGTTTATTGATTTTCTTTTGTTAAAAGACAAAAGAATGAATAACATAATTGTTGACTAAGTTAAGATAAGGGAAATAATAATAACGGGTTTTGTAAAATTAAAAGTAATGTTGGTATAAGAGCTATGAATAAAATACGAGATTTAGACCAGTGGTGTGCACAATGACGTACATTGAATAGACCCCGCAGCCTTTTATACTCGATATATTATAATCGGGTGTCATAAAGACATGTTTGAAGATATGTGTTTACTACAACACTGCCGTGGTCGTTTTTTTTATAATGAATCATTTTTTTCGTCAAAAGAAAATCTATGAAAAAAAAACTTAGTTGTAAAAATTATATTTAACCTTCCACGGATGGAGCGCGGACAAAATCTCCGCGCCGATCTAAACTTCTCAATTTTTCAAAAACTACTCACCCTTTTTTCTGGTTCGCCCATGTACCTTTCACAAATGTTAATTGATTTATTCATACCAACAAGCGTCAGTCCATAGATAAGAGGGTTAGGTTAGGTTAGGTTAGGCCTATCACAGAGACCCACTTATCAAAAAGATTTTTTTGTTTCCTTGGATTAGGAAATCTATGCTTAGATTCAGGACTTTTCCAACACGTTTTTACACAACACCTAATTGGCACCATTATATCTAGAATATAAAAATTATACAATATTTGTCTGTCTACCTTTGGAATTTTTTACATTACCTTGAAACAAGTAGAGTTGAAGGAACAAAAATAAATTACACACTAAAACTGTCTATTAAAAACTAAAATAACCTATACACTAAAAATGTCTATTAAAAACTTAAATAATCTATATACTAAAAATGTCTATTAAAAACTAAAATAGGAAACATTTACTTCACGTGAGTACAAAATAAAAACGTAATAAATTTATATTGTATACAACAAAATGGCACAAACACAAACACGTGGAAAATGGAAAATACAACCTATAAATATAAACACAAACACAACTGTCCAACTTGAAACTCTTTCTTCTTCTTTCTTTTTTACTTAGCCTTCTACCACATATACTAGCGATCCAGTTGAAATACGTGCCAGGCGCCATCTCTTTTTTTGGAAGCCTACTATATATATGTAACCATTTTTTCCATTGAGTTCGCAGGGCATGAGTCGCATCCTGTTCGTTGATGTGAAGGTATAAATGATTGAGGACAAATTCTCCACGCGGCTGCCGTGTTGTTTTAAATTTTGAACGTTTGTTATTTATTGTGAATTTTAAAATGTATGCGTATTAGGCAGAACAGAACAAAAACGTTTGCAATATCTAATCGACAAATGCCTTCGAGTCGACGCCGAGAATGAAAATTTTGAGTACGACGATGACGAAGAAGAGAATGACATAAAACAAATAGATGAAAATAGCGATTTAGAACAAGAAATTTCTGATACGGAAGATGCTGAATTGATGGTTTCTGATGTGCCTTTCTTTCTTGGTAAAGACACAACTACTAAATGGATGAAACATATTCCTCCAAAAAATGTTAGAATACTTTCAGAAAACTTAATTACGCATTTGCCAGGTGCTCAAGAAGTTACCAAGAATTTAAAAGGTGAACTATAGATTTGGAAATATTTTTTTTAACGATACCAAGATTTTACAAAACAAAATTTTTGAATGTACAAACAAACATATTAGACACTCCCAAGAAAACTATAATCGAGAGAGAAACACAAAGGAAACAGATGCTTTAGAAATTCGTGCTTTTATTGGTTATTGGTTTACTCTATTTGGCAGTTGTTTCGAAAGTGCCAGGTTAAGTACAGACGAAACAATTTCCAGTTACCCATTAAAATTTTTACTACAACACCTAAGGTTTGATGATATAGATTCACGTGAGGAAAGAAAACTATTGCAAAAACGGTTATACGTCGTTTGAATACGTTACAATAGATGAAAAATTGGAGGCATTTAGAGGTCGATGCAGTTTTAAACAATATATATTTAATAATAAACCAAATAAATATGAATTAAAAATTTTGCGGTCTTTTTTTAAAATACCTGCAATTTGGAGCTATATTTAGGGCAACAACCACCAGGTTCTTTTGTTGTAAGTAATTCTCCATCGGAAGTCGTAGAGAGATTATGTGAGCCTTTAATAGGAACAAAACGGAACAGTACTAAGGACAATTGGTTTTTAAGCATACCAATAATCCAAACCTTGCTTCGTGATAACAAACTTACATTTTGTTCTGGAACGTATTGCAAGAATAAGAAGGAATTACCCCATGCATTTTCTAAACCCATAAGCAGACCTATTCGATCCAGCATGTTTACTTTTTATGATGATATTATTTTGGTGTCCTATATACCAAAAAAAACTAAAAATGTACTCCTCCTGTCTAGTTTACATCATGACGATACAATTGATGAGGATTTCATGAAACCCGAAATGAGTCTTGACTACAATTCTACAAAGGGAGGAGTTGACACAGTAGACAAGTTATGTGCTGCCTATGACTGCGCTAGGAATACTCGACGATGGCCAATGGTAATTTTTTATTTCACGCTAAATGTAGCTGGTATAAACTCCATGGTCCTTTTCTATTGTAATAATAACGAAATTCGTTTACCACGAAGACAGTTTTTGCACAATTTAACATTCGCTCTGATTCAACCGCAGCTTAACGTTCGTGCTTATCAAGCCAATATATCACGTATCATCTTAGCGAGAATAAAAGAAATCACTAAGGTAGATCCTGTAAACCATCCTCGACCTATTCCGGAAGTAGAGGCAGATTAACTTTTGCGACAGAATAAAAAACTGACCTACCAGTCGCAAATGCAAAATGCAAACAATGTAGAAAATTTATGTGTAGTGAACACACTATATATATATATATATATATATATATATATATATATATATATATATATATATATATATATATATATATATATATATATATATATATATATATATATATATATATATATATATATATATATATATATATATATATATGTATATATACACTCATGGACAAAAATATCGAATATTTTGGAATTTTCAAATTTTTGTTTTTTCAAAATAAATTCTGGTCAAGCAAGTTGTTTATTGTAAAATAGAGTTTATTTTAACAATGTTTAATGAACAATTTTAGGTTTTTATGCGGAGAAAATTGTGAAAAAAAATAAATGTTTAATATTAGGTAAATAAGGGTATTTTACTCTAAACTTAAATGATAATTTAAATTGCTTAAACAACTGGTTTAAACTGAAAGAAGTGCATGATCAGTAATGAGTATTTTCCCTCTAGCTCTTATTAATGCTTGCATCTTTCTCAGCATGCTTGCAAGTAAATTTTGGACATATTCTTGGGAAATTGCATTCCATTCATCCTGTGCAGCAAGCCGAAGCTGCTCTATCGTATTTGGAACGGGATTTCTTTGTCGTATGCTGCATTTTAGGTGATCCCACATGTGCTCTATTGGATTTAAATCCGGGCTAGAGGGTGGCCAATCCAAACTTCGAATTTGGACCTCATCAAGATAATTACTTACTATGGCAGCGGCATGTGGTCAAGCATTATCGTGCATTAACGTGAATCTTTCATATCCAATGTAACCAACATATGACAAAACATGATCTTGCAGGATGTTTTAAACGTAAGAAGTACCAGTCATCCGTCCAATCACTTCCACAAGTGCGGTACGTACCTCCCAACTAATAGCTTCCCAAAGAATTATGCCATCAACTCCAAAACTAACGGTCTGGGCGGGACTGCAGCTGGCGAATCATTCTCCAACTCTTCTGTAGACATAGTTTTGACCATCTGGCTTCCATAATAGGATTCAGGTCTTATCAGTGCAACGTTTTTCTAGTTGTCGATATTCCACTAAATATGTGTTCTTGCAATTTCCAAACGACGAACTTTATGATTTTGGAGAAGACGTGGAACTTTGGCGGCGCATCTGGGCTTTAAGTTTGCTTTATTTGATCTTCGTCTAACTGATTGTGAACTCATATTAACTTGTCTAACATTTAATAGCTCATTTCTGAGGTGCATCGATGTCAATGAACGATATCGTGTAGAATTAAGAACCAAAAAACGGTCATCAATTGCGGTTGTGCACCTTGGGCGTCCTTGACCAGGCCTTCGTACAAAATTTCCTGTTTCGCGGTACCTTTTTAGAGTATTTGAAACTATAGATTCAGTTCTGGTGAGACGTCGTGCGATACCTTTTTGTGCATATCCTTCCTCGTACAAAATTACAATATGTGGTACTTGGACTTCATCGCAGTGCCGAATTGGTGGGATACTTGTTTTAAACTTAGTTAAATCAAAACAATATTTAATAAAACTTAATAAATTAAACTAACAATAACCGAATTAGTATGATTTTTCCTTTGCGTGAAGAAGGATTTTTACGATAAAATGTACGAATGACACTAACCACTGAATAAACGTCAAAATAAACATCAAAATATTTCAAACCAGTTGAGTACATCAGTCTACTTTATGAGTATTATCAGTAATCTAAAAGTATTTTGAAATAATAGTGACTACAAAAAAAAACAGAAAATTCCAAAATATTCGATATTTTTGTCCATGAGTGTATATATATATGTGTATGTATTTTCTTAACAAACATTAAAACTTTTATATTCTAATCAGTTGTTTTGATTTCAATAATTATTTTTCCGAATGTATTTCTGATACATATTTTGAAATATTTTTAAATAATTTTATAAAATATTACTCAAAATAAATGCTCAAGCTGTATTTTATCCTTTTAAAATAGTTGATTAACATCTACTTAAATAAACCTTTCAAAATTTAAAATAAAAGTTATTTCTTGTTGTTTTTATTATTACAAGAATACAAAAAATGTAAATACATTGAAAAATTTTTTGATATTTCTTATTAAAGTATATAAGGGTTTCGTCTAGGAAATATACCGTGTAGCTAATCGACAAGCGGGCCATAGTAAATTCAATGGGGAATTCTAAACTGTTGAATTACTGCTTCCCTAACTATTTCAAATTAAAAGACATAAGGTACTATTTGTGGAGGAGTGAAATCTGTATTGAAAACAAATGTTTAAAATTGTTTATTGTTGTTGTAAAATTGTTGTAAAATATTTAAACTAAAAGAACGCAAAAACAGTGTTAAAATTGTTCTACGTGCGAAAAACTCATTCACTTCATATGCGAAAAATGGATTATAAAATGAAAAATAATAAATATAAAAGTTGATTATAAATGCATAAATTACTAAATGGCTACATATTGCAATAATGTTACAATTAAACTAATAATTAATATTTTCAAAGTTGAAATTTACTTTTAATGGAAAATATGGGACTGGAAAGCACAATTTATTTAATGCAGTTAGTCTGCTTGAGAGTTAATTTTGATCGGTGTATTATAACCAAAGAGGTTTCGTATTAGAAGTTTTAATGTAATTTGGAATAGATGAGAGGCGCACCTCCAAAATGATACACAACAAAACCAAATAACCACCCAATAAAAAACTACTGATCCAAACTAAGTGTAGTAGATTATTTATATCATTTGAGACAAAAAAACATACATATTTTTTTTCTATGAATTTTTCCATAATTTGTTATTAAAAATTTATTACAAATAAAAAAAGTTAAAAATAGGTATTGCAAATACTTTCCCTAGGTAAATTTAAACAAATAAACACTCTTGTTTCTTGCTTTGAAAAAAGCACCCTCTTCCAGTTATGAGTAACTTAACGGAGCAATCAGGCCAAAAGTTGGCATTTTCAAACAATTATATCTTCTACTAAAGCAATTGTAACAAACAACCTCCCAAAATGTTTGTTGAGACATTTTCTGTAATCTTATTTTTTGTATATAGCCAACTCTCTCATAGAGTCGATACTCCATTTAATGATTTCAAAAGAATGGATTTTTATAAGGTTTTATAAGTTCTTAGTTTATGCTAAAAATGATCAAAAATGGTACATATGGTTGCCAGTAAACATGGTAAACACTTTTTTGTATTCCTAGCAACATTACTTACGAGCTACAGCCTGTGGACATATCTGTATTGGTGCTTTTTGAAGAATATTAGGACCAAGAGGTTTTGTTGTGTAACGATGTGCATCGTCAGCTATTGTCGCCGGCTTGCCACCGTTCTGTACACATGCACTCCCACCGCAAGTTCCACTTTTATTGATGCGTGGTGGAGATGAAGACCGACAACGGTATAAAACAGCGTACGCTACAAGAGAGAATCGAGTTCCGTCAGAGTGCTGATCTGGTAGAAACTCCAACGGGCCTTTGGGTATTGACTGAGGGCCCAACGTCCTGCGAGTTTTATCGAAGTGTTCATCTGGGAAAACTCCACTGGTCCTGAGGTGTTGACTGAAGACCAACTGCTTTTGCTAGAGTGTTGAGCTAGTCGCAGTTCCTTACCGGCCTTAAAATGTTGATCTGAGAAAGACCTATTCCGTGGTTAAGTGTTGATAATTCCTGCTCCTTGTCAGACCAAATGTTGATGGATCTGTTCATCCCTAATGCGTCCTTTCTTTTCTTCGACGAGTGTGTATTAACACACCATAATTGTCGTTTTAATTTTATGACATTAATTATATTTTATTTTTTGCAGGTAATAAATAGGTGAGTTATCTGGCTGTTCGTCTATACCCTCACCGTAGGATTTGCATTTACATTTTTTACATATCATCTCGAATATAATTTTCTTTTGTTATTTATTCGTTTAAAATATACTTTTATTCTAATTAAACCTGAGTTTTACTTAGTCTGCTGTCTAAAGGAGCTATCTGTTTCAGTTATACTGGACCACGACAAATCTACCAACGGGGTATCACTATTATTAAAATTATTTTTAATAAAATATTTTCCAAAGTCTAGCCAAGACTTCTTACATCCAATAATGTTTCAGCTGTGTTTTGTGCCATAGGCATCTATTCATTTGATCCCAATGTTATCCATTTGCTCCACCTGAACATTTCACGAAACTCCATTACAATCGAAGATCAATGACAGTAACCAGATACTAATAATACATCCACCAAATTAAGAAAAAAGTCTCTTTCTAACGAAAATTGTGTCAAACGAAAAATTTATTCTTTAATATTAAGCACAACTTCAGTTTGCGCCATCATCTCTCTTCACGAGGAATTCAGTAAGGATCGAGATGTTTAAAAGACTTCCTTTTAAAAACTTCTTTGAACTCTTCAAGTGGAAAAGAAAATTGTCAAGACACGACCTTCTTCTTCTTCTTGTAGTTCCTTTTCCTATCGGAGGTTGGCTATCATCACAGCTATCCGTACCTTATTGGCGGCTGCTCTAAAAAGATCTACTGAGCTGCAACTATACCACTCTCTTAGGTTTCTCAGCCAGGCTGAGATTCTTAGACACGACCAAAATCTTTTAATTATACAGCTGCAACAGTAACTAAAGCTCTATTAACTGAAAAGAAAATTAAAACTCTATTAAGGAAGACAAAAACCTATTACGGATCGAGGAAAAAAGCAAAACCAAAAAGTGGAAACATATAACTAAAATTCCTGAATGACAAGAAAAATCCAATCTTCATTAAAAGATACTTTTGAAGCAGGTCCAAGTGGATTGGTGTCTTAGGTTGGAAACCCTTAGAAAATAAGGAGAGAGCTGGTTTTGCTACTTATGTGAAGAGGACTGAATAGCATATATGAGCTTATAGCTATATAGCTTAAATAAATATATACGAAAAATGTGTAGGACTAACAAGTAGAAACCTAGTTTGGTAAAAATGTGAGATTTGTAGACTGCCGATTATTACAAAACTGTGTGAAATTTCTTACATAAATGTTAATTAATGTGTGTTTCTGACTTATTAAATGCCTTTATTTAATGGATATCTTACAATAAATTACCCCAAAACTTCTTCTTGTAGTTCCTTCTCCTATCGGAGGTTGGCTATCATCACAGCTATCTATTCCTTATTGGCGGCTGCTCTGAAAAGATCTACTGGGATGCAACTATACCATTCTCTTAGATTTCTTAGACAGGAAATTCTTCGTCTTCCTATGGATCGTTTACCCTATGGAAAATCCTTCTACAGCTTCACATCTTCAATGAATCCAACTTCTTTATAATGTCCAGCTTTCCATTTCATACAACAAAGTCGAGAACACGTAGAATCTTAAGGTTCTTATCTTCAGCTCCAGAGGAAGGTCTCGATTAACAATCATTGTTTTCATTTTTATAAATGCTTGTCTTGCAATTTCAATGCGTGTCCTTATTTCTCTACCTTGGTCATTGAGTTCATTTATCCAGGTTGGCAGATATTTGTAGTTATTCACTCTTTACTTGTTTTCCCTCGATATCTAGCCTTGCTACTGTATGTTGCTTAGAAATAACCATGCACTTGTTTTTCTTACGTTCTTAACGTTCATTTGTAGTCCATATATTTTATACTGACTTGATGTAATCTATTTACTAAGCGTTGCAGTGCTTCTAGACTATATGCAAAAACAGCGGTGTCGTCCGCGAATCTTATGTTGTTCAAGATTTTTTCGTTTATTGATATACCCTGTTGTTCCTCTGATATTGCTTTCCTAAAAATAACTTCGCTGTACAGATTGAATAACAATGGGGACAGCACGCAACCCTGTTTAACACCCCAAAACAGTTAATGATTTTTATTAAAGTCTAAATCAGCAATCAAATGAATGAACTAAATAAAACAATGATTACAAAAAGGAGAAACCTCATTTGCATTAAATGGTGGGCCTTTTTTAAAGTTACTGTACCCAATAATGCACACATCAAGTGGTAATTTTGAAAAAAACCGTTAAAACCTTAAAAGTATTGAAGTTTGATAAACTTTATCCTAATAAAATAAGACAGCATAAACCATTAGTAAATTGGATGGTGCTGAGTGCAGTCAACAATTAATATTAACCTACTGTAAAAATATAAAAATTTTCAATAAAGCTTTCTCATAGATATACATACGAAACATAGTATCTTAATACACTTAAACAAAAATGATACCATACTAAATACCCGAGGTACTTAATTATTTTGTTTGTGCAAAAAAACTTACCGCATTCTGCATTTGCTCCTTTCCAATCTCGTTGGACGGTCTCGTCCTATGGTGGGTCGTGGAGCCCCTTTCCAGCGAGCCTTGCCTGGAAACTCTTCCGCTCCCTTCGTGAGCGATAGCCGCAGTGACGGCGGGGTGTTGTTGTGGGGGAGAAGGTGGGGGTGGCATGTCGTCTTCCGCATAGCGAGACTTCTGCTATAACAAAAGATATGTTGCAAGTCAGTGCTAGTTTGTTTTTGAACAGAGATAAGGGATAGTTTTCAAAGGGATGCACAGCGAACATTTAGAATGATTTGTTGTTTTAAGTTTTCAAAAAACATATTTACGGTTGTAAAGACTACAGCTTTGCACAAAGAAGTATATAAAACCTGTTTCCAATTTGAAACTATTTTTTTATTTTCGTATAGGAATTAATTATTCTAATGATATAAAATTAAGTAAAAAAGACGTAAATTGTAAAGTTTTTCTTGAATCATATTCATGACCTTTAAGTTAATCTAATTAAACTAGAATGTGGCAAAAAACGTACTCATAGTGACTTTCAGAGAACTCCAGAGAGCCGGTGACGTCACCGGTTTCGAAAAGAGATCAACTGTTTACCCAAATCGTCAATTAGTCAGCGCCATCAACGGTAATTTTCTAGAAGGTACTCGTATGTTACCAAACTACTTAGTATGCGGAAATAGTACTACGTTTTAAGTGATTTTAAGGCGACTGTCCAGTTATTATCCTCGTACAGACAGGACATAATCATTAAAGAACCATTATTCTGTCCATAAGTAGGAATATTCTTAAATATTCCTGCTGTTATACCGTATTCTTATGGACTCTTGTTATTCTTCAGCTGCTTTATTATGTCTTCTATCTCCTGATCTGATGGTTCTTCAGATGATCTTTTTTTTCGACCTCATTACTGCTTTGCTCCGGTATGATTGTATTGCATTGGTATTTTCTTTTAGGTTCAGCAGTTTCTCAAATTATTCTACTGGTTTTCTTGGTCTTCTTTACTTCTGCAGCAGCATGCGATTCCGGGATCCGTCGCTTTATTAACTTTAACTTCTTGTTAAAGCCTTGTCTAGCAGTGTGGCCCAGCTTCGCGGGCCACACTGCTAGACAAAAAGACCAACGTTGGAATACTACAATACAACTATGATGTCAGGTAGTATAATTCAGCCAGAGAAAAACAGGATTCGATCGTATGGCATTTATTTCGGATTTACATATACAAATAAAAAGTAATTATCGTTAAGTACCTACTAAATACAATGTTCAAATACAAAGACGTACTGTTTATTTATTTCGATAGATGGGTGTGACGATACCAAAATCCGGCGATCGAGGAATTGAAGTCGTACTCGTACCTCAACGCAGTGCGAGTACTTGGACAGGGATAAGGATGTCTACCTGGTTCAACACACCAGATAGAAAGAATACGCCAAAATCGTTCAACGCACCAGATTGACGCAGTCAGAGGAAGGATTGTCAATCTCGCTCAACGCGCCAGATCGGCTGGGTTCCGAAGGATTTGGGACACGTTCAACGCACCTGCCCCCAAGGTCAGATATTCTCAACTCAACGCCTTGAGAATGGTTAGCTGTCTTTCAGTTTCGACTTTTATATTATTCGAGACGGAACAAAAACATGTTTTGTTTAACACATAGGCGTACTCTAGACGATAAAATATATTATCGTCACACAACATTGGAGACCTTACGAAAGTAAACGACCAAGTGGCAGACCACAGATGAGATGGGTTGATGACATTAAAAGAATAGCCGGAACAAATTGGAAATATGTTGCTTAGGATAGGACCGATGGAAGGAGTTGGGAGAGGCCTATGTCCAAACATGGACGACAAAAGGCTAAGAAGAAGAAGAAGACCATTGTCCTAGATTTTACAGCCATAATGTTATTCTTCTACCAGATCCACGTTTATCCTAAAATTTTCCTTGTAGAAGTTTTCCAGCTTGTGTCTCTTTATTGTATTGATAAGTTGTGTTGTTTGGTTCAGGTATCTGAGGCCCTTCTCATTTCTAACTCTGTCGACACAGATTGTTCTTAGTAGTCGTCTGTTTACTCACATATAAAGGGTTTTTAAGCGCTTAAGCATCGCCTCAATTAGAGTCTACGCTTCCACTCTATACAGTAGCACTGGAAAGATATAACAAAATGGCATTAGAACGCAAAGGTCAATACTAAGATCGTGGCTGCAAAGTACGTTCCTCAAAGTAACCTGGGCTTGTTCTATTTGGCTTTTAATTTCTAGGGTTTAATTCCAGCTGTCATTGATATAACTGCCGAGATATACGAATTTCTGTACTCTGTCTACTACGACATCTCCGACTTTTATACCGTCATCCTGTATATAATTTTGTTTGCTGTGATATATTTAGTTTTCTTAACGTTGAGTTTTAATTCATACGGATCACAGACTTGGTTTATTTTGTTCATTTCAGTTTGAACTTTTACAAGTATTCCTGATGAGGAGTTGAATAACTCGAAAGTTGTAGAACAATGATGGAATTTGAATTAAAATGAAATGCAATCTTTGACTTTCATTTTAAAGTCTTTTCTCTACATAAAGAGTGAAAAAGATAGTGTTTTTTAAGCGTAAACTGTAGATGCATATCAGAGTAAAAGGTTATTAGCCTATTTAGGTTAAAGCCTCCAGTAAGAAGCTTTAAATTTGCGGTTCAACCATTTCGCTATCGAAAGAGGTCTTTGGACTTCTTATTACTTTGTATAGAAGCCGCTGGTTACTCACCAGGATGTTATTTTAATTATAACGACCAAATACTAGACTGTAGTTCATTTCAGTTTGAACTTCCACAAGTGCTTCTGATAAGGAGTAGAATAACTCGAGACACGCGTAGAACAATGGTGGAATTCGAATTGAAACGAAATGCAATCTTTTATGTGTATGATGTGCAGAGGAGGCACTTCATAGCTATTGGTATGACCCTCAAAGCCACTGTAGTTCTCATTTTGGTAAATTTCATTATTTTCATGTGCCGTTAGTTGTGCCATGATATAATGCCAGCAGGTGCTAGGTATTAACTCATTATTGACCAAATTCTAAAAGAGAGGAACTAAGACTCCTCTGTTGATATCATCTGGTTATTTGTATTTTAGGTGTAGCACTTTATCAATTTCTTTTTTCAGATCAATAAAGTACGCGTAAACGTCGTTGTTAACATTAACTGTTGACGTAAAATGTAAAACAATGTTCAATTTTTAATATCTAAACCGACTCGTATATAAATAATTTGTTTATATTATGTCATTCCTAAGAGACCATCCCAAATTTACCTGGTTACCTATAAAGCGTAAAGTATGTCATTATCTGACAACCTTCCATATCTTTCGGTCTTTAGTTGAAAGACTGATTGTATACAAATTTAAAACATGTATTTAATGTTGTCAAGTGCGCCTTGGTTCCACTTACAATTCTTTTGTTTAATAATTCGTTAAATAAGGAAAGACTTTTTTGATTGCACATGCGAGTAAAACAAAGCTCATTTTGCACACTCCCTTATTTCCCTTACCTAAAAACACTCCTGTTCGTGCTAGAAACTGTGAATTATTCTCATTAAGAGTAAGTAAACAAGTTCAGCAAATTTTACACAAATATCATTAGCGACTTAGCGTTTTAGTTTGCCCTTTACTTTTGATGTAGTGTTCCCTAAATTTAAATTACTGCGTACATGTAAAGAAGAAAAAGAATAAACATTTTTTGGTTATATTTGCATGTATAATGAATTTTAATGACATTTTTAACGTGTAATTTTGTATTGTTCTGAAGCTATTTTCTTGTGGCATTTTAAATTAATTATTATTTAAATGGGAATAAGAAACAATTAAAGGTTAAAATACGTTTATTGACGTTTCAATTTCCACTTCGGAAATCGTTCTCAAAATACAAACATTAGTTTGCCAGATAGCCTTCTTAATTTGTTTTTGCTATTTCATAGCTTGTAATGGCTTTTTCGACAACTCTTTTGCCTTACTGATTTTGTGGTTTCCAATTTTTCAGCATGGGAGGTGTCTTTAGATCTTCCTGGCCTTCGGCTTTAGGAATCGTGGTTTTGGCTTTAAAGTTACCTGGTCTTTTGGCATCGGGAACTCTTTGGTTCTGAGTTTTTTCGTTTTTATTTCGTTTATCCATATTGGTCCCACGAGTATCTATGGAAAGACCTCTCGCAGAGCCTTTTTAATGCATTTAAGCTATCTTTATTAGAATCTATGGAAATTAACACATTTAAAAATACATACATAATTCTGAATGACCAACCTATTCAGTTTTCGCCTCCTCAACCTATTCAGTTCTTCTTCTTCTTCTTCTCCCCCTTTATAAGGAATTCTGCTTGTTCATTGTCGGATTAATACTTCTATGGAAGGTTGTGACTCCATCTTTTGCGCGGCCATCTTTTGAAGCAATGTGTTATGCATTTTTGGAATCAGCTTAGCAAAAAAAATCTGTTAATTGAAAAAAAATGGCAGTTCCAAAAAAAATGATAATAACGTAAAATTTGAAAAGATAGTAAATTAAAATCAAAAATCGACCTTTTTCGGGAATTTGCAATAATGTTGTTTATTTAGCAAATAATGAATAACTAATTATTACCCACTGTATAGACAATATGTACACGAATATTAAAGATTCCTTAGCCAGCATACAAAAGCAACGATGAAGCATTAAAAAAATCAACAAGAATATTAAATTACCAAAAACTATTAAATATAAGGAAGCCTGTTTTTTGCATGACATCGAGAAAAAAAATGTATAGGATACCTCAGCTTATAAAATACTTTTTTCTTAATAGAAAACATTCTAGATTGAACCGAAATACAAAACGCAGAATAACTTTCTGATTCATTTCAATTATTTTAATTGCTTTATGAATATGAAAGCAGTCAAATATTTTGCCTCCATAAATCACAATTTTTTGTGCATATATATTCTCATTCCGTCTGTCCAATATCTATTTTAACTGTATTTCTTATATTTAGTCCACATGTATTTAGTTCTAGGGTTTTTATATTTTTTGCTTCATCAATCAATTTATCGTACTTTTATACAAGCAGTTCTTTGTCATAATCAATCAAAATTCTGACACGTTTTTGAACTATAATTTTGTTCGTCAAAGGAATATATTTATGGAGAAATATTTTTTTTAATTCTAATCAATATGTTCATCAACATTAAAGTTCTTTTTATTCATTTTTAAACACATACACATCAACATATATTATAAATTATATGAATAAATTTAAGGAAATAAAATAAGATTTTTATCACAGATAAGATATAACGATTCAAAAAATAGTTTAAATCTGATTGATAAACTTAACCTGGTACAAGCCCTCAGCCTTAGAGTACACATGTTAACACACCCGCTTTACAAAGAAAAATCTCTCAATCTACTGAAGTCCATTCTCATCAATCTACTGAAGTCCGTTCTCTTCTAACAAAATACAGATTAATAATTCTCCTCTCACTCCTGAACAAACCACAAAATATGCTTCGCTCTTTTCAAAACATTTTCAAAAACTTAAAACTTAAAATAGCCTTAAAAAACACCAGAACCTTAGGAAAGTTATTTTTGAAGAAAAAAACTCTATTGGCCCCTCTAGAACAAACTAATGTCGTCTATCATATACCCTGTGCAGAGTGCAACTCCTGCTACATTGGCCAGACCAGCCGCTCTCTTCAAGGCCGAATAACGTCCCACAAAAGCGACATTAGGATTTCTAAACCATCTTGTGCCCTTGCACAACATGCCATTTTACCTAAACACAGTATCGATTTCACGAATAAAAAAATACTGTGCAAACAACAAAATTATCACAAGTGTTCCATCCTTGAAATGTGCCAAATTATAAAATATCCAGCGTCACTAAATAAAAGAACCGACATAGAAAACTTAAGCCAGATATATCACTCTGTCATCATACAAAATAAATAAAAAACCTCTTACAAGATATAAACTTCATTCCTATTCTTCTTTCTTTTTTTTTAACTAATACTCCAAATTGGTCCATTTTCCATTGAGTATAATATATTTAATAAAAAGAGGAAAAAAAATAAAATAAAAAATGAATTCCTTTTTTAAAAAAGGTCGGTCCCTTTTCGTTTACCAATTCCCTCGATAATCCTACCTCACTGCATTCCAAAATTCCAAATCATGTACGAAAACAAGCCACGTAACAACAAATGAAATTATGACATTCTACAAGGGATAGAAAACTAACATATGACTAAGAAAGAGCTTAAACTAACATCCAAATGAAGCCAGCGGTCAAATTATAACAAAAATCATCAAGAAATAATATAAATGAGCAATTGTGAACATACACAGTTTTTCTTGTGTTTTTTGTTTATTTCTTCTCGTTTAGTTAGTCAAGTTTTAATGTTAAGTTATCGAAGTGTTGTTATAACATCTAAAAAAAGCTACAAATTGTTTTTGTAAGTATGAACCCTGTTCGTTGTTTACTTATATTCTAAGATTATTTCTATTTGTAGTGAACTGATGATGCTTTTAAAAAAAGAATACAAGCGAAACGCATTCAAGTAAATCAATGAAGTAGTTGACGACTTTCATTTGCCAATTATTCCAATTATTGACCGATCAAACCTCTGCAATTCAACCATTGAATATATTTTAATATACTCGTATATATATATATATATATATATATATATATATATATATATATATATATATATATATATATATATATATATATATGGTGTCCTCCAAGGCTGCATACTCTCTCCGATGCTTTTTAATATATATGTTGAAAATATATTTGCGAAAGCATTAGAAGACACGGAATTAGGCATCAAGGTGAACGACATACCAATTAGCAACCTACGCTATGCGGACGACACAGTGATTATAACTGATAGTTTGGAAGATCAGCAGTTATTACTTGATAGGGTGAATAGCATAGGTAAAAAATATGGCCTCAAAATTAACATTTTGAAAACGAAATATATGGTCATTAGCAAAAACCCTCCAGAAAACCCGATAATATGCATAGGTGACGATCGCATAAAACGCGTGAAAACTTTTAAATACCTTGGCACCACAATCAATGACCAATCGGATCCACAACAAGAGATAAAAACCCGAGAACAAATGGCAAGACAAGCTTTTGTGAAATTCAGACCACTCCTATGTAATCAAAACCTAAATTTCGAAATACGCTACAGAATGGTCAAGTGCTACATATGGTCCATCTTGCTTTATGGCATGGAAACGTGGACTTTGAAAAAAACATCTATCAACAAACTTGAAGCATTTGAAATGTGACCATTGAGAAGAATGATGCGCATACCTTGGGTGGGTAGAGTTCGAAACGATGACGTCCTTAAGAGAGCTGGCGTGGAAAGAGAACTCTTTGAATTAATTAAAGAACGCAAAATATTAAAGAATGGACAGGAATACACAATACAGGCGAGCTGTGTCACGCCGCCAAGAACAGAATTCTAGTAATGAGATAGTCGCGTACGCACTTTGGTGTATGGCATGGCATGATAAGAAGAAGAAGATATATATATATATATATATATATATATATATATATATATATATATATATATATATATATATATATATATATATATATATAAATACGTTAGTTGTACATAAACGTACTGTAATTTCTCAGTTATTCGTTAAGAAACTCTTCCACTGAATAATATGGTCGTTAAGATAGATAGGCTTTTGTCATTTAACGAAACTTACGAAACGATTTAAGTTGTAAAGGGAGATGGTTGTATAATTTTTTGCCGTATATAATATAGATTTCTTTATTAACTTTGTCGACGGGATCGGTAAATACGCAGGTTGAATTTCTGGTGGAGTAGTCATTTTTAGGTCTTGCTGAAAAAACATGAAGGTGTTTACGAATTAAGCAAACAGTTTCTAAAATATATAGAGAGGGAAGAGTTAAAATCCCGTGATTTTTGAAGTAGCTTCTGCAATGTGTTATTCTACTGAGGCCAAAAAGATACCGTATTGCTCTTTTTTTGTAATTTAAAAATAACATCAGGTTAGGTAGCTGTACTGGAACCCCAAAAAGAAAGACCACATCAAAGATGAGACTCGAACAAAGAAAAATATAAAATAATATAAGGTTGAATGCTCGAATAAATGAATTTTAATCAAATAAACGGCAGATATCGAGCAGAGTTTATTTATTAAATCTTGCCCAACTACTTTCGCTCCTAGAGCATCTTCAGAGACATTTCGTAAAATTTGGACTATCCAACAATAGATGGAGAATCTCATAAACAATAAATCATACAATAACACAACACGACACAAGGACAAACAGGTTAAAAATTATTAAAAATCGACGATGCTACATATTAGAGAGAATCTCTTCTAATCCCAACCAATCTAAACTAACAAGCCAATCCAAAAAATCACTGAAATTATAGTCCACGTCCACAGACGGAAAGTGCCACCCAGAAGTCAAGCACACATTTTGGAATTTACGAAAGTTCTGATTAAAAAAATCCCACCTAAATGTTGGGTTTTCGAGGATGGTTTGTTAAGACTGTTAAACTTGGTATATTCTGCTTCATGATCAGATAGTCCTGCATTAATAATTGTAGAGCGTACATCAAGGATTGCGAAATCTTAGACAATTTAATCAATTAAACTTATTTTTAGATTTAAACAAGAACAAGATTAAATTTATTTTCTCTTGATCGTATTTTACGTATTAATTAAATCTAATATGACATTATGTATCATTTACGCCAATTTTAGGAGGAGGTAACACTTATCATCACTAATTATTTTGCAGCTACTTTGTTCTCAAAACGAAAGCATACTTTATATAAAAGAGATTGAAAATATCACCATGTACATTTCAGTATAACAACGGTCGATACGTCGAATAATAGTATAATCCGGGAAAAACTAGGTTCAAGGACTATACCATATTCGAACAGCAATCTATATTACCATTGTTCTGGAATGTTTCGATTTTTCTAGTAGATATAAACTATTGATGAAAAAGTTTTAAAATGTCAATAATAAGTAGTATTATAGTGTACACATATAAAAAAACAAATTAATATTTTTAATAAACTTATAGAGGTCTGAAAGAATGCAATCACTAGGCTTTATACAAAATATGTAAGTAATAAAAATCTTAAAAGACATTCCCAAGATATTATTAAAAACAAAATCTGGACTTAGTTAAAGTATTTACAAGAAAAAATATTTTATATAAATAAAAGGGAAGGATACACTATAAGAAAACAATTGAAAACCATGAAGAGGATTAGAAAATAATGTGTAATTGACAATAATGACAATAATAGCCTAGTTGGCAACGAACATGTGTAAGCAAAGTATTTTCAATGTAGGAAAAGGTACGATAATCTTGTTGTATGAAAACTATTTGTGACATTTTAATATTATTTACTATCTTTAACGGATATTAACCACAATTTCAGTTAAAAATACGTTTATTTGAAATTGAAACATCAAAATAAACGTATTTTTAACTAAAATTGTGGTTAATTCCCATTAAAGATAGTTAATGATAATCTTGAGTTAAAAAGTCTACACTATTTAATATGGACAGCAATGATTAGCAGTTCCGAACAGTACCGAGCTTTACCAAGTAAATTTAACTTTCACTCAGTAAGTAGACATCGTGTAGAGCCGGTGTAAAAATATAGAGTTAAAACTAGCTATATAATCAAGTCACATAAAGAAAGGATTAGGTACTACGATCTTTTGTTTAGCAGTAAAAACTCTAGAAAATAAATCTTCACAGTACTTTTAGAGAACAACTAAAACAACTACAATATTGAAAATCTTCATGCAACTGTAACTTCTGAACATCTACTTACAATAGAAACCTGGTTCTACTCTAATTATTTTTTTTTAACGTGGATAAGACAGCAGCATTATCCTATAAAGGAGCTCTTTACCCCCTAATTCTTATTAACTGCCTGATCAGTATAGTTAGTTCTGTAAAATTTCTTGGTATTTCTATAGGCAGCAACCTCAAATGATCGCTTAAGAAAATTTGCCTTAACCTGCTATGTAATTAAAACTACTTTGAAAGAAATCAACTTAGCGTCTTCCAAAATAACATATTTTTCTTTGTTCCAGTCTTATCTTCGATATGGTCGTACTTTTTGGAGTTTTAGTAAAGCTGCCCAATTCGATGTTATTTTTTAATTCCAAAAAAAGCAACACAGTATCTGTTTGGCCTCAGAAGAACAACACACTGCAGGAGCTACTTTAAACATCGCAAGATTCCAATCGCAACGCTTCCTTTTTATATGTTTTAGAAACTGTTTGCTTAATTCGTTAATACCTACATGTTTTTCCAGCACAACCTAACTACGACTACTACACCAGAAATCCAAACTTTGATGTTTATTTACCAACCCCGTCCACTTAAATTTGGTCAAGAAATCTATATTCATCATCATTCTGGCTTAACAACCCTGCGTACGTCCTAGCATAAGAATTTCTCTCTAGTTGTCCCTATTCATCGCGTTCCTCCTCCAATTTTCTCATGTCATTATCGATGCTATCAAGGAAGCTTGTTCTGCGTCTTCCCCTTCTTCTCTGACCAATGGATCCATTAATAAGCATTTTTCTAGCTGAGTCATTTTGTTCCATCCGCATTACATGCCCTTTCTACCTCAGACATCTTTTCTTAATATGTTTTACGATATCTGGTTCCTGGTATATCTATAAAGTTCGAAGTTTTATCATCTTCTGTACACTCCATTGTCACTAACTGCTCCATAGGTTTGTCTTAGTACTTTTCTTTCGAAACATTCTAACATGTTTTCATTTAAAGTCCAGGTCTCTGAACCATATGTTAGGGCTGGGCGTATTATTGTTTTGTAGATTTATTTTTGTATTTCTCGATATAATTGTGGATTTAAATTATCCAAACCCAAATTAGCATCTGTTGGCCGTGCAAATTCTGCAGTTTATCTCTGCGGCAGTATCATTTTTAGTGTTTGTAGCATTTGTCAATTCCTTGGTATATATTGAAATCTCCTCGTATATGTATTAAAATACCGAAGAATATTTTTAGTGTATTTCATTTCCTATCGTACGTATTAAAAGACAAAGGATTTTTAATTCCTCTTTGCGTGGCCGAGGTCGATAATGGACACATTTTAAAAGTTTGTTCATGTTTTACAGATGTGTATTTTCTCGGCATTCCTTTGATCGAAAACCGCTCGATTCTGCGTTTCAAATAAATGATTTTTAAGAATTTACTCACTCTCGCTTCCAGACTATAGATGCAGTTTTTTTGTTCGTGTGTCAGAGATTCCCAGTCCAGTTCTCCCAGAAATTCTAAAGTCCAGTGTAGTCCAGTTTTAACTCAAGTGCATTTTAGTGAAACTCAGGTAACTTTTTTGTTTGAATTTTTAAAGTGAAGATAGACATTTTTTAATAATAATTGGCTTTCATAAAAATTTAAATTGTAATAATTAATATTGTAAATTTAAGGGTGTAGCCATTGCTGTCATTTTATTTGTCCTCTGTTTTAAAATTTAATGTTGACATATGACAGCTAGCTTTATTATTTTTTGATATTAGTTTTGTTTTGTTTTGTTTTTTAAGAAGGTTAACGTCTCTAACTAGTTTCATCTAAAAAGATAATTCTTTATTTGTATTAATTTATTTTTGCCGCAAATTATAACCCAGTAACAATTTATTGTAGTTTTGTAGTATCTCCCACTTGTAAATGGATGTTGTAAACGGGTGGGACAAAGTAAGTAGCTTTTTTTTGTTATTTTGGTATTTATATTTGTAACTATTAATATAGTATTTTTGTACCATTTATATATTTTAAAAAAGTTTATAACCCCTTTTGTGTTTCTTCTTTAGGAAAGAAGAGGCTTTTTCCTTCATTCAGCAGGAATTTTCCTCGAAACGGCGTCCATTTTAAATAGCTCGAGGTCCTTCTTGTTATTTTGTTGTTCTATTTGTCCAGGAGATTGATGTAAGTAACCTTGTCTTTCATTTTTGTAGTTGCTTCAATCCAGCCCCCTTGCCATTCACCTATCCACGACTCCAGCTCTCCAAATAAACCCTAAGTGCCTTTCGAATAAGTTTCGATTTATTTTGTCCCCAATAATTTCTGTCCCCAATTTTTAACCCCCTATAATAATACCGTATGTGGTAGGCAAAATATTTCGTTACAATTTGGCTCCAAATGTGGGGCGCCAAATTGTAACGAATATTTTTGCGTATCGTTTCATATCGTTTTTTTAAAGAGAACAGCTCCCTGTTAAATTTGTAGATCCGTGTCCACCACCACTCATCTCTCATCATTTTCTCCACCATTTCTCTCATGAAATCAAACATTCTCCAGTTACACTCTCTTTCAAACTCCTCTCTTTCAACTGCCCAACTCTTGCACTCCAACATCATGTGTAGCACAGTATCCGAGAGACCACAGTAAATGCACTAATCGGACTGAGCCCTGCTAAACCTGGAAATGTAGCTGAGGAAGTAGCCATGGCCTGTGAGGAGTTGCGTCCGATAATAATTCAGCTGCCTATGCCCACAGTCCACCCAGCTTTAAAGGTTTGGGATTAGTGACTTCATCGACTCTGCCACATCACGAGTTGTCTCCCACTCTTGTTGCCACTGCCCAATTGAAAATAATCTCTCAGTCAGTCTTATCTGTCATCTCTTGCTCTCCATTGTTCCACCCTCTGCTACTATAAATCCTGATCTTTTCACCTGCCAGCACATGTAAAGGGACACAGCCGGTGTCCCTTTACCCACCATCACCCACCGAGCGGCAGCTGACACAGTCCTGTAGGCACATGCTACCCGCAGCAGACAGTTCTGTCGCCATGAGCCTCTTGTAAGTTGATATTTTTTCCGCCTCACTTCAGACTGAGGCCGCATAGAGAACGACAGACTGCTTAACACCTTGAAGGGAACTTCCTTTTTCGTATGTGGGTCCACCTATATTGGGCATTTTCTTCCCAAGAGCAGCCAGTCACTAAATAGCTCTTCGGGTCACCCCCTCAAATGTTCCACACTACAGACACCGAATTTCTAAAGTCATAGAGTCAAAAAATAGATCAGAATAAATAACTTTGATATTAAGAAACTTATGGATATGAACTCCAATACAAACGAATGTATAGAGAAAAAAGATTAGCTACTTACAGACACTTTAGACGAGGAGACCAATAAAGAGAGGAAAGACAGGAAGTAATATCTTAAAAATCATTTAAAAATAAACTAGAAAAGGCAAGATAAACCTGCGTGTTGGAGATGATAAGGATAAAAAGATATAGAGAGCATGGTTGAAAAAAGAAATACAATGGAAACTATCGAAAAACTTACACCTACCAACTGGTATGTTAAAATTTCATTTGAGTAGCCTTATTAAAGTTTATAAATACCGATACAAGAGGTAAGAAATTTAACTAATGTTGAGAACTAGCGGGCATACCGTTTCTAAAATATCGTTAGATTTGTTTATTCCATCTACGTAAAGTCAAAAAACAACATTTAAAAATTCTAGGAAAATGTGTATCATTCTATTTTAGAAATTCTCAGGTGCACTGCATTTTATCAAGCAAGTGCAGATCCCCAAGAGCAAAAAGCGCTATAATAATTCTTAGCGAAATTTCTCATTTGTCCCTTTTCCCCGTTTCAATTTTCCGGATGACAGAATCCACCAAAGGAAATGCGGATATTCAACGCCATCATAATACATTAAAATTCCTATTTTAGTCTGTTCGTTTCTAAGCTATACCAACATGTATTTATATATAAGTTTCAACTGCAGAGGGTGTCAGTTATATTCTAATTATAAATATTTCTAGATTTATGTTTTGTTAGAGATAATATCGCAATATCGGCCTCTAAAAATGGTAAAATATGTACAAAATATGCATAATCAAGTGACGATTTACTATTTTTAATTTTTTTAATATTAAATTATTTAAACAATTACAAGTTACACGTAATAAATGTATTCTACAAAGTGTCCCTACCAAAAATAATTTTCTCTCTCTCCTTCTATCTGACATCTCTTTTGAGGTTTCCGATTATCACAGCAAATTCATATATCTATTATAGGTTTAATATATTAGAGTACTTCATTATTTCTTTGTCAATTCTTTAATATTTCTGAGCCAAGATATTATTTTTTCTACTTATATCACTTCTCACATCTATTTTCTCTTCTATTAATAATTGTAATTCATAAGTGTCGACGTAAATTACTTGCGCATTAAAGATTAAGCCAGTGAATATCAAATTATTTATCTCAGATAAATGTATACGCCTCACAAGGCCTGAATTAAAGAAGTAATAAAAATCAGGGTCATAAAGGATCAGTCTATCCAGAACTTTAATAAACATATCTGTAGATGAAGTCAAGCTCTCATTGCCGTCTCGATTATAATGGGAGTTTATTAGCATAGTTGAAGACTATTGAAATGAAATAGTTCCAGGAGTACAACAAAGATTTAATAAAAACCATGTCAACACAAATGGAGAACTCATGGCTAATACCTGTGCTTTTAACGAACTGAGAATCAATAATACATTTTTCGACCATAAGCTCCAGTATAAATATACATTTGAAAACTCCACGGGGCACAAATCTATGATTGACTTTATAGTCACTAATAGAAAAATCCACCCAAAGCAGACTCTAGATATTCGAATCTTAAACTCAGCAGACGCAGGGAGTGAACACAAACTAGTACTAATAAAAATAACCAACGGTGGTGAAGATTTAGGAGATATTCGTTGTTTGAATTTGTATCAGCCCAAGTGTCTGATGAGGCTGGGATAGGCCGAAATAATTCATAACACTTTATTGATACCGATTCGAGCACGGGAAGTTTACCGAATTTGTCCTCCTAGGTCATATATTTGGCCATTTAATTCAACAAAGCGATAGCAGCTTTTGGTAGAAGATTTAATCTTTTACATATTTCGCATAGCCCAGAGGACAGAAAACGATATTATTATATCGTTTTCGTTCATGACCGCCAAAGCAGGTGGCGCCTCTGTACGCTAACCACTGCGGTGGTGAAGATTTAGGAGATATTCGTTGTACTTTCTGAGTTTGAATTTGTATCAGCCTAAGTTTCTAATGAAGCTGGGATAGGTCGAAATGATTCATAAAGGCACTTGCATCCAACTCTCAGCATCCACCTTCAGTCATTAACACCCTTGTCTCCAGATCAATAGGCCTTTCCGATGATGCAAGTAGACTCGCTGAACTCTCACAAACATTAATATCTCCCACTTAATCTCAATCCAACGGCTTTTCTTCCTTACATCAAAGGTGTCACTGACAAAATCGACAAAGTTCTTAAACCAAGAGAAATAAAAAACAATATTTACCCCCCAACAAAAACTTTCATCTCTTGTCCGATCAATCAAAGACAATATTGCAAATGAGCAGCACGGAGTTTATGAAATTCCTTGTGCAGACTGTCCCCGATCCTATATAGGCCAAACAAATCCTAGAACACAAAATAGGATTTATGAATATGCATTTCTGTTCGCAATTCCGATTCAATTTTAGTTTTAGGTCAACACCATTTTCATACAGGTCACAAAATTGATTTTGATAACTCCAGAACCATAGCCCCCATCCGCTTCTACAAACCAAGAATTATCCGAGAAACGATAGAAATAGAAAAAAGGCCAAATTTTCTTAATAAATTTTATTAGAAGAATGAACACGGAAGCCCAAGAAAAAGAAAATTCTAAAGGCGCGTTGTGAAATAGTCATGTCAGGAAGATAAAAGAAAAATATATTTTTCTTATGGTATTATCTAGCGTTAATCTAGACAGTGTAATTCTCATCAGATAAACGAATAAGTAATTACTTTCAATTAGCATACGGTGCTCGTATTTGTGTTTCACTCCCTTCATTTTCCGTTTCGATTCACTCTTCATAAAACACATCCATTGTTTAAGCTGTCAAAAGCACCGGCAAGTGCAGATATTTCAGTTACGGGCTTGCTACAAACATGCAAAGCCGTTAAAGGTATCAAGTTCTGCATGTTCCACTTATTGTTGAATTCCTGAATGCGTTGAGCTATTGAATATATAATCAGAAGTTAATTGCATTTCTGGCGTATGCAGTTACAATACGAGCCAAAAATCGTTGCATGTTAGTTTTGTTATGAGGATGAGATACCTTTTGTATCGAAACTAGGATATACGCAAAAATATCAACATTGTTTTTCTTTTGATTGTTTGAAATATGCTTATGTCATTTATGACTGGTTCGTGATGTAGGATTTTAAATTTGCTTTTTGTTACATATATGCTTTGAAATTCAAAATCATTGTTAGATTTTCAGTTATTTTAGCATTTGGCAGAGTAAGCGCCAGTTTTAGTATTTTTTTATTCAGTTTCTAGAAATGAAGCAGGCAGATTCGTAATTGTTGAGTACAGGGTAAAACTAGCTTAATGTATGGTTTGGAGATAAAGCAATTTTAAATTTCAAAAATTCACAGCATTTAGATCCACAACATTTGCTTTCTGTAGTATATTATAATAGGTATAGAGAAAAGAAGAAGAAAGTCAAGCGACACATGTAATGTCAATTGTCTATGTAAAAAGGTTTATAATCATATGTCATTATGTTCACTGTTAAAAATTACAAGTTGTATAAAGCTAAAACTATGTTTAATCATTTATATTCTTCCACCACATCACACTACTTTCTGCCAATGTGGTTTCTAAATCTCTGATATTTTTGGGTCATGAAATGAAAATGTACAGATTGAGTTTCAAGTATGGAACCTTAACCGTAAGTACCTTAATAGCTGAAGAAAGATTATTCAGGATAGGAGACCCGCAACTTAAACAGGTTTACCAAATTTCAGCATAATATGACACTAAAGTCGTAAAGACTGGTGTGTCTGTTTAAGGGTTAAACAGAATAATTCTATTGGTGATATCTGCAAAAAAGGCTAAATGTATTTATATGAATTCATTTTCCATAAGGTCCATAAGAAAGAAATTTAAAAATTGTTGATCCCACGCAATAGTGTAAAAAATGCATTACTTTTAGCACTACTATAAAACTGTAGATCTTAATGTTATAAAAAATAGTAAAAACATTTAAAAATAAAAAATCAGAACAAACAACTACTTAGAGCCTGATAATTAATTTTAAAGCAATATTGATGTGGATATATATATATATATATATATATATATATATATATATATATATATATATATATATATATATATATATATATATATATATATATATATTATATTATACACCTGATAAATTGATATTCGTTCTCCTTACTTACTCTAAATTCGTTCTCTAAAAAGCATTTAACTCCTTACCTGTACTTTGTCGCCAGCCCAGCAACAGGAACAGTTCGAACCATGCGGCATACTGGAACTGCCGCTAGCTGTGCCGTTAGTATTAGCTTGTTGTTCCCTTTTGATGAATTTTTGCCTCCGTCTTCTTACTTTACTCGGCACTCCGTACATATAATTCGAAAAACGTCTTTGCGAGTGCCGCACTATTGACACCCAGTCTATCATGTTGGCAAGTTTTTATTTTTAGAACTTAATACAACTGATCGTTTGAAGTTTATTCTTCGAAATCACTGTCACTATATTCTAATTTCACAGTTCAGGACACTATCAAATGAGATAATTCTCATTAATACAACCCCTAGAACTTTTTTATTAATACATATATTATAGTTTGTTGAATTATTTTAGCTTTAAGAAGTACAGTAAGGCAAGCGACTTGTTGTGAGTTGACCAAATTTCATATTATTACATAACTCCTTTTTTCTCAGACCGCCAAGCGGAAAAGATCGAGCTCCTAACGTTAAATTCACTGCAGTGTCAAATATTTAAATATTTCTGTGAAGCGAAACGATTCAATTTTAGAATTAAATAGAAAATTCAGTTAAAAACAAATGTTTTCTATCCCAAGCTCTTTTAATGTGTTCAGTTTTACTATAAAACAATTTAATTCAGATCTTTTAGCAGATCTGAAATGAATACAAGAGCGTATGGCTAATTTAACGGGTAATTAATTTAATGAATTATAAAATTTTTATTTTCCTACTTTCATTTTAATTAAAAAATTATTTTCCGACTTCAGTGAAATAAAAATTGCATATTATTTAAAGGAGTGCGCTTAAAATCAGTTTAAAGTATAATATAAAAATGGTAGCTCAACTAATAATAAGTTCAACAAGAAAAATCATAAGATTTTCTACTTGGAGAAACTGAATTCAAATCTTTACCACTGTGCTTTCTAAACCTTGCAAAGCAGACACATTGATGAATTAGTCAGCAAGGGAAACTAAAATATGCATTCTACGTGACGTTCATCACGGACAAAATTCGTAGTGAATTCAGTTTCTGGTACTCCAAACAGAGTAAAGAAACTAAAACATAATGACGGTATTAGATATTTATTTCGATGCAGGGCAACCGCAAGCCGCTTATACGTATTTCAGCCTCTTTAGGTCTCATCAGAGCGGCATATGTCGCTGCTCTGAATCGAAACAAAATCTATTTCGTCGTAGGACAAATATTATCGAAATAATTATATACAGACGTTACAATGCCATCTAATACCAACAAGAGAAATAATAAGATTTCCTACTTGGCGAAACTGAATATGTCGTTAGGAAGGCACTGCATAGGACGTTCCCAGAATAGATGGACAGTTGAGCTTGAACAGGTCATACAGCAAAATCAGTTAAAAGGACAACGACTTTTTACAACATATGAGAACGTATGCATCTAACCTCAAGTTAGTGAGAATAAAACTCATATTTTCCGTTGTAGCATTTGTAAATTCCTTGGTATATATTGAAATCCCCTCGTGTATATATTAAAACACTGAAAAATAACTTTTTCAATTCCTCTTTGTGTCGCCGAGTCGAAAATTAAGTTTATATATTACAGACGGGTATTTCTTTGGTATTTTCTTTGATCGGAAGTCGCTCGATATTGCGTTTCAAATAAACATCCAATATTTAGATCGCTGAGGTTCTGCCGGAAAGATAATTGCGACACTCTCGCTGAGACCGTTGTCAGGGGCAGTTGCTTCAGGGTTTGTCCAAATTTTACGTCAAATTTTTAATGTTTTCTTGTTGTGTTCGTCCCTTTTCATGGAAAATATGTAGTGTATTGAGGCAGTTAATAGTTCAGTGACAGTAAAAGTGAGGTTCGAATATTTGGTCAAGAACAGACGTCGTTTAGTTTGGTCGGAGGAAACCGGCAAATTTGTGAAGAAAAGTGATTTTTACTCAATTGTGATGTGTCAGTTCTGATCGAGTAGTCACTGTTTTTTTGTTTGTAAGCCGTCTCTCATATGAGATGTTTGTAGAACGGTGTTTGCAACAAATTTAAAAAGTACCCACATCGAGTTTTTTAAGACGCAGACCTTCAAATTGTAAGTCCAGTTTCCAACCCCAGAAATATTTTAAAGTGCATTTTCGTGAAATCCAGGTAACTTTTTTTTGTTTGAACTTTTAAAGTAAAGATAGACATTTTTTTCCTAATACCTAATTGCTTTCATAACAATGTAATAATTAAAATTGTAGGGCGTAGCTTTCATTTTATTTGTTCTCAGTTTTAAGATTTAGTTTTGACATATGGCAGCTAGTTTTCTTATTTTTGACATCTGATAACTACCTAATCATATTTGAGACTTTGTTTTGTTTTTAGAAAAAGGTTAACCTCTATGAATAATTTCACTTCAAGATAATTTTTATTTGTAATGATTTATTTCTGCTACAATTTATAGCCCAGTAAAAATTGTAAGTTTTGTAGTATCTCCAACTTCTAAGAGTTGTTAAGAGTAACCGGATAGGACATAGTAAGAGTTTCTCTTTGTTATTTTTGTATTTACCTTTGTAACTATTAATATAATATTTTTGTTATTGTCTATATTTGTAACTGTTTGTGGCGAGACAGCAATAAATGTTTAATTTTTTTCCCTTAACCCTTTTTTTATTTATTTTAGAAGAGTCTCCTAACCTCTCTCTTTTGTTTTTTTGGGAAGGAAGAACCTTTTCTTTCATCCAGCAGGAAGTTCTCTCAAAGCGGCGTCCTTATCTTAAATACCTAGAGGATCTTCTTGTGTCTTGTTTGCTCATTTGTCAAGGAGATTCATGTAAGTATCCTTTTGTTTCATTTTTGTAGTTGCCCCAATCCGATCCCATTGTTTCATTCACTGACCCACGACCCAGTTCTCCAAATAAACCGTGAACGCCGTCGCCCTGAGCGAAGTTTCGATTTGTTTTGCTTGCCCTATCTACACCCCAGTAACTTATGTCCCCAATTTTCAACCCCCTATAGTAATACCCTAGGTGGTAGGCAAAATAATTCGTTACACCGTAATTTAATCTGCAATTCTTTATTAAACAAACCGTATAACATACTCGTATGTCGTTATCTTTTTTCTTAAAAATATTATTATCTGGGAATTTATTATGGTAGGAACGTACAACAACTTAACTAGAAACAAATAACAAAACAAAAACGCTCAACTCAACTTATATTAGTCTCCTACGTCTTCTAATAAAACTTTTTTATTGCAAAAACCCGACACGAATTTATACTTACGACATTAAAACAATATTGAATGAAAATAAAATACGAAGTTTTCGCATTACAGGTTATTTTTATAAGTTTCTAATTAAGTTTATTTCTCAGCGACAGTAGTTAAAATTAATGGTTAATGGGAAAACTATAACAAAACTTTCCATGCGTAATTTACTTAACTTTCCGTAAACTTTTTTTTCGTATGGATTCGAGAATGTAAGCTCAAATATTTTTTGAAAATTTCACAAGAAAACAGGAAATTTGTAGATATAATTGAATAAAGAAATAGGAAACACGTAAGAGATATACGACATAAATGACTAGGCATTTTTTAAGAAAGAATAAAATAAACACATTAGCAGGAAGGCAGAAAATATAAGAGTAGAAATATGCTTCTACTTTTTTATGGCAACATAAGACGGACACAAATTAATAGTTGCATCATGGGTTGAATTTAAACATCGTAGCTCCCATCAGAAGTCAATATCATTTCTACTGGACTCGTAACGAACAGGAAATATAGAGAAAAATCGAAATCACATTCAAGTTCTACGGAAAGCGATTGGTTTTCTCGGCAGACAAGGCTTAGCTTTTAGAGGGCATGACGAATCAGAAAATTTTAAAAACAAGAGTAACCTTGTTAAGCTGTTAGATACCATAGCTGATGATAAACCTGATATCAAAGAAAATTTTTTTAAGTTTTGAGGACACAAACATTAATGAAGGTACTATCGGGCTGCACCAACTTAAAGACTGTAGTGCCGAAAGTATAGCGAACGTCATTCAATTGATGTTATCAAGAATTAATTTATAGACACATAAAACTGCGTTGGTCACTTCTGCGATGAAGCGAATATGATGAGTGGATGGGTCAGCGGGGTCCAGTCGAGAATTAAAGATTTAGCCCATCATCTAGTTCTAGTAAATGTGTTGGATAGCGGTAGGAGATTGACAAATCTAAAGCCTTTTTTTCTACTGTTCACTCTCTATCAATTCATTTCCAACAGTGTTACTCGCCATAAGCTTCTCGTAAAAATACAACAAAGGATGAATAAACCATTACTGAATTTGTGAAGAACTGTCCCAACAAGATGGTTCTACTGGTTGAATGCAGTCTCCGTTCGGCTCGCGGAGATAAGAATACGGCCGAGGTCAGAAGGCCCTGCCTGTCGTAAGAGGCGACTAATGGGTAGGAATTGAGAGGTGGAGAGCCATCGCTTAAGGTGTCAGGTTTGTAGAAACGCACACTGACGCTTAGGCGCCACGGTCGCCGGTATACACTCCTAGTATCCGAGACGAGACTCTCTTGGGACCACTTTACTCTCATTCCAAGAGAACCAGGCGAGGTTGAACGAGCTGGGCCCGTACACACCTCTCTTGGCCTTGAGTCAAGCGTGGTGTTTGTGTCCCGGCACGTACCCGTCAGGAGATTTAAGAGTGGTAGAGGAGAGATCCTCGGCGGCGACCTATCTACGTGCGAGGTGGAAATTCCTCTCCCTGCGTCACCTATCCGCCTGTGGGAGGGGATAACGGGTAGGTGAGGTAATCGCAACACAGGTACTACGGGGAAGGTGCAGCCCCACGAAGCGTGTCTGGCGTACGTGGCGTGGCACCTTCATTTTGGTGTCGGACTCGTAGGGGTAGTGGATTCGTTAACGGTCGTATAGCCGAAAGGCCAGGTAGACCAGGGTCCTGTCAGTTTTTAAAATTAGAGGGCACAAAGCTTAGCAATGGTTGAATGCAGTATCGAAAATTCTAAAGACATACCAAACCATTTTGGCTACTCTAGATGATAGAAAAAAGGACAGGGCAGAGAGTATCGAAATAAAAGCGCAAATATTGCAGAAAATCTTGATATTTCTGCTTTGTGCTATGACAGCAGCTACAAGCCGAAGATCCTGACTTAGCAGCCGCCGTGTATTGAAGGTTTTAGAGAAGGCTAAATTTTTGGCAGACAATAGTGGTGTTTTTGGTGGACATTAAAGGCGGAAACTGTAGTAAATCTTTAGCATTTTGAGCTATGGTTATACAGAAGGATCCTGAAGATACCATGGACAGACAAAGTCACCAATGAAGAAGTACTGCGGAGGATGAACACAACCGCGGATTTGGTCAACATCGTGATGGGCCATAAGCGCAGTACTTGGGACATATAATGAGAAATAAAGGCAGATACGAGCTACTCAAATGCATTTTGCAAAGTAAAATTAAAGGAAAAAGGGCCCTAGGACAAAGAAGAATATTCTGGCTTGCTAACCTGAGAGCATGGTATAAAAAGACCTCAACACAGCTATTCCGTATAGCAACCAACAGAGTAATCATAGCCAGAATGATCGCCAACGTTCGGAACTGACAGGCACCCTAAGAAGAAGAAGTGGTGTTGTATATAAGGAACAAAAAAGAACTAAAACTATTTGTAACTAATAGCCTCGTTGCAAGCAATATATTTTAAACAAATGGCAAAAAATATGCCAAAACAAAGACCATATACTTCGAAGTTATCGACAGTATTCTCGTGAAATATAATCGTCGGTTCTCGGAAGATGAAGGTTTGTTCTAAGTAACGGATGCCTTAAAGAAAGAAAGTAAAGTATGCATGACAGAAGAGAAACTAAAGTCATTAATAGAAAACTACAAACATTTTTTAAATGAAGAACTTCTACATCTGCAACTGCCTATAGCCAAGAACCATTTACAAACAAGCGATGGAGACTTCGTTTTGTTACTACTCGAATCTCTCAGAGGGCTTCTAGTGGCATACTTAAAAGTGATAAAACTGCTGCACATTTTTGCTACACTGCCTATCACCACAGCTGGAAATGAAAATTTTTTTTCTATGCTAAAAAGACCAAAAGGGTACCTGCGAAGTTCTACTGGTGATAAAAAAAATGGTCCTCACTTATGTTAACAACGGTTGAAGGAGAAGAAATGAAAAAAATACCGCTACACCAAGTGGTGAATGAATTGGCTGCGAGGGAGCCACGACGGTACCCATTACTACACTAACGTGACATAGAAATAAACTGTAGTTATTTTATTCCATTAGTAATGAATCATTTCTATATATTATAACGCTTATGTTCCTAATTATTACAAATAAGGTAAACGCTCCTATTTTCGACACTGCCCCAATTATCGGCAGTAATTCTACATAATCGACAAAAAAAAGAATTCTTGCGCGTGATTGTTGGACGAAAGTATATCACTAATTTATAAGGACCTTTATCTACGCCTATGAACAATATGCCAATTGTCAGACGAAAACTGCAATCACAACATTTAAAAATATATTGGTCAGTTGGCGCCAAACTCTTGTGAGAAGTGTTTCTTGTTGTATGTGTTAAGAAACAGGTAAGCTACAGAATGCTATAATTCTTGATTAAAATATCGAATAACCGTTTTATTATGTTTTATATGTTGAGAAATAGTTTATTTAGATTATTTGTTGGCCAAAAACTGTTTTTCTATAACTTTTATATTTGTATATATTAGCAGATGATCCAATCGTCGGCTGGAGTGCCGATAATTGGTTATATGCATTAGATTGTATATAAGCTGATTTTAGCGTAATCTTTTAACTTACTAGGACAAATGTTTGGTCATTATATGCAATAAAAAACGATCTTTCCTTGTACCAATTTTCGGCATCCCGTATCTCTAGTAGAAATAGCCATAATTTGAACGAGTACAACACTGACGATAATACATACCTATACGTGCCGATATTTGGAAATTCTTTATTTTAGACTACAATTCAGAAATTAGCAATGGAAAGGAGAAAGCGTTTTCAATATTCTGCGGAAGATAAACACAAAGCTCTTGTAGCTGTTCAGTCAGGAATGCCATTTAAAACAGCTAGCAAGTTGTATAAGGTACCCAGATCGACTCTACAGGACAAAGTAAAGGGTAGAACTTCTTTAGAGAAGAAATCTGGACCAGGGACCACACTAACAGAAGAAGAAGAAAACCTACCGGTAGCATGGCTATTTCGGATTGCAGCCTGTGGATTTCCTGCAACTAAAACGCAGTTGTTGGATAGTGTTCAGCTATTGCTTAAAGAACTTAATAGGCCTAATAATTTCGTGGATGGTAGGCCTGGACGTAAATGGTACAAACTATTTTTAAAAAGGCATCCCAAACTATCTACAAGAATATCCCAAAACCTAACTTGTGCTAGAAACACTATAACAGAAAATCAAATTCGTCAATGGTTTATTGAAGTAGGGACCTTTTTAGAAAGTACAAACAATCGCAACATAACTTTTGATCCTAGTCGTGTATTCAACTGTGATGAATCGACTTTTTTCCTGACTCCTGAGGGAGACAACGTGTTGGTTAGAAAGGGATATAGAACAGTTTAATCGTTTGTTAGCAACGACGAGAAGAAATGTCTGACAACTGATTACCTGTAGTGCCTCCGGTCAAATTTTACCACCCATGATCGTTTTTAAATATACAAGAATTCCAAAATCAGTTATCGAGAAAATACCTGCTCAGTGGGGTATAGAAAAGTCTGAAAATGGGTGGATGACTGGCGAAAACTTTTTTGAGTACATCGCTAATATAGTCCACCCTTGGTTAGTTGCTCAAAAAGTGCAGTTTCCGGTTATACTGTTTTTGTACGGACACAGATCACACTTAACAATGGCCCTAAGTGAATTTTGTAGTAAATAATATTATTCTAATAGCTTTGTGTCCAAACGAAACACATATTTTACAGCCTCTAGATGTTGCAGTCTTTCGACCATTAAAATGTGAATGGAAAAAGAGCGTGCATCGGTGGAGAATGGAAAACCAAAGTAAAAAGATAACCAGAGATTTATTTGCACCTATTTTGGAAAGCACTTTTTAAAAAATGGTAAATATTCCCGATATAGTTAAAAGTGGTTTCAAGGGTTGCGGACTTGTGCCCTTTAATGTTGAAAATATTAAATTTTCTAAATACTTGAAAGAAGACGTGGGAGCACAAAACTGTCAAAAGATACAAGAACAACGACAACCTACAGAACTTCAAGTCGCCCTAAGAGTTGTAGAAGAATGCATCTCAATTGATATGCTGCGATTGTTTGAGCTTTCTGTGTCAATTTGGGAAGGACCAGTAGAGCACACCAGCTTGTTTTCATTATGGAAGGAAATGAAAGTCAAATCCATGAACAAGTCTTCCAATGAACTTCCAGTCGACTTTGTTACGAATGACTCATTTACAGAAGTGGAAATTCATAATGAAATGAGCGACCAAGAAACAACTGTAAATAACGAATTCAATGATAACTCAGAAAATGAGAACAACACATTTGCTAAGAAAGCAAATGACGATGAGGTTGATGTTACAGAATTTATTGACTGTACAAATTTATTTCTCCTGGTAGAAACCCGGTAGTTTCTCCACCTTTTGAACAAAACCACACAGGAAATGCAAGAAAATAAAAGCATGTTAATTAGCGAACCTTCAACATCTAAATCGTTACAGGAATCTTGGTATTGTTCATTGTGTGACATCGGGTGTCTTGGTCTAACTAAAGATGATAGAGAAGAACTGAAATGCTCCTTGTGTCAACGACTACTAAAATAATGTGTGTTTATTAATTCAGTTTGCACAGATACATTAAAGATTTTATATTTATCTTTTGAAAAATACATTTTATTTGAATTTTCAATTTAGTGTATTTACATACCTACAATAATTTATTTATTTCAATACTACCTATCTAACAAAATATTTAGGTACCCCATATAATTATTTAAATCTTGGGTATCTAACTCATGCCGAAAAAAGGATCTTTGATGTGCCGAAGATTAAAGCATGCATTTAATTTAGAATGCCGATAATGGGGACTTTGGACACTTTTCATTTTATTAATATTTTAAATATTATAAGTTTGTTTTAGGTTAAAATAAATATTTTATGTGTAATTGTGATAGATCTTATTAACCCAAACCATAATCTAAATACACGTTGTTCAGGTAATTTGGTTACTAAACTTATTAAAATGAAGCTCCATTGTGCTTAACGTGCTAAAGGTGCCGATAATAGATACATTTACCTTAAATCATTTAAGTAATAAAATTGATGTATTTTTTTGTAAATTCCAATATTATTGGGGGGCGGGGCAAATGTCAGTATAGACGCTTCGCTTCGTTATAAAAATTGTATAAAATATTTCAATCAAAGCTAAACTTCAATGTTTGGTGTTTAAAATAACTTCACTTTTTAAAATATTTCTGTTAGCATAACTTCAATATATTTTCATATAAACACCCACGCATCAAAGGTATGAATCAGTCAATTTAATAAAACTGATGTAGTGGAAACATTCACAAAGAAAAATATACATTGAGTTGATAAATTTTTTAATGATAACCTACAATTTTTTAAAGAAACAACCCGAGTTTATATTTATTATTTTATTCAATTTTAAAAAATATTGGAAAAACAATATTTAAACATTTTGTTTAAACAATTATATTTTGTGACTTCTTTCTTTGTGTATTTCAGATATTTATGAAAGTCATTGGTGATAATCAGAGTTTTTTTTGTTACGAAGAATCTGTTAAAATAGACAGTTAATATTATGAACCATAATTAAAAAAAAGTGATTATAGTTGCGTCCTAGTATATCACAAATTCTTTTGTATTTATTTTGTTCAGATACTTCGTCAACGCTGGTTATATTGTTGACTGATGGTATAGTTAGCTCCAGGTGTATAGAGTGACAATTTGAAAAGTTCTCAGAATATCTTTATATTATGTTAATAATATGAAAAATCGGAAAGAGGTGAATCTTTCAAGAGGGGAATTCCAGTGAATATTTCTGGCCCTCAATGCTCAAGCTCTCTCCAATGGTAGCATACATATATATATATATATATATATATATATATATATATATATATATATATATATATATATATATATATATATATATATATATATATATATATATTTTAGTGTTTTAAACGTAGATTGATTTATTACACCAGCGTCTTCTAATTTAAGTAGTAGATGTATTTATATTTTAAACTACTACGTAAAACTTTTTGTTTCCTGGACCTAGATCGAACCATCGTTCCACTATATCTAAACACCTGGTTTAAACTATCTCTCAGGCAATTAGCATTGACTAATCATAGATTTAAATTAAGTGTCCAAAGTACAAAACCCTAGGTACGGACGTAAAATCAGACAACAATCCAGTCGATATCAATCTCAAACAATAGTTAAAAAGAATACTTAAGAAGAAAAGAAGAACTTAAGAATACGAAAACTTAGGAATGGAAAAAATGGATGACGAAAGATATTTTGGAACTCATCGAAGAGAGAAGAAAACAAAAAAAATAACCAACATCCATATAAAGAAATCCAATGAACCATAGATTCTTCTTTCTTCTTTATGTGCCGTCTTCTATCGAAGGTTGGCGACCATCAAACGATAGGTTTCTCTGTTTTGTGCCGCATGTATTTTGTTCGCAGCTTCTTGTATTTGAAACTATTCTCTTAAGTTTTTCAGCCAGGATTTCTTCTTTCTGCCCAGACCTCTTCTACCTTTAATCTTGCCTTCCACGATAAGCTGTAGCAGACTGTACTTATCATTACGGAACACATGGCCCAGGTATGACGCTTTCCTCCTCTTAACAGTTGTTAACAATTCCACCTCTTTACCCATTCGTCTTAATACCTCTGTGTTGGTCACTCTGTCTGTCCAAGGTATTTTCAGTATGCGTCGATACAGCCACATTTCTAGAGCCGCTAACTTCTTTATAGTTGCTGCTATTAACGTCCACCCTTCAACTCCGTAAAGTAGCATAGAAAGTACGTAGCATTTCGTGGCGCGCCATCGGAGGTTAACGCTTAGGTGGCGGTTGCTTAAGAGTATTTCTCATTTTGATGAATTTGGATCTTGCTATTAAATCAGTTTACTCTTTCAATACGTTCGGCTTTAATATTCAGGTCGATATGTTGAATGTTCTTTTTACTGATCACCATAAATTTAGTTTTCTTTCTATTGATCTTCAGTCCAAATTGGTTGCCAGTTGTATTTACTCTATTTAGCATCATCTGTAAATCTTTGATGTAATCGGCCAGTATAACAGTATCATCTGCATATCGAAAATTACTTATTGGTACGCCATTAATCTTGATGCCCTCGTTGTACTCTTCCAGTGCCTCTAGAAATATTTGTTCCGTGTACAGGTTGAAAAGCAGTGGCGAAAGAAAACAGCCCTGTCTAACCCCTCTCGAAATGGTTACGTTTTCACTCACCATATATCCATTCTTCATGTGGGCTGTTTGATTCCAATATAGATTTTTTATAATCTGGATGTCCTTAGTGTCAAGTCGTGTAAGATGTAATAGTTCTATGAGTTTGTCATGTTTGATAGTATCGAATGCTTTCTCATAGTCAATAAAGCAGGCGTAAACATCTTTCTGTTGACCCAGACATTTTTGAATTAAGACTTGTATTGCAAAGAGCGGCTCTCGAGTTCCAAAACCGCATCTAAAACCATAGATTCAAATGTCAAAAATGCAAAAAAAGTGGATACATGAAATGTGTGATGAGATATAAAACCTAGACAACAAACATGGTACATTCAACCTCTACAAAAACTTAAAGGACACCTTAAATAATACCAAGAAACATAATATAGATACTTTAGCTGAACACAAAGGAAGAATAATTATAGAAAGAAGCGAACAAATTCAAATGTAGTAGGAATTTATCGAAAAATCGTTTGCCGATAGCAGAACTGAATTGCAACAGACATCTACGTGAGAGAAGGGAGGACCCCCAGTCTTACGGGATTCAGAACTTGTGGACCAGACAAAATAGATATAATAAAACTAATTGATAATAACAACATAAAATTACTAATCCAGTTCCCGCAAATGCGATGAATTTAGGCTCATTAGCTTATTAAAACACTTAAAACACTAAAAATACTTTTCGGATTTTTAAAGTTAAATGTCTTGGGAACGATAGAGGCACTGTTTGTAACTCAAACACTTATTTAAAAATGGTTCGAACACCAAAAAAAGTTTATCTCTATTTCATCGACCACTAGAAGGCTTTTGATAGAGTCCATCATGAAAATTTTTATATGAACTACAGAAAATGAGCCTAGCCGGAAAAGACCTCTGCATTATTCAATACCTCTATTGAAACCAAGAAGCAACCTTAAAATATTCCAACCACACTACTAAAAGTATCCGTAGACACATAAGTGCCCAACATGGGTGTGTCATGTTTCCATTGCTCTTTAACTTGTACTCTGAATCTGAATGCATATTCAAACAAGCACTAAGCGGCACCGCAATTGATATAAAAATAAACGGTTAATATATTAATAATATCGGGTATGCAGACGATACCGTTATAAGAGCAGAAAAAATGGAAGGCTTACAAAATAACTAGACAGAGTTAATATTGTAAGTGACGCAATAGGACTGAAAATAATCTTCAAAAATTCACAAATCTCTATCTTCTTATTCTCAATAATCTTCAATTACAATTACAAGTTCACAAATTCAGGTATCTAGGAGTAGTACTAAATAATAAGTGAGATCCCGATATAAAAATGAAACACGAATAAAACATGCTAGGAACATGTACAATAAAGGGAAACAAATGATCTATAACCAAAAATTAACCTTAGACATCCGAATTAGAGTTATTAAATTCTACGTTTGGTCAGTTCTTCTGTATGGAGTTCAAGCCTGGACATTAAAATTAAATACCATGAAACGGTTAGAAGCTTTTGAAATGAGGCTTTATCGCAGAATGCTTAGAATATCATGGACACAACACGTTACGAATCGAACAGTATTAAATAGAGAGTTAGAACTTATAACAATGATTAAGAAAAGAAAGATCTCATACCTAGGCCGCATATTGATAAATGACAAATATAACCTGCTACGATTAATAATTGAAGAGAAGATAGATAGCCGAAGAGGAATAGGCAGATGAGTTATGCCATGGCTTCGCAATATCAAAACTTGGACGGGCATGAACGTTCAACAATTATTAAGAGTGGTACAGAATAGAGAACATTTTGATGTAGTGATCGCAAACCTCCAGTAATGACTGCACCATAAGAAGAATGAGAAAATGTAGATGGTTTTTAAATATGTTTACCAGGTTTTCGAGAGAAATTTATATTAAATTTTTCATATAGATGTAAGAAGGTATTAATTTGTAATGGACATTTCTATAATAATAATTACTAATAATAATAATTACATCTATGTTTTATCTACAAAAACTGCTTCCCAGGATGTTACGCATATTTTCGTTAATAAGTTTTAACCATAAACGAATAAAATATAAATATTTGGTAAAAAATAAATATATTTATAAAAAATTGGAGAGCAATTTTCAATACGTTATATTTTCGAAATATGGTCGATATTAAGACGTTCTTCGAATACCAGAAAGCTTTAATTTTATTTAAACGATCACCCTGACTAATGTTTTGCGTTTTTCTTTTATATGGAATAGAAGTAAATAATTGTTCAAATCTAACCCGTTCATTTTTTTATGCGAAGCTTGATTTGGCGAAAGATGGTGCCAAGCTATAGTTTGAAGAGCTATTTCCAGTCTTTCTAATTTAAGTATTTCCCAATGTAGATGGTCTCTTGTTCTGTGTACGAACATCACCTAATAATTTGGTGAAATTTTTTAATGAGAGCGCGTTATCTTCTGTCATTTTTCTTCTATTTTGTTTCTGTGAGCGCAAAATTTTAGCGAATGAATCGACGCTTAAAGAAATGTTCTTTTCAGATACTTTCGATAGATGTGTCCGCGCCAATGTTGGCCGGAATTGTTTCCTTGTTTTTGTTACAACTTTCTCCCTATTTTTTAGCCATTCTTGAAACAATCTTCTTTTATCAACCACAAATAAATATTTGCTAACAGGTTAGCTGAAGGAGCACACGAGGTAGGTGTGATTGTTACGGTTTATTTGTCTATATTGGTTAGTGTTTACTGTTATTTGTTTATATATTATTTTGGTTTAAAGTATTATTTGTCCCTCAAAAATTTTCTGACCTTTTTGAAATTTTTTTCTGTTCTTTTGGACAAATTATTTATGGTTTTTATTTGTTTTATTCATCCCATACATAGTCCAAGTTACAAACAAAAATATTTTAGTATTTTTTGTTCACCATTGCATTATGTAGACTTCAAATTATACTTAATAGTTATCTACCTATAAGTTATGCAATTAACACGTTAGTCGACGAGTAGTTTGAATCTCACCTATAACGAGGATTGGAAAAAAAGTGCAAGATAGGTTAATAATATATGCTTACATCCTATATAGCATAAAAACATTTTTACACTTCTAATTTTGAGAAGTATAAAAAATAGTTTTGCTTTATATTACTATAGTTTCAAAAAGATAGGATTTCTTAATTTATAAATAAAGTTTGGTTTCCAAATCCACTAGGAAACTAAGTTCCTGTAGCTGGCTGTATACCATGTATCACAAAAAAAATTTTATTTCAAAATTTTTAGTAAAGGGTATAACTAAAACACCGAAACGGGCTATAACACAAATACAGAACGTTTTCGGAATGTAAATTCCATCATCAGTGTAACCTAAAAGTAATTAACCACTTTAATTAAAAAGAACGTAACGTTTAAAATGTTGACTAAGGTTATGCAAAGTGTGGTTAATACTTAAAAGGTGCACATGCTGTGAGCCACTAAAATATATGGGTAAAAACCCTTTAAATGATATAAATTTACAAATATGTTACATTACGTACTATTAAAAATTAAGATGTCTAAGTTACCGTTGGAAATGGTAACATGGCAACGTATGGCTGCTACATTGGTTATTTGGTCCTGAGACAAAGTGTCTTCGAGGACCTGTTGATAACAACTGACAAAAATGACAATATTGACATGTTAGGACAGATGTCGGAACACATCAGTCAGTGCAACTTACGGTAGTTGTCTAAAATGACAGAAGTCAGCATTATTTAAAATTGAATAAATTATAATTATAATAATATAACAGTATCAACCATCAATGTTGTAGTCTGTAATGTGAATTTGTCCTATATTTATGTTGAAAAACATTGAAAAATTTGTTTTATAAATTAATTTAGATAAAATGGGATACATGAAATTTTGTAGGTATCAATAGGCAACCAACTATACATGTGTCTATATTTGATTGTTCTTAAGTAAAGAATATAGCAACAGGTCCTGTATGTTATAAAACATTTGGGACCTAGGAAATAGTGAAAAAGACATAAATGTAGGAAGATGGTTCTATAAAATTTATTGTTGAGGAGTGGTATAGTAAATGATATGTTTGAATTTACTGTTAAGATGAAATTTGAATATGAAAAGAATGTTTTCGTAATGTAAAATTCACGTATTGCTTAACTTACAACTTAAGCATGGAAGGCCCTCTATGTCAAAAAACAACATTTGGTACCTGGAAAATTTAATATATTTTTTAAGTTATAAGTTCATGAACATAAATTACTGCTTCGGTTTGAAGGGTGAAGATGGTAAGTTGTTTTGTGTGTTGACCAGTATGCAATGTAAGCAGAAAATTGATGGCTGATAGGTGGTTTGGTATTGTATTGTTCAAACATTGCTCAAGTTATAACTTAAGAAAAAGAAAAAGGCACTACATGTTAAAAGGAACATTTGGTACCTGAGAAATATAAAAAGATGAGTTTGAGTTTGAGGTAGGTATAGGAAGTTAATAGGCTTTTGGTGTGTATTGTAACAATATGTAAAAACTGCAAGAGTAGTTGGGTTTTAAGGTGGCTCTGTTAAATTTACTAAAGTTATGTAATGTTTTAATATTATTGAGAAAGGAGAAAAGACTCTACAAGAGGCTGGAGTCTCCATAGATCCGGAACCAAACCTTGAGGGAAAGTGGATAAGTAAAATAAAGTGTAGTGAAAACGGTATGAAAATGTGATGATATATGGTTAAGTAGATAAAGATGTATGGTAATAAATTTTGAAGGGGAAGTGGAATAATCAGCTCTGAATTTAGTTTGTAGAAAAGGAGCATGCAGAATTGAAAAGTTTGATAGGACTAAGGATAATTAATAGGTGATAGAAGAAGAACGAAAAATCTAATACCAATGAAGAAGTAAAGTAAGGATGTGGCTTATGAGAATAGTTGACGATGGAGCGGAAGGAAGTCTCGATTCAATGAGACATGGCGATTAACACAATTTAGACTTCTCTGTTTTTCTTTAATAATTTCTAGGTCTTCATATAAGTCTAGTTTGAGAAAGTTTTTTTGAGGGATATTATGAATAAGTGAAGCGTCTTCTGGGATATTGAGGGTGTGGTTATGTTCTTTAAGATGTTAAAAGAAAGCGGAAGTGTTTTCTCTTTTTGTGTGCTCTAGAGAGCGTGACGACAATGATCTACATGTTCTTCCTATATAGGTGGCATCACAATCACAACATTTAAGTCTATAAACACCACTACGGTTCATATAATTGATGGGGTTTTTGGAATTGGATATATACTGACCCAAGTTATTGGGTACTTTGAAAGAAACATGGACATTTTCAACTGAAAAGTTTCAAAAAGTTTGGTTTATTAAACTTTACATTCTGTTGTTGTAAATTTGAAGAAAATAATTAATTATTTTTCACACATACAATATACAATTACAGATTTAATTAGAACGAACCTGAGATAAACGAAAAATACCATCACTAAATCAGCGTTAATAGAGTTTGGGAACAGAGTACATAAGAGTGCAGTATATAAGGCAAAACAGGAATATTTCATCTCTTAGATAAAAGAACTTTAAAAGATAAATGAAAACAATGAGACAATGCAATGCAACATCAAATACGAAGTAAAATCATGGTAGCACAAAAACATTTTATAAAACAAGTATGAAGAAATTGAGGAGCTACAAAAAAAAATAACAGCTTCAACATACATAAAAAAGTTAAATAATTAGTAGAATTACAAAGATTTGTGCTGACTATTAAAAAGACGAAACTGTTTTACCTGGAACATATCATGATGAGAGCATCATTTACTTCATCTTATAATGCAAGGAAAGTTAAGATAAGTGGAATAAGATTAATAGAAAGGAGAAGTTATTCTTGATTGAACAATCTTTGTGAATGGTTCAACACAACATCAATCATCATTTATTACAAGCAGATGTCTCGAAAATATTCATAGCCTTAATAATTACCAACCTTAAGAAAGAAGACAGCGGTTGAATAAGGAGAGTGTATTTGTTAGTAAATATATTATTAGCTTACTCTACTCAAGTGGCTGTCGTATTTCGAGCAAATACAGATCTAGTAAATAGATCTGCAAGACAGGAGCATCAAGAATGTTGCTTGTTTATATTTACTAACAGAAAAGTCAAGAAATCCGTATTAAGCAGAGCACAAGTTACTTAAAGATTCATATTAAACAAATAGTGTTGCTGCGTACTCCCAACTTTGCCATTAATATCTTTGCAAGAAAATTCTACAGCATTAAAGTCACGTTATTTAAACTATAACAAATATATTTTTAATATCTCTACCATCATTAATTACACAATTTTTATTATCACCCTAATTACCAACTGAAAAGGGTCTTTTTTAGAACATCATCACACTTTAAAATACTATTTTTCACCAAGCGTTCAACAAAATTCATGAAAGCATTTCTGACGCCGTAATTTTTCGCGACACCGACCGTCGGGACGCTCCATTCACACTAAAAGCTTCCACTTTTACGTGCCGCTGGATACCTACTTCAACGGCTGTAAACAAAATCGAAATTAGGACGTACTTCTCTGCTAATTTACGACATGCCTCTTTGATTAATGACAGGACCGAGGTAAAGAAGATGAAAAGGCCGTTGATAGGTGCTAATTTAATTAGTGGATCGGTCTTGCAGTACAGTGGGTTTAGATTTTAACACATTTTGGATATTGGTTAATACCAGATGTGTTCGTCTACAATAATTAATTTCATTTTATTGACAGAGTTTATTCTCCAATTATGTTTAACCCTAGGATGCATGTTTGAATCGTTTTTTACATTTACATAACATGTGTAAAAAATACCCGACTAGTATTTTGGCTTTTAGTGAGCAATTTTTTGTCGCCACAATGCATAGAAAAAAAAGTTATGTAGGTCAAAATATTAAACACATTTACAGTAATAGTTTATGCATTTTAAATAGTTTTATGTCATTTTTGCAGACTGTCATTACTGTCATTACTGTCATTTTTGCAGACAGTCTTAAAGGTTTGCAGACACTTGTCTCCAGGGTGGCAGAAGTAAGTAGCAGGTTTGGGCTTGATTTTAACATTAAAAAAACCAAATACATGGTTATAAGCAAAAATAGGATACCACCTGGTCAACTACTAGTTAACCAACAACCGATAACACAAATCACCAACTTTTGTTATCTGGGTGCAAACTTAAATGAACAGTGGGACCAATCGACGGAAATTAAGATAAGGATCGAGAAGGGAAGATCAGCTTTCGTCAAAATGAAAAAAATCTTTAACAGCCACGATATAAAATTGGAAATAAAAGTTTGGTAACTAAAATGCTACGTATTCTCCGTTCTTTTATATGGCGTGGAGTCATGGACCTTAACTGAAGCATCACTGAAGAGACTCGAAGCATTTGAGATGTGGTGCTATAGACGCATATTGAGGATTTTATGGATAGACAGAGTTAACAACAAAGAAGTACTACATAGAATGGGTAAAGAGCGCGAACTAGTCATAACCATATAACGTCGCAAACTAGAGTACCTGGGCCATATAATGCGCAATGAACAATGATACAACCTACTTCGGACCATACTTCAAGGTAAAGTACATGGGAAAAGAGGTCCAGGACAAAGAAGAATATCCTGGCTGCATAACCTGCGAAAATGGTTTAACTTAACCACTACCGGACTTTTCAGGGCAGCAGTCAACAAAGTCAGAATAGTCATGTTAGTGTCCAACATCCGTAACGGATAGGCACCATAAGAAGAAGAAGAAATAGTTTTAATCTAGTTTGAGTACCAAATACCATTTTTATTGTTATTTAGAATTATTTAAATTGAGAAGCACCTGTGCATCTCGTGGCCACAAATAACTTTTGGATTCATGTACAATATGTCATATAAAGGCGAGCAAAACGTTTGCAAAAGCTAGTGGAAAAGTTTTTTTCAGACGAAGAAAGTGATGATAGTGTTCGTTATAAAAATTTTAAATTAGATAGTGATGATGACATAAGTAGTTCTTCGTCAAATAAAAGGTGTTCCCGAAAACAAAAGACAAAAACTGCAAAGTAATTTACAAGATTTACCTTTAATATCGCAAAACTCAAGAACAGTAGAGGGATACCATTGAAATTGTTATTTCCCAATATCGACTGCCAGAAAGCTCTTCAGAAGACGTGACATTGCAATTGATCATAACACACCTTTGATATAGAACAATAAAGATGGTCAGAACTTAAAAAATATTACACTCAGTGTTCAAGACTCGGGTATCAAAGCTGAGCTTTTTGAGATTTACGATAAAACTCCCGTTGACTATTTTTAACTAGTTGTGAATGACTATATTATTCACTGGATTGTGAAAGAAACTAATCGATGTGCATATCAAAAGCTGAATATACGAGTAGGTGGTCACGAAATAAAAGCTAAAATACATTGGTAGATAAATACCGAAAAAATAAAGACATTGTTAACCATTTTTGTTTGTATAGGATTCCAAAGATTGCCAAAGTTGTGTTCGTATTGGTCAAAAAATCACTTAATTGTGATTTGTACATGTAATACCATCATTCCTATTGGAATTGGTATTAAATTTTCAAAATGTGGTAGTGCCTGGGTAAAAACTCTGCATTGATGAAACTGTAGTTTCGTCTAGGAGCCGACTGTCATTTAGGCAGTATGGCAAAAGCAATAGACATAAATTTGGGGTGATGATATACAAACTCTACTTGGATGGAAGTAATACTTATGATCTACAAATTTATTGTGGTAATGATAACACTGAAAATATGTTCCGGATAGTATTATGTTTTGTTTAGCTAATAACCTATTAGATGTTGGACGTACTATAAATACAGACAATTTTTATACTAGCGTTACATTAGCACATAGGTTGCTCAACAAAAATACAAATTTGGTGGAAACTGTGAGGCAAAACAGAAAACTTAATCCGAAAGAAGTGACAGGTATAAAATTAAAGAAAGGGGAGATTATTGGAATAGAGAGTAATACAGGTGTAGTCGAAACTAAGTGGAAGGACAAACGTGGAGTGCTTATGCTGAGTACAAAGCATACTGATGAAATGGTAGACGTCCATCAAAGGGGAGGAATAGTTAAAAAGCCAGTGTCTGTTGTTGGCTACAATAAGAGCAAATGATTTATAGATATATCCAAACAACGTAAGTTTTATTCTACAGCTTTACGAAAATCAATCAAATGTCATTGTAAAATAGCAATTGAGCTCCTTCTAGGGTCAGTTATTGTCAAGGCCTATGTAGTTTACTAAAAAGTAACACACAGTAACATGTCCATCACATCTTTCAAGGAAGAGTTGGTTTGTCAACTAGTAGATTTCTCTAAACTAAATAATCTAGAGCAACAGATGCCACATGCTCGTAAAGTTCACCATATAGAGGAAATGCAAAGTTCTGCCAGAAGAAGATGTGTCACATGTTACGTAAAAACTTCAGCAGATAATGGTAGAAAATTTGCACAGACTAAAACTTCCTTTTCTTGTTTCAGGTGCATTCAGTGCAATAAATTCTATTGTGTTTTCTCGTGTTTTTGCGAGGTTTATTCATGTTATCTGTAGACATTTGTATATACACACACATATTATGTTTTTTAATAATTTCGTAACTAGAAACATGTATCGCTAATTTTAAAGAACATTTACTGATCTCTTGCATTATAAAAAAAACAGTTGTTTACGTTATATATAAATAAAACTTAGTTTCAAGCAACATATTGTTTTATTGCTGGACACTAGTATCCTAAAATGCATGCTAAATATATAAAAGAGTTCATCAGGCTACTCAAAAACTGTATTTTAAATAAATAAATGGGTATTGTGAAGCACGGATCTTCCACGCAGCATGAAATACACTAAGAGTATGAGATGCAACGGTGCTTCTCGTGGCGTTTAATGTGTTAAAACAGATAGACGTAAAGAAACCTTAGTTTGCACACCCAAATTAAATATTCTTTGCAAATATATGTATTACGCTTGGCACAAACGCGCTCGCATTTTCAATCCTTTTTGGATGTTCACATGGAGTATCTTTTTTTTCCAAAATTTTATTGACAGTAAGGCCCTCATTTTAATTGCCAATTTTCACACATTTCCTTATGTCTTTAAGATATTTCTTATGAAGTTTTTCATTTTCCGCTCTTCTTTTCATGTAGAGCAAAATTAATTCTGTGGACAGTTCATTTAGGAATAATCTCCGTTTATCATTTCTTCCAGTCTTACATGATCGGAGTATTCAGTCAAAAATAAAATAAATATATTGACTGTCAATAATAGGTCAATAAATGTCAAATAATATTGCAATATATTCCAGATATCAACTGGCTATCTTCTTGTTTGTCTTTTACATGTGTAATTTACAATTTTCTGCTCCATTATGTCAACACCTCCTTTTCATTTATTACAGAAATGTATAATTACTGGTTTTTTTCTGTTTTATCAATATGGTTGTCATTATGGAGATTGCTTGGCAATATAACAGCTTTATTTTCTTTGGGTACCTACGAAAGAAAATCATAGATGCATCAATTCTTTAACAAAATACCTGTTTTTAAATTCAAAATTCTAAATTCAAATTATTCTCCTTTCCGAAAGATAGCCCTCTACGGTCGGTTTAAACAACTGACTTAGAGAGCAGTCAAAACGTCGAATTAATGGGTCATCGTTCAAACAGCTTTGAACAGCTTTTACTTTTTGTTTCCGCACATCCAGATTAAATCGAAAGGTTAATATTTCTCGATATACGAAGGAGCGGTTTATGTTTTTAAATGAAATAATTGATGCGGTTAGTCTCACATATACGTTTCGGTGTTGTTGGCTTCTTTTAATGAAAAAATTGCTTGAGAAGTGTTAAGTCACGCTTATGAAAAAGTCTATTAGAAAACAATAAATAATCTAATAAGTAGTATGTATGCGTGCTTTTTGATTTCTGAAAGAATAATTTATTTCCTACAGATTTTTTACTGACAGAAGTAAAACAAAAATTGACAAAAAGTCATGAGCTTACTCTTATCGTGGGAAAAGTTCAATGCAAAGGTGGAATCAGAAAATACTCTCAATATTACTGAAAAGTTCGGTCTAGAACAACAAAATAAAAGAGCTGAACAGTTGATGCAGTCCTGCCAAGAGGAACTATTTGTAATTATGAATACATGATTTTGTCTATCAAAACGTAGACTATATACTAGAAGTTTCCTGGTGACAGAAGAAACATATTGTAAGAAATCAAATTGAATATTTAACTATCAATAAACAATTTAAAAATTGTACAGAATTGGTCAAGACTTATCCAGGTGACTATATTCGATCAGACCACACTTTACTATGCTCTACAATCATCATCATCATCATCAATGGCGCTACAACTCTTCGTGAGTCTTTGCTGCGTTTACTATTGCCTTCCATGTTTGTCGGTCCTGTGCCAGTAATTCCCATTGTCGCACTCCCATTTTCACTAGATCTTCTTTGACTGCATCTTGCCACCTTTTTCTAGGCTGCCCTACAGACCTTCTTCCCTCTGGCCTTTCCCAGAACACATTGTTAATAAGGCGATTGTCGTTACTGCGTATCACATGCCCTGCCCATCTGAGTCTACAATCAGTCAGGCTAAAGAGTCTGTAAAAATCAAAAAACCTCCAAAATATCACTTAATGCACTCTAACACCCATGCACTCTAAATAAGGTTTTTTAAAAAATTAACTGGTGGTAAAATTTTAACTAATAATATTAAGCGCTGTACTGAATGGGAAAATTACGTAAGAGAATTATTTAAAGATGACCAAAGAATCTACCAAGAAATAACATCTAAACGAGATACTCGCTTACCGATTTTAATTTCAGAAGTTCAGAAGACCATCGACCAAGCTAAACAAAGGAAGGCTTCTGGTCCTGACGACGTACCTGCAGAATTGTTACTACTATTAAATGATCAGAGTCTTTATCAGAGTGATTATCAGCTCCTTCTTTAGCAATATATATAGCAGCGGTAAATTACCAGGTAACTGGTTAGAATCAATATCTATAATTATTTCTAAGAAAAGAAATGCCAGACAGTATAGTAACTATCGACTTAGTTTAATAACTCACATGCTCATAATTTTTATAAAAATATTGCATTGTCACATATATACACCTTGTGAGGGAATAACTAGTGACGATCAAATTGGTTTCCGAAACAGTGTGAGTACTCAGGAGCCTTGTTTTGCAAGCGAATACTCTTACAAAAGAGCATTGAGTTTAGGAAAAATATTTACGTATGTTCTATAGATTTCAAAAAATTCTTTGATAGAATACCACATACACTACTATTTTATTGTTTGAACTCAGTTGGTCTGGGCACGTATGATATTAGATTGCTCAAAAATCTTTAATACAATCAAACTGCTTGTATTAAGGTGAATCAAGAGGTTTCAGCTAAAGTTTCTATTAAGCGTGGTGTCAGACATGGGATGTGTCACCAATCTTATTTAAGGCAGACAGTCTAGAAGACCTTCAAACCCTATTAAATGCTGTAAACAACGAATATCCTGAAAAGGGCTTAACAATCAACGCAATGAAAACAAAATTGATGATGGTCGGAAAAATTAATATTGAATACTCAGTACTAAAATTAGATAACAGAATCCTGGAAAGAATAAAATAATTTAGACATCTGGGTAGTATGGTTAAAAGTAACAAGAAAATTTCGACCAGAATAGAACTTGCCTGAAAAAGCTTTATTAACTGGCGTTTTGTATTGTACAGTAGAAGTCTGTCATTGACCACACGTCTAAGAGTATTAAAGTACTTCTACGGATGTAAAACCTGGACAACAAAAATTTAAAATTATAATAAATTAGAAGCGTTCAAGTTGTGATGTTACCGTCAAATGCTCAGAATCTCATGGACAGTACACATATTTAACGAACGTGTGCTACAGACCATGCACAAAGAGCGAGAATTGATCAACATCATTAAAATGTGAAATGTTCAATACTTTGATCACATGATTAGAGAAACCAAAAATCGCTTACTCCGGTTGATCATTTAGGGAAACATCAAAAGAAAACGCTGGATCGAAAGAAAACAACTGACATGTGCGTAACATTAGACAGTGGACAAGTCGAACGGTCGAGAAATTGTTTTTTCTAGCTGCTCATCGAAAAACATTTTATCATCTTGTTCATACGACGATGGTAAACGCTTAAAAAACGCACAGTACACAAAGAAGCAATGATGGTATGTTGTGGTAAAACCTTGTTTATATCCAACTTGCTCTGGTCGATAAGAATGCAAAATATAATTTTTGCATCCTTTTATGTTTGCAATGTTTTACTCTATAATAGAAGCTTTTGAATTGAATAAAGTGTTTTTCGTTTATTTATTATCATCATTATAAGTGGCTTGACAATCCGTTGTAGATCTTGGTCTGCTCACAAATAAGTCGCCACTCCTGTCGATTCCTGGTAACTTCCCTCCATCTTCTTTCCCTTAGCTGTAGGTATTTTTCCACATCATCAATCCATCTCATTCGTTGTCGTCCTCTGCTTGTTGTGCCCTTTGGTTTTGAAAATGTTAATCTCTTCGTGTATTCGTGATCTAACATTCTAGCAATGTGGCCAGCCCATCTAAGTCTCTGCACTTTAACGAATTTCACAATATCTGGATCGGTGTATAACTGATATAGTTTAAAGTTCTATCTTCGACGCCATAGCCCATTTTTATTTACAGCTCCAAAAATATTTCTAAAGAATAAAGAATTTTTCTCTCAAAAATACAAAGAAGTCTTTCATCATTTTAAGATAAGGTCCACGTTTCAGCCCCCATATATCAAAACCGGTCTTATTAATGTCTTGTATATACTAAGCTTTACTGCACATTTTATATTTTATTTTTTAAATGTTTCTGGAGACCGTGAAAAGTTCTTTTTGCTATTGCTATGCGTCTTTTTATTTCGTTGCTTGTCGTGTTTGTTGCGTTTACTAGCGATTCAAGATATGTGAATTTTTTGACTTGCTCAAAGGTACGGTTGTTCATTTGGTTTATTTATTATGTTTTCTTTATTCCAGTTACAACATTTCATTGGTTACGCATCGTTTCGCTGTTTTTTCTAATTTCTCATTTATTTTATTGAGTATCTTAGAAATCGTTATTTCGAGAATATACTTCAGTGTAAGTATATTAACACTCATTAATTTAATAATAAATGAAAACTATAAACTCGCTCAGTTACAATACAAAACTCATTTACTTTTATAGCAATACAATTCCAATAAAGGCTTATTATATAGCAGACAATATTCTAAAATGGGCCAGTTTATTATATTCGTTGAGTTTCTCAAATTTCCATAACAAGAGTTCAAACGAGCTGCTCCGTCTTATCCCGAAATTTTTCTCGTGGAAAAAAACAGCGTCGACACAAAATTTCACGTTTACATTTACCCCATTCTACAATTTTCTTTCCAAGGTGGAGAGAAGTTGCTCTTACGGTTTTCAGCTCAATTTGTCCTTCCACTCGAGAAAATTCTTTTCAAATAAGCTTTTCTGCAAGTGCATATTGTTACCAGCTACCTCTATTATATAGCGTAGAAGAGGGGCAGTTAGGCGGGATATAGTCATAATAATTCGGTAAATCGAAACAATAATAATAAAATATTTTTTGTTTAAAATAGGTTGATACTCAAGATGTTAAATAACAAATAAATGGCCATCCATTAATGTCATTATATTAATAATATTAACAGATACATTTATAAGTCCTGCTGCAAAAATACCGTGACGTGTAAAAAGAGTAGGAATAGATAAGAAGCATATTTCAAAAATCACGAATTGAAATTAGCGTGCTTAAGTCAGGACCGAAGGAAAGTTGACCGATGAGGTGAATATTATGCGAGGAGTAAGGCAGGGCTATGTGCTCTCGCAGACACTTTTTAACTCTGAAAAAATTTTTACTGGAGCCCCTTACGAATCAACAGATAAGGATTCAAGTTATTGAAGAATACATCAACATTATGCAATTAGCAACCAGTCTAAATGATCTACAAGCCCGTACTAGATCGTATGAGAACTGTCAGTGTGAAGTAAGGTTTGGAAAACCAAATTCATGTTTATTCGCCATGCAAATTTAGATCTCGGGGCGCTTATTGCAGCGAATAAAGAGATCGATAGATTCAGCTACCTTGAAATTATATATAACTAATAACTCACAATGGAATCCCGCTGAAGAAATTAGATCCATAATCGAAATTGCATGATCCTTATTTACCAAGTTCAGATGATTACTTCCGCTTGAATGTCGATGAATAAAAGGTTATTCTCAATATCGTCCAATAGCTTACATTAGGCTTGAATTTGCAGTTCACGTAATTCGCCCTGGAACAGAAGTCTCCTGATCTATTATTGAAGCAAAGCTTCTATACTGACATTGTATTTAACTTTTTTTTCTATAGTGAAATGCTGAGGCGAGCGTCACGGAACTAGCGCATCAAGATGGCGTCATTACGAGTAACGTCATAGAGAGTCTTCACATCGATTTACTACTCTCGATCAATTCGTTTCTAGTCATCATAAATCTAGATATTAAATAAAAAGTAAAAAATTAATATTATATCTGTCAACAAAAGGTAGTAAACCAAACAGAAAAAGAAAAGATCGATACTAAAACTTGATTCGTAACGATTCTCGAACGTCAACATTCATCATAAATTTAAAAGTCATACATGTGATCCCATCCAATTGTGAACAATACAAAATCGTCTGTTTAATAACACCCGATATTATAATCAATTAAAAGTGAACATTAAATGAATTAAAAGTCCACTTTAAGTGGAAATTTCACTTTCATAATACCTACTACGCCCCAACTTTCAATTAAATGGTATAAATCTGTCAACTGTATATTATAACCTAAAAATTCTGACAATTTTGTTTTAAGTTTGTTTAAAATGTTATTTTTTTCAAATTTAAAATGATGCTGATAAACTCTTCAAGTTTGAATTAATCCAAAAATGAATTTATATATGATACAGTTGTCTTTATTTGAAAAAATCGAACCTTTAATAAAACTTCGTAACAAAGATGTAAATAATATGATTAAAAGATATATTAAATTTGTCATTAAATCAACATTGGTGGTTAATAGTTATTTAACCAACAAGTGTATTAATAAGGGCTCGCTTCGCTCACGCGTTAAAATATCTCAATTGTTAATCGCCATTTTAATTCACGAGTTCGTTACAAAACTTTTCCGTCGACCGAACTTTTCAGAAATAAAAATATCTTAGTTTAAATTTTTATTTACTTAACGATAAATAATGACATACAATGACAGACAGTACTTACAGCGGTTATGTCATTTTAAATAATTTTTTAGTGGGAATATAAATAGGTACCTATATGTTTGGTTGCCTACACCACAGGTCACTGCCAATCGCAGAACGTTAAATGTGGTTAAATTAATTTATACAAGCAATGTATGTTGTAACTTATTAAACTGTTTATTCGGGCTGTTGGGCCGTTGTCTTCTGTTGAGATTTGTTCTCGACGTTTCGCCAACACTAGGGGTTGGCATCTTCTGGAGATGTTGATGCTTCGCTTGTAAGCAGAAACTGACTGTCAGTTTCTGCTTACAAGCGAAGCATCAACATCTCCAGAAGATGCCAACCCCTAGTGTTGGCGAAACGTCGAGAACAAATCTCAACAGAAGACAACGGCCCAACAGCCCGAATAAACAGTTTAATAAGTTAGACGATGGCCGTGAAAGCCTAACGCAATTTATCAATGTATGTTGTGTTGCATATAATAAAATCGTTCATTAATAGAAAATCATTTATTAATAGGGGTCATTAATCAATGATTTTGAGGGTGTTAAAATTAATCATAAATGGATGGTCGACGGAAAAAATCATTAAAAAGTCAAACCAACTAACATTAATGTTCTAGTGTATATAGATAAAATACTAATTGACACATAGTTTTAGGGGAGAAGCTGTTACACCAATCTAACAGTTATTTTTGACATTAATATATTTTGCTTCTGGAAAAAATGCAAATATCAATAGCTGACTGTATGGGTATATCGAGGGCAACAGCTTCAAAAATTCAAAATATATCAGACAAATGATGAAAAGGTCCAAGTTAATGAAGAGTTTTTTGCCATTCTATTATCTCCAAGATGCATAGAAGCAGTTATTTGTACTTTAATACTAATTGATTTCTTTGGAGGTGCAAATACAGAAATATATCGTTCAGAAAAAGAATTTTTGAGAGATAAATTTTTAAAGACTACTTTAAAAATTTAAAATATTGTTACAAAATGGCCGAGATATTCATGACTAAACAACATTTAATAATAGTGGCATACAAGATTTAAAGCTGCAGACTTTGTTAGGTTTGTACTATTTTTTATAGTTGTTCAGTGTGGTTACAAACTGAAATCATGTTTAATGACACGGCTAGAGGCGATGCAAGAACAGAAGCAGAGAAGCTTTAAAATGAATTTTCCATACGAACTCTGAATGTGGTGGAAAGGCTATACAGGGTATGGATGTTCCGAATTTTTAAAAATCGAATGAGATTAAATTTAAAAGTGACTATGAATGCAATAGTAGCAACAGCAGTATTTCATAACATCTCTATAGAAAATAAAGTCTTGTTTATTGTAGATCACAATCTAGATCAACAAAAAGACCATTTAATTAAGGCCCTAAAAAAGAAAAAAAAGGAGGCAATTTTCGTCAATTTCAAGGTGAAATTTAGGTAATATTATTGTGAATTATATATTAGACAATATTTTGCAGAATTAGATTCACAATTTCTAAAAAAATATTTTCTATTAAACCAATTGTTTTGTATCTGAGGTAATTTACAATGTATATGTTTTACACTTAGTTTCACCTTTGTCAAGATAAAATTTATTGGATACTATGATGCCTATATTTTAGTAATTTGTATTTTTATAATTGTATATATACTAATAATAAATATATTAGTTCAGAAATTTCTATACTGTGTTCTTAAAATCTGTATATATTTTAAATGACTCTTAAACATTTCCTAAGAATACTTCACAACAGAATTAGACGCAAATGCGAAGATGATCCCGAAGATATCCAATTTTAGAAATGCTTTGGGAACCAGGGAGGCACTTTTTGCGTTTAACATCCTATTCCAAAAATACTGTGACCAAAGAAAAGATGTATTTGCATGTTTCGTAGACTTCGAAAAGGCAATCGATAAAGTACGGCATGTAAAATTAATGCAAACACTGAAAAATATCGAAATAGATGACAATTCGTGTCATTAAAAATTTCTACTGGAATCAAACTGCTATCGTAAAAATTGGAGATAACTACACCGATGAAATCTCCATACAACGGGGAGTCAGACAAGGTTGCATTTTGTCGCCAACATTGTTCAATGTTTACTCGGACCAGTTATTTAAAAAGGCACTTGAGAGACAACCATATGGAATAAAAATCAACGGGGAACTACTTAATGTGATTAGATATGCAGACGATACAGTAATTCTTTCAGATAATATTGAAGGTCTCCAAATTCTGCTTGATCGTATTCACGAAGTAGGAGAGGAAATGGGCTTAAAAATAAACTCAAACAAAACCAAATTTTTAGTGTTTAGTCGTGACCCACATCCCGATGCAAAGCTTCAATTAAACGGAGTCCAAGTTAAGAAAGTCCAAAAAATGACATATTTGGGAACTGTCATAACGGACCAACTAGAATAGCAATGACTAAAACTACTTTTATGAAAATGAAGTCATTTCTTTGCAATAATCATCTCAGTTTAGAACTAAGACAAAGAATGGTTAAGTGTTATGTTTGGTCTGTACTTTTGTATAGTGCAGAAGTGTGGACGCTAAAAGTATCGATCATGAACAAAATTGAAGCATTGGAAATGTGGGTTCATAGATGAATGCTGAAGATACCTTGGCAGCAAGGATAACTAATGAAGAAATACTAAGGAGCGTCAACAAAGATTGAGAACTGCTAAAGACCGTTAAACATCGAAAAATGTCTTGTCTGGGACATATAGTAAGGGAAAGTCGATATAAAATATTACAACTGATCCTTATAGGTAAAATAGAGGGCCGTAGAGGTGTAGGAAGAAAACAAGTTTTTTGGTTAAAAAACATTCGTGAATGGACACAGATAACAAATGCAGGACAATTATTCCATATTGCAGAAGATCGAGAAGCCTTCACAATGGTGATCGCCAACATCGGATAATTCTGATATGGCACGCGAAGAAGAAGAAGAATATATATGACATTAAAAGACAACACTTTCTGTACAGTAGATATATTATAATTTTTTTTTTATTTAAAGTCAGCCCCATCAACCATATTGGTTATTAGTGGATGGATTTTATGTAAACAATAATGTTTACAAATAACAAATAAATAACATACTTATATGTAGTTCAATATGTTATAGTCTCTTAAAAATTTTACAATATTTTCACTGGTACACTCACTAAAAATATCTCTTATAACTGATGGAATTTTATTAGTTAGTCTTACAGCACTATATTTGGGACACTTCGTTAATACGTGTTTCACTGTTAACGGCACGTCACAACTCGTACATTTTGGTTGAGGTTCCTTCTTCATGAGATAATTATGTGTGAGTTTGCTGTGTCCTAATCGGAGTCTGGTTAATACAACCTGAAGGAAACGGCTAGGGACGTTGTTACTCCATCGTCCAAAATTTTGTTTGATTTCTTTTAACTTTGAGGATTTTTCTTCCCGACGTTTAGTCCAATTACATATTAGCTTTTGTTTAAAGTACAGAGTGAGATCTTCTCTAATGGTTTTATTATCGGTCTGATATTTGGGAAATTTGCTATTTCTCGAGCATTTTTATCAGCTTGTTCGTTTCCTTTCATGCCTATATGTGATGGTACCCACACGAAGACTAATGTTTTGTTTTCCAGCTGCTGCATCTTGTTTTTAATTAATTTAGCAATCGGGTTGCAGGTGTACATTTTTGACAGTAAATGGAGGGAATTGATTGAGTCAGTAATAATAAGGAATTTATCTGGTTTGACTGTTTGTATGTGATTTAAAGCTATGTAAATTGCATACATTTCTCCAGTTATCACAGTGGATTCTGTGGGCAATTTGAAACTTTTTATTATGTCTCTTATAACAAATAATGATCCTACACCAGAAGTTGTTTTAGATGCATCTGTGTAAACTTTAATATATTCAGGGAAAGAGGAAAGCATTCTATTATAATTGCTTATAAATATTTGTGGATTAGTTTCAGATTTATGATATAATGATAGTTCTAGATTTATAGTAGGCAAAGGTAATTAACCAGGGAGGTGGCGTGTTTACGTTTGCTGAATGCGTTGAGGAAAAGTTAAAAATTTCAATAGAGTTTAAAATGTTTTTGATCCTTAATTGAAATGCTAAATGTGCTCTTATATTGATTATTACAAATTTTCTTGAGCATATTTTTGTTTTAATTATAATTCAATTTTTAATATATTGAGTTTTAATTCTTATTATCTGTCATGATTAGCCTTTATCTCTCTGTCTTGTCCTGTTATCGATTATTCTTCTCATCTAAAACTTTCAGTTTTCGTTAATATATTTTCTTAAGTTCTATATTTAGCTGATTTATATTTGGATACTTACGATTATAACTGATAATGTGTATGATTTATTGGATGAAGTAGCTTATATCCTTTATTTTATTCTCCAACCTTGACCGAGAAACCTCCACTATCACAGTGATCTATTTGTATAATTTACATTCTTTCATTAGCAGAAAATGCCCAAACCAGTTCAGATCTTTCTTTTCTATTCTCTCCTTTAATTGGTGTATGACATTTAATCGCCTCTGTTTATTCTACTGGCCTCGTTGACAACTCTGTCCTGTCTTAATATTCTATCCCTACTTCAAATAAAATCTACCTCTGCTACATTTAAGAGTTCATAAATGCTCTTCTAACTTACATTTTTGTGTTTTCTGTTATATGTATGCTCTACCATGCTGAACTAAGACTTTCAACTACAGTTTTCCTGTTTTTCCATGTTCTTTAGTAATTGGTCAATTGCTGATTTCAAATAAAGGCACAGAACGCTCAGAACCGTTGAGCTGATAATGTCGATAGTTTCACTGTAAAAGAAATTCGCGACGTTGATAAGTTTTGTATAAAATCTCAATTGTTATTGTAGTTAATTTTTAAGCCAACTGCTTTAGAAACTTTATTTAATTTTGGTTTCGTCAATAGAAATCTTCGCATTTCTACTTTGGTGATTTATTCTCAGATGTCGCTATACTGTCCATATTAAAACCATTTTATTGTTGCTTTTTTTTGACGCAAAAGATTTGGTTTCACTTCTAGAGCTTTTATACCAGTCGCTCTGATAAATCCTGGTAGGATGGAATACGTATAGGAGAATATACAGAGGCACTATGCATGAAACCAAATCTTAACGATCTTTTCTTTTATTTAATTGTTGTAACATTTCATTGAGTTCTTGGATATTATCTTCTATGAAAACTACGTCATCTGCAAATCTCAAATGGTTTAAGTATGATTCGTAGATGTTTATACTTTTGTTTTTCCTTCTAATTTTTTAAAAATATCTTCTAGAGCAGTGGTGAATAGTTTAGGATAAATGGTTGTTAAAATATAATGCTTTTATTGCTTTTATAATTACAAAACTAAACTAAAAACAATCTACGTCTATGAATCTTACTCCATTCATAATTGCACAGTAGGTATTGATTTATTCATCATTGTAGTTCCCTTTTGCTTTGCTTGCTATATTGGTTTTTCTTTGTTTAAACTACAAACACGAGGCAAAAGTGTCTAGTGAAAGCTTTTGAGAAGAATAGAACTTTAAGTTTTAAACTGACAAGAAAAATGTTTTGTACAAGTTTTTACAAAGGTGGAAGTGTTAAAAGGGAATAAACAGAAAAATTGCAAGAAGTAATAAATATATGAGTTAAGGAAATAGAAAATCTAATAATAGAAATAAACTTAAAAAAATCAAGATTATCATAATAATAACAGAAAAGAAACAACAGAAACTAGAAAATATTTACACCAATAAAAATCTAGAAATAAAATCGACATTCGAATACCTGGGGGTAATCATACGTGTATATATTGATATGTGTTATATTTCACCTTCTGTTTCGATTTTAATTTTTAATAATTTTTTAGTAAATCTCGAAAATATTGTTTGTGATAATCTAAATGTAAACACAAAACAAGAGAGACGCAAATTAGTAAATACGAAACCAATACCAATATGGACCCAACCTAGAGATATTAAAGAATATCAAAGCGACATCGAAACCAAACTGAGAAACAACACAGACATAACTCTCAACGAAAACATAGATGCACCAAACCAACATATTACGCAAGCCATTGGAGAAAGCATGAGAAAACACTGTCCCAGAAATAAGAATGAAGAAAAACTTAGTACTGACAGCAGGAATTTGATAAAATAAAGAAATCTTATTACAGAAAGAAATGATCCAAATGGAGAACAAAAGAGAAAGCTAAACAGAGAAGTCAAGAAAGCAATAAGAAAAGACTTAAGAACTTAAATACTAAAGATCGAACAAACCTTGGAAAATAATAAAGGAATAAAAAGTCAGCGAAGAAAACTAAATAATGGAAAAAGTCAGATCATTAAATTAAAAAACAAAAAGGGCGAAATACCAACAAATAGAGAGGAGCTTTTAACAATACTAGAAGACTTGTATGGAGAACTTTATAAAAGCAGACGGGTGACTCAAACACAGCTAAAAGATGCAATAAGCAAAACAATATTTAATCAAGGCTCTGAACTCATGCCAGAAATAACTCTCAGTGAAATTAGACAAACGATAAATAAAATGAAATCCAATAAATCACCAGGAGACGATGGAATTGTGATCGAGGCTGTTAAGAATGGCAGTGAACCTCTAATGAGGAAAATAAATGATCTCTTTAATCTATCTTCTGTTTGACAAAGAAATCCATACCATCTGAATGGAATAGAGCCAAAACAATTCTTCTGTACAAAAAAGGAGAAAAAACTGATCTGGAAATTTACCGACAAATCAGTCTGTTAAACCATCTTTATAAATTTTTCACGAGAGTAATCACCACAAGATTAGACAAGAAATTAGGCCTATATCAAAGTAGAGAACAATCTGGATTCAGAGCAAACTTTGGAATTAACGATCCGCATTGATAGCCGATATTCGAAGCTAATATGTAATAATTGAATAATAGCTAATTGAAATACAAAATGAAGAAATAGAACTGATAGACAAATATATATATCTGGGTCACGAAATTAAGATAAGTAAGGACAATCAAACAACCGAAGTATCCAGAAGAATAATACAAGGATACGCAGCATACGGAGCTCTTAGGAACGTTTTTAAGGGTAACATTCCAACTAATATGAAGAAAAAAGTTTTCGACCAATGCGTGCTACCGGTGATAACCTATGGTGCAGAAACATTATCGTTCACAAAGAAAAACGCACAAAAACTAAGAGTAGCGCAGAGAAGAATGGAGCGATCAATGATCGGGGCCACTCTGCGAGACAGGATTAGAAACGAAGATCTACGAGCTAAGACCAAAGTCATAGACGTCATTTAAAGAAGCTGTAACTTAAAATGGAAATGGGCTGGACACGTTGCCAGAATGAAGGACGGAAGATGGACTCACAAACTAGTTGAAAAGAGTCCAAAAGCCGATAAACGTAGCAGAGGAAGACCACCAACACGATGGCAAGACGAAAGGCAACAAAAAACTGGAGGATACACCAAGCACAAGATAGAACACTTTGGAGACAAACAGGGAAGGCCTATGTCCAACAGTGGATTGAGAGAGGCTGATGATAAATCTAAATGTCCTTATTGTTGGAGATTTTAATATACACAATTATGTATTAGGCATCTGTGATAAAAGCTTTAGCATAAACCCTATTATTAGGTATTTGTGATCTTTATCAAGTGAATTCAGTAGTAAATTATATAGGTAGAAAGTTGGATTTAGTCATATCTAATGTTCATGCTGTTTGTGCTAAAAGTGATGATCTATTTGTTCAAGAGGATACTTCTTTTAATGACAGTAGAGCTCAAAGATTTTAACAGAAATAAACATATTATTCACTCATCCTTTGAATATGATTATTCTAGGGGCAATTTTCTGCTACTGTATAATCTAATTTGAATTAAAGCATATCAGTGAACGACAAAATGTTTGCTTTGTTCCTTTATGCTCGTCCAGTAAGAGTCTACTTCTTTCTGGCCTTCTTGATTAACATTTTGGTTCCTAAGCCTGATGGTTATATTTCCTGAGTACCGTTCTGCAACTGTTGCATATCTCAAGTTTTGCACATTCCAGTTCTTTTTAGCCATTTAATTTTTTTTGCTAACGTTTGGAATTCTTGCCCTCAATGCTGAGATCAGTAGGTAACAATCTGAGTCTATGTTTGCTCCTCTATTACTTCTGCAGTTCATTACGTCTGGTCCGTGTCGTGAATCTATGAAGGTATGGTGAATCTGACTCGTTGTTCTTCCATTAGGGTAGGTCCAGGTTACCTTGTGTATAGTCTCGTGTTCAAAATAGGTGCTAGCGACTGTCATGTTTAGTGCTATCAAAGCTTGTATGGTAAAATCAAGATATCTCTATGTCCTGAGGACACACCGTATTTTTTGTTAAATCGGGTTATTATTTTTAATATTTAATTATCGATATATTGTTTAAGATCTTTTTTAGTATTGTTTTACAATATATCTCAATCATAGTCTGTGCACTAATTAAATGTCGTATGCATGACTTCACATACCTAACTAATTTGACTTTGTCCATTCCGATTCGGCGCAAAGTTAATGCTCTTGTCAGTTTTAAATTATTTATAGAAATTGTAGGATTTATGAGTTGACTGACTGTTAGGCAAGATGGATGACCAGGAAACGAAACGTTTGCTACGATTATACAGGGAGATTTCTACACCTTCTATAGGAAATGAAAGCGAGTTTAATGGAATTTATGCAGACTCCAATTTTACAACAAATAATGACGTGTAATCGAGTGATACAGATAATGAGGGTCATACTAATTGTGCTAATCTTCTTGGGGAAGCAAATACACTAAACTTGTTAGGTATAATAATTTATATGAATTCAATACAGAGTATTACAATATTACCTTTACTGTTAAATTTTGACTGAATTTGATCCTTTTTTTGAACGAATGTGTTATTCAAATGATTGTTTAAGAATCCAATTACTACGCTATTCAACGGCTAAATTCTCCCAATGTTAAAATATGATATTAAGTTATGTTGGTTAATAAAATAATATTTGTTGGATTTATATTATGAGTTTAGCTTTATTAAATGCCTTCAATTTTATATAACTGGAAAAAAAGTAACGATTTGTGCTATAACGCTATATTTTTCTGATAATTCAAAAAAGGAGATAGAATCTACAAAGTTTGGAACTTAATTGATATGATGAAAACAAACTTCAATATAGCTCTTTGCCAAACCTGGTCCGTATGTATTAATAAATATAAAATTCCATTTTTGGGCAAACTTTCTTTCCTTCAATACAATTAGAATAAAAGACATCGTTACGGAATTAAAATATTTAATTTTTTTTCAAAATCATATTATACTTTTTAATTTAAAATAGATGAGATAGGTTAATGATATTAAAAGAATAGCCGGAACAAACTGGAAATATGTTGCTCAGGATAGAGACCGATGGAAGGAGTTGGGAGAGGCCTGTGTCCAAATATGGACGACAGAAGGCTAAGAAGAAAAAGAAGAAGAATTTAAAATATACTACGAAAAAGAGGCACTGCACAATCTGTCAAATTCAGAGACAGGTTATGAAACTAATGCCTTTTTATTTAAATTTTCTTCTTCTTCTTGTAGGGCCTATCTGTGTCGGATGTTGGCGACCATCATGGCAATCTGTATTTTGCATCTTTGCATGCTTATTTTAAAACTGCATCAAAATCGCGACGCAACAGTTGTAACGATAACTTATTTTATTGTTTATTCATCCGCCATTGCAAATCTTCCTCATGGTAAGTAAATAAAAATCCAAGAAAATGTGTTTGCTTTTATATGATTTTTAACATTTTATAATTTCATTGTGTAGTAAAATGAAAAAAGTATTGATGTTTATATGTATTTTGTAGAAAAAAAAATGTATACCAATAAAAAATCGGTTTTTCTTTGTTGGCCATAATTATAAACATTAGCATTAGACTAAAATGGAAATGAATATATTTTCATATCGAGTTAAATTTTTTTGAGCTAGCTGCAATAAATACATATACGCGCACATATTTTTAGAAAAATATGTGTTTTCGTTTTTTCATATTTTTCATATTTCATATTTTAAATGTGCGTTTTAGTAGGGGATTTACTAAAGTCTATATAAATATTTTTATTTTCAGATAGAAAATACGATGGGGAAAATGAAAAAGATGCAGCAATTTTATTGGAATTACTGGATACCGTTTCTGATATTGAACTTAGTGACGAGGATGAGGAGAAAAATATTCCAGAAATCTTCACAAGTAAAATAAAAGTTCGTGTAGGTGTCGAGAAAGTGGAACCTAGCTTTGATGAGTTTTCCGAGTCATATTAGAATGAGAAGAAAGATAAAGCTGACATTTCAGAGCCCTCGTCAGGCAAGAAAAAAGAAGTTCGTGTAGGGACTGATTACACAGGGCCCACAAAGATTTAAATCACTGAGTCACACGAGGATGACGAGAACGAATCTGGATCACACGAGGCTGATAAGAAAGATTTATTATTTGATGGACCATCTACAGCAAAATAAGGCAATTTTAGCTTTGCAACCCAATTTAAGACCTTTTTTCAGGGTTGTATATTGTCACCGCTCTTGTTTAATATCTACAGCGAACAAATGTACCAAGAAGCTCTCTCACATCCAAACGAAGGGATAATAGTCAATGAAGAAGTTATCAATAACATTCGATATGCAGACGATACTGCGATAATGGCAAGAACAGAAGAAAATCTGCAACATCTAGTTGAAAGTATGAATGAGATATTTAATAACTACGGCATAAGAATGAACGTCAAAAAAACCAAATATATGACCTTGAGTAAGAGTCCAAGGCATGACACTAGTATCGCAATAAACGGTGCCCAACTCGAAAGAGTAAGCGAATACAACTACTTGGGAACCCTCATCAATGAAACAGGTGACCAACATCGTGAAATAAAAAGACGTATTGAAATTGTCAGGTCTACCATAATAAAAATAAAAAAATTATTTTGTAATCGTGATATAAGTATTCAGCTACGAACTAGAATGTTAAAATGATATGTATTCAGTACTTTGCTTTACGGTGTTAAGGTATGGACTCTTAAACAGAGGAATGTTAAAAATCTTGAAAGCTTTGAGTTGTGCCGTATACTGAATATAAAAAAAAAGAAAACTTGAATAATTAGGCCACCTGATGAAAAGACAAAAGCACACATTCCTACAAAATATAATGCAAGGAAAAATCCAAGGACGTAGAAATACAGGCCGTAGAAGAATGTCCTGGATGAGAAATTTAAGAGAGTGGTTTGGCTGTACCACTAACGAATTATTTAAAACAGCAGTAAATAAAATTAGAATCGCCCCTAACGATATCCAATCTCCGATAGGAGAGGCACTCAAAGAAGAAGAAGCTTTGTAACAACCAAAAATCTGTAAAATGGCGTAAGAAATATTTTGAACCTCCAGATTCGATGGTTTGGAATAAGAAACAAAAACCTACCCTAACAACGCCCTCAAGTGAAAAGCCTTATGATCCTTTATATTTTTGTTCTAAATATATAGACGAACAGCAGTTTGAGGAAATGGCCACTTTTACCAATATGTATGCTTTTCATAACGAAAAAATACATGTGCAGATGAAATTACAAGTATTTTTGGTTTATACATTTCCGGTTGCCTTAAATTTCCAGCAGTTTGTTTATAATGGCGCAAAAATTTTCATATTAATATATTTAGTAAAACAATGGCAATAGACCGATTTTTTCAACTTCGATCAAATTTAGATTATGTCAATCGGCAATGACTGTACCGATAAGTTGTGTAGAATACGCCCTTTGTATGATGGTATCAGCAAACGATGTTTAAAGTTAAAGTTAGAAGAAAACCTATATGTTGTAAAACAAATAGTACCGTTTAAGGGCCATTTGTCTGTAATTTAATACTCAAAGGATACACCGTCACACTGGAAGGAAAAAAATTTTGTCGTATGCGGAAAGCCTAGCATCGCTTATGATTTTGTTTTATATCAAGATGCTTCTATTCGCTTAGGTGCTCAGCTGCTAAAGCGGTTTGGATTTATTGCTACTATAATTCTTCATCTTACAGAAAGAATAAATAATAAAGGGCACAAGTTATATTACGATAATTACTTTTTCTCGTATGAACTTCTTCAAGCCTTAAAATACTAAAAAAATATATTAGCAGCTGGCAATATGTTTCACAATGCTCCTGTGAAAATCAATAAAGAAATGTCGAAAAATGGTAGAAGAACTACAGATCAAGTAACAAGTAATCGGAGTGTGGTTCGGGCTTCTAACTTTGTTGGAATTGGAAATACTGATGTGGTTTAGCAGTGGGAAAAGAAAGAGAAAAAGTATATGGATGTAGAAAGACCTGAGGCAAAAAAGTTTTATATCCATTCGATGGGTGGCGTTGATATATTAGATCAAATGATCAGTGTGTACAGAATATATATTTGTTTAAAAAATAAACCGTTGGAATGATTTTTTATGTCGTGACTTAGCTATAGCTAGTTTGAATATCGGCAAGAATGTGATACACTAAAAATTCCAAAAAAGGACCGAATAATCCTTCTAGATTTCAAAATGAGCCTTGCTGAAAATCTGATCAAGGCAAACAAACCATCAAATTTCTCACATCAAAAGAGTCAAGCCAAATGCTTCAACACCACCCATAGCATGAAAAAAATTAAAATATAATTTTGAAGACATTTTTTTATTACTAACTAGTTTTTGTGTTTTAACTTAATTTCTTAATTAAAAGCTTTGATAAAACTTGCCAGTTTGTGTTATCTTTCGATAAAATTTATTTACGCTAGGTTCAATGTGCACGGTAATGCACAAATAATTTTTTTCCAAACCAAATGAAAAATTTAAAAAATATACATTTGATATTTAGGAGCACTGCCTACTACAAATTGTAGAAATAAATTTTTTTTTTGCTATAAAAAAAATTCATTAAATAAACTTACCCTGTCTATGCCAATTTTCAGCTTATCCCTTGTATCTGTTTGTTATTTCTGTTTTCAAAGAAAAGTTAATCGATATTTTAACGCAGTTTATTAGTGCAATATTCGTCTGGGCAATAAAAGAGCTAATTTTACTTTTGTTTAGAGAAACTTTTAACAACCGTTTGAACGTAAAAGCTCTGAGTTACGAATTCCAAATATTGATTGTGTAACTTTTAAAGGCTATTAAACATAAAACTCGTAAATGTAAACCAGCAAGAATAAACTTGGAAAATTAAGGTTTTATTAAGTATACGTGGATGGTTTTAAAATTGGTTACAAGGGCTTTTAATGCGAGTTCTTTTTATAACGTTATATAAAATATCCATAAAAGAATCGTCATGATCTGCAATGCAGCTTCTCCTTATTTAATTTCCAATTTCTTTTCTAGAGTAGTTATGAAAGTATTCGTAGCTATAGTTGCCTCCATATTTCTATCTCCCACCGAAAAAAGTGACAGTATAAATATGTAAGAAATTCGAGTAGCCGTTGTCCAGGAACGTATTGTGATGTTGGTTGTTTCACCGACACAAATTTATTGATGTATTAAATCATAAAATAACAATGTGTAATAAGTAGGGTATGGGACACTTGGGCGTGGGAAAATTTTTCGGACCGTGGGAAAAAGCGGCATCCTTTGATGTCAGGTGTGCAGTTGTGGCACGTGGCAGGTGTGACAGATGAGCGTGACAACTTTCTTTTCGCCGGTATCCTTTGATGTTTACCTCAGCCCTGCCCCTTCAATGGGAACAAACCGCTGACGTCACAAGATGGCGGCTTTTAACTATCATGCCAACTGTCATTTCTTTGTCGTATGTTAACTGTCAATTTATCTAATCGTCTGGTAGCTATCACGCTTCTTTTCGACTATACTCTTAACAAAAAGACAATATGACGTATACTCTTTCCGTCTATGTTCAATGCAGCTCGTAATTAATCTTCTTCTTTTACATCTACAATACACTATGTTAAACGATTTTTCGATGTCAACAATTCCATTTTTTGCTAAAAATGCTTGATCTCTAATGATCTGTATTCCTAATGTTGCTTATCCTCTATCTCCAATAATGTTGCTTATCCCATCCCTAATATTGCTGCTTTATGATGTAATACTGCTAATTTTTCTATATCGTTTTATTCTATTCGCTAAAATCCTTTCCTGCGACACCTCGCACCTATCCTCTATATAACATGAATTGTTTTGACTTTTGATTACACCTTGCATATTACAAGAAGTACTAGACGGAAAGATGATACGTCATAGTGTCTTTTTGTCGAAAGTATAGTCAAAAAGAAGACGTTATAGCTACCCGACGAGAGAACACGACTTGACAGTTGACAGACGAGAAAGAAATGACATTTGGCATGACAGTTAGAAGACGCCATCTTATGACGTCAGTGGTTCGTCCCCACTGGAGGGACAGGGCAGCGGTAAACATCAAAGAATATTGCCGAAAAAAAAGTTTCCGTGCTCACCTGTCACACCTGTGATGTGCCGCAACTGCACACCTGGAATCAAAGGTTGCCGCTTTTTCGTTTTTTCCCACGGTCCGAAAAATTTTCCCTCGCCCAAGTGTCCCATACTCTGCTTTAATATGTATATAGTCAAGAAGCAGCGAAATATAATTTTGGAAAAATCAAGAACACGTTTTATTTTTATGTTTTTTAAATGGTTAAAACTGAAATGTCAAAAAATTATTAATCTGTCACCCTGTCGGAAAAAATATACTAGGTGATACATTGGCACTTTCTATTAACATGTAACGATGACATTACATCAATGAAACGGCATAAAAGTATTTTACATTCAACAAAAACAATATTGTTTCAAATAAAACTTGACAATTTATTATGAAAAACTGAGTGACTTTAACTGAAATAGTCACCACATTAGTGTACTAAAATATTTCTTTTACAGACGAGCTCTAATCGTCGTCACTATCCAACAAATGAATAATAAATTGTCCACTGTTTGAAGTTAATTCACATTTGGTCTCGATATTCTTAAAATTTTTCGAAATAATGTAAACTCCAATGTATTATCCTCTTACCTTCCATAATGGCCAATGGTTTATTAATGATTTTGTATTTAAATCCAAGTTTTTTCACCCGTCTGCGTAAAAAAGTTTTATGGCAGGTTTTTCCCATCACAAGATTGGTATATACAGGGTGTTTCAAAAAGGTATGACATAAATTAAATAACGCATTCCAAGCACAAAAATAAATTGATTGAATCCAACTTACCTTAGTACAAAAGTGTACACAAAAAAAGTTACAGCCCTTTGAAGTTACAAAATAAAAATTGTTTTTTTGCATTATCTCCTAAACTACTTGACATTTTGTAATAAAAATGGACACAGTCCCCCCAAACTTTTGAGTGCGTTCAAATTAATAAATTTTGTGGCATCATTAGTTTAAGACATTCTTTTTAAAACTTTTTTGTCTCATCACTTTTTCGAAAAACTAGTTTTTTCCTAGTCGGCCATAAAATTATAATTAGTTTCTATGGATACAATAATTACAAACAGTTCCATCAATAATAGTCAATAATTTAAAGCTATCATTTATTGTGTGAATAAGATTATTATTAAAAATTTTGATAATACAATGGCCTACACATTTCAGGAAATGGCAGATATGCATTTAACTTTGAAAGATGAAGACATTTTAGAAATCATTGAAGAAGTCCCTGGAACAAGTACAAGGGTAATAGCTGCTCAACTAAATATTCCTCACGTAAGAGTTTGGAGCCGTTTGAAGGATCAGCTGCTTAAACCCTATCACTTAACAACGGTTCGAGAGTTATTGGTTAAAGATTATCCTAAAAGGATTGGATTTTGTGATTGGTTGTTAATGAAAAACACTCGAAATGTTAATTTTATTGGAAATATTTTGTTTACCGACGAGGCTACCTACAGTAGAAATGGAATAACAAACCATCATAACGAGCACATTTGGGCCGACGAAAATCCTCACGCCAAAAAAACGACTCATTACCAAAGGACTTTCAAAGTTAATGTTTGGACAGGAATAGTGGATAATAATCTAATAGGCCCAGTATTTCTTCCCAACAATTTAAATGGTGATAATTATTTGCAGTTCTTGGCAAACAATTTACAACAGTATTTGGAAGAAGTGAATATTGCAATAAGGCAAAATATGTGGGTTCTACAAGATGGCGCTTCACCGCATTACAGTAATAAAGTCCGGGAATACCTTTGCAGGCAGTATCCTGGTGGGTGGATTGGAAGGGGTCGTGACGCGCCTATTTCTTGGCCACCCAGAATTCCAGGTCTTAACCCCATGGAGTTTTGCTTTTGGGGGTTTATAAAAGAGAAACTGTAATACTAGAGGACGAACAACAATTGAGGGTTAGAGTAATTGAAGCTGCAAATCAATTGCGTCAGAAAAATATTGCGCATTCGGTTTTCCTTATTAAAACGATACCGAATGTGTATTGAAGAAAATGGGGGTCATTTTAAACATTTATTATAATATCAGATTTATAGAGGTTATAGAAATTTTTTGTACTTGTTAATTCATTTAAGCCATTTATTGAGTTGCACGTAATTTTTTAAAGGTTAATCAAAAGGACCGTAACTCAATAAAAACTGTTTTTTTTTTGAAAAAAGTGATAAGAATAAAATTTTTTTTAAAAATAATGTGTTAAACTAATGATGTCACTAAATTTATTTGATTTGAATGTACTCAAAAGTTTGGGGGGATTTAGGGCTGAACACCCCCTTAAAATTTTTCTGTGCGCTTAGATTTTGTTATTTCTTTTTTATGAAAAATGCTTTTAGAACAAGAAAGTAACGTGTCCATTTTTATTACAAAATGTCAAGTAGTTTAGGAGATAATGCAAAAAAACAATTTTTATTTTGTTACTTCAAAGGGCTGTAACTTTTTTGTGTACACTTTTGTACCAAGGTAAGTTAGATTCAATCATTTTATTTTTGTTCCCGCAATGCGTGATTTAATTTATGACATACCTTTTTGAAACACCCAGTAAAATTAATTGTTGATATTACTTTGTTTCCGTAAACCTAATTTCTGAAACATTTAGCAGTCGCTTAATATGTTTAGGTTTTCCAACAGGTTTTCCGATAATATTTTTTAACACCACTTTTTAGCGCATCATAATAAATGAATTCGAAAAATTGTTAAAAAACTAGTCAAACACCTTTGATAATTTTCTATTAAAACAAATTAAGTAGTCCTTGTACAAAAAAATATGTAAAATGTGGGATAAATACCAGCTTTATGTAAATATTTTGGATTATGTGTAGGTATGCAGTTAAAGTGTTTATATCTGTTTCTTGTTTTTACATAAATACCAAAATAATCAATTAAAACTCTTTGCATTTTACCAATACACACTGACACGTTTTAAAATACCAGATGTTTTTAAAACTATTTAAGCAAGCTAAAATATCATTTCCTTCAAATTAAATCCAAAATAAATTTCCTTGCTGTATGTTTTATTTTAATACGAGTATTAATTTATCTATTTTATATTGGCATTGTATGTTACATGGAATAGAAGATTTAAAGTATAGAAAAACATCTTTAGGGCGTATATTGAGTGGATGTATATTAACGATGACATGGACAAAACTAAAATATGATATATGAAAAAATCAGAATAAAGTCAAAAGAAGTTAAATCGGAACAAAAAAATGTCAACATAGAATTCCAAAAAATAAACATAAATGATGAGGTATGTGTATGGATTTAAGACCAAGTAAGTGTCCCCTTACTTTAACTAGGCTTTAACAAAGTACTTTGGTAAAGCTTTTCCAATCGATATTTTTTAAGCTTGGATCTTATAACAATGCTTTTGGTTCTAAAAGTTGTTCGACTTTTAATGTCTGTTATATAGTTTTTTCTTTCCAAATTATTTAAGTAATATTTACCATGAAAGTTTTTCTTTTCTATCGGCGAATCGTTACAGTGATTCTTCCGGTAATATTACTTTGTAGAGTTTCCAGAAAGTTTGGCTTTAAATTAGTTTTTTGTTTTACTTTTGCTAGAGTTAAATTCTTAAGAAATATTTGTAATAAAACTGTTTGTGTAAAACTGTTGCTTCGTAACAAAGATTTTCTTAAATCACTGAACGAAAAGCAAATATTTGCGTCGATAAAAACTGACGGGACGGAAAATCCAATTACGTTTCTATTAACGCCAACACTTATAAGTTATTAAAAGTTTTGATGAAGATATTAAATTCTCTGGGTATTTGTCTAATTTATCTAAGTGATACTATAAAATCTACAGTGTAATACAATAGTTTACAAACAGGGACATATCCCTAGACGATACTCCCTATATTTAAAAAACTGCATTGGGAGACAAGGTATTAATATAAACGGATAATATCTAGATCACCTGCCGTATACTGATGATATTGTATTGATAACAGACCAAATGAAACACCTGCAAATAATGACTGAGGAACTACATAGAGAATCATAGGGATATGATTAAGATATTCTTATCACAATAGATAAAAGACTTATTAGATGTAAAGTCGATTATGGTTAAATATTTTATGGTTCTGACTGTCAATCGCTTTTAAAAGAGCTACAATTAATTTCAAATTCTGCTGTGATAATAGACTAGATTTTTGTAATATTCCTATAAATAGTTCACTATATTCAGCAGGCCTATGTCTTTGAAATTAAGTAGATAATATCTCAGCCTAGCACATGCCACCAATATCCAAGAAAATAATGAAAACCCAAAAAAAATCATGTGTTTGCATGTAAAAAAAAAAGAACCTAAGATGACGAACCACGCAAAAAAAGGAAAATGAGAAGGAAAAATACGCACACAATCAGATTGGCAACATGGAACATTACTTGTTTTAACAGCAAAAGAGATAATAGAAGAACTGATAAATAAAAACATAGATATTTGTGCAATCCAAGAAACCAAGACGAAAAGTAAAAGCTAAAGAGACTATAATCAATATTTTTAGCATACAATGGAGTGAAGAAAGAAGAACGAGCACTAGCAGGCGTAGGTATACTTGTTCATAAAAAATTTTAAGACAGCATAAATAACTTATATCTCCGAAAGAATAATACATACGAACATCACAATAAACTAACAAAAATTAAATGTCATATTTATCTATAGCCCTGAGAATTGCAAACCTAAGTAGGAACGAAAGGCATTTTACGAAAAATTGCAAATCATCCTGGACGACATAGTTCGTGAAGAACCCTTAATTCTTATGGGTGACTTTAAAAAACGAATCGAACATCAAATAGTTCCAGGAGTAACACAAAGATTTAGGAAACACCATGACAAGGCAAATGGAGAACTCATGGCTAATCTCTGTGCTTTTAACGAACCGTCTAACCAACGAATCAATAATACATTTTTCGACCATAAGCTCCAGTATAAATATACATTTGAAAACTCCAGGGGGCATAAATCTATGACTAATTTTATAGTCACTAATAGAAAAATCTACCCAAAGCAGATTCTAGATATCCGAACTTTAGACTCAGCAGACGCAGGGACACAATCTAGAACTAGCAAAAATAAGAATTAAAATAACACCAAAACATTGTCTACAGGAAATCACCCAGGAAAAATTCAACTTAGAATCACTGAGGAAGGACTCTATAAGAGAAATGCAACAAAGAAGACTAACACAGAAGATACAGCTGAAACAAATACACAGTATCCATTACTCCATTACCGTATATTAACATATACGGTGGAGACAAGACCTGACACATCTAAAACGAGACGACTACTAGAAATAACAGATAAAAATACTACGACGAATATCAGAAAAAAGTCTGTTGGATAGGGAGAAAAGCGAAAACATAAGAAGAGCATGCAATATAGAAGAGATAAATGGATGGGTGACAAAATGGAAACAGGAGTGGAATGAATACATTAGTAGAATAGCAGAGGATAGGACAGTACGAATAGCACGAGAAAAGTCACCAAATGGACGAAAAAATACTGGTAGACCAAGAAAAAGATGGTGTGATAATTTAAACAATTTAGCAGGCTAATAGTACTACATACATACAAGAAGCAAGAAGAAGAAGAAGAAAAAGCATGTAAAAAATAATCAAACCCCTTCTTGCGTAAGATTAAACAGATCGTCATTATTTAATCTTAGCTTGTCCACTGCTGGACAATTCCTATGGCAACGTTTTAGATCGTCAGTCCAAAGCGTTGGTGGAGGACCTCTGCTTCAGTAGGCATTAATCCTTGGTGTCCATTCCAGTATCCGCTTTGTCCATCTGTTATGTGTCAAGCCGCGTAACCTACTCAGTTCTACTTCAGTGTTGCTATTCTCTCTATAACATCAGCCACTCCTGATTTGAGCCATACTGATCTGTTTAATTGTTTTTCTTGTCATAGTCAACGTTTCAGTCGATTTTAAAATGTGATTCAACTTGTCAAAGGTTGCCCAAGTCAGTCTTATACGACAGAGAAGCTCAACTAATTGGTTATCTTTTCCCAAAGGAATCTCGTGACCTAGGTATTTATAGGTCATTAACTGGTCTATGGATCTTGCTCCTACGCATATATTTTCAGTACAAGATTTTTCTAGGTTTCAGATATATTTATTTTCAATTCCCTTTCTAGCGATGAAAGGTAGAGCTGATTTAAAAGTTCTTTGGTCGCATTTATGAACCTCAAGGGGCGAATATTTTCTTCATTTGTGTTTATGCCCTTGTCGGTCAGTTTTGATCTTTTACAGGTTTAACAGATACGTGGTCAATAATAATGCTTAATTTCCAAATATTTAGCAAACCAAATTGAAAAGTCCTCTACGTTGGATTATCTGGAAACTCATTCTCAACAAAAATATAACAGAGACCAGTAAGGAACTGGATGTCTTCTGTAAAGGCAAATTATTTAAAAGTAAGTCCATTTTTAATAGCTAAAAATGGAAAAAAGACTTCAGTCCATCTTCAGGTTCCGGATAAAAGGTTACTTAACAACTAAAAAATGTTACAGCTACAGTTCTAGGTTATCAAATATAAATGCCCAGTATTCAAACTGTAATAAACATATTTATATAGTAAAGTGTATAATAAGTATATTTATATGTTATTGAAACAAAAAAGGACTAAAGTAAGTGTAGTATTAGCTCGATTGTGCCAAGGTAGTATTGGTAAAGGAAATACCTTACTGCACCAATGTTCAGTAAGGCCGTAAGGTATACTGCTCCTATTGCTTTGAAGTATTGACACTATGTTATAGGAGAATATATATAAAAAATAGAACAAAACGGTTCTGTAAACTGTATGTTATTTATAAGTACGAGTATAGGTATATTTATTCAAGCTATATTTATTGTGGTGTGTAAATGGGCAGTGAAGGGCAATATATGATGTCACATTCGGTTGACATTACTTAACCTTTCCTACTTCATCAATATCTTCACCTCCAAGTTGGTGCATCACGGTCATCTGAGGAACATCACTAGGATTGTGTAACCAACCCCCAGTGGAACGTACAGTCAGCGCTAATGAGGAAAGGAGTTTTGGTCATCCAATGAATAGAGTTTGAGTGAAGAGCTAACAATCCTCCCTTGTAAAACTCAACTTAAGCGAATACAATGGCTAATAGGACAACCGGACATATTTCACAATAACAAACTCAGCAAATAAAAATGAACAGAATATATTATTTAGTTTAGCGGAAGAACTTAAAAAATACGGAGTTAGAATATTACTACTGCAGGAAATCATGTGAAAGTCTGATGGAAAAATTATTAAAATGAGTTCTCATTGTAATCCTCCAGAAACGAAACCAGACGGGATCAAAGAGGAGTAGGATTTATAATAACTATATGACTAAAAAACCTATTATCGCTTTTACACCAATTTCTGACAGAATTTGCAACAAAAGACTTAAAATACCACAACGAGATAATGGTCAATGTATACACACCGACAAGGGATGCTGAGGAAAAAGAGGTAGAAAGATTCTATGAAAATCGACAGCATGAGGCGATTTTACCGCTAAGCTAGGAAAAAAAATCACTTGTATAAATATAATTGGAAAACATGCGTTAGGCTTTCACGGCCATCGTCTAACTTGTTAAACTGTTTGTTCGGGCTGTTAGGCCGTTGTCTTCTGAGATTACGCTCAACAGAAAAAGGAATCTTTTGAATCGAAACCTACATTCCTACCTACAAACCTACCTAATATTCTCAGCTCAAAAGATCAATTCCAAAACCTTATTAATTTTTTCTATGAAACCAGGCTTTACCAGGAAATTTAAAAGAAAAAACGTACTTTAGAATTTGATAATTAAAAATTGTACCAATATTGAACGTATTCCTTTATCGATTGTAACGTTACTGTATATTCTTGTATAATGTAATAAAACTGTACCTGTGTGAGTGACCTAGGCTGTCGAGACACGTAAATCTAAAAAAAATATATCAAGTAACAATTTCAGTGGTATTTCTAAACAAAAATTTCTCATTTGGTATTTCAGAGCATTTCCAGATTTGGATGTATTTTTAGAAACAACTAATTAAGCGTTAAACATATTTATCTAGATTGGTTGCAAATATTTAATACTTAATGCCAAAAGTAACTGTACAAATTACTTTTGACAGCTTATGCAAAAATTTCTCATTTCTATATACACCAAAAACACGATGCATAATGAACTAAAACCACAATATCCTATTTGTCTAAATGAATATCAAGAATACTCATTAAACCCAGAAACAACCTGTTGCACGCCAAAAAGTCACTTTCAACGTAATCACTTTATTTAACAGTCTTAACTTTTCCTGGAAATACCAAACTTAACCTTAAAAGAAAAACATTAACCTCGATCTTCCCGTTGCCAACAAACAACTTGTTATTGCATTTGAAACGCATCGTTACAACAACAAAAAAACGCCGTAACAATTGTCCCGCGACTCGTCTGGAACTAGGAGAGACCCGTGCGAATGGCGTCGTGCTTACCAGCGACGGCGCGAATTTTGGCGTCTCTATGGCGACAGCGGGATCCTTCACCTGGGACATTTTTGCTATAATAGGGTTACGCGAATAAGTCTTTATAAGATACATTGTAAAGTTCTGACTTGAGAATTATGTTGTTATTGGTTCTGATTAAAAATTCGTTTATCGTTGTTAATTCGTATTTTATTTCGTTGCATTTTAAAGTAAGCCTGTTTCAATTTATAAGAAATATAAATTTTTCTTTAAAAGCAACTTCTGCGTCTGATGAATAAAAAACTTATCAATTTTATTTAAAAACGTCATATGGTTTTTTTACTTCTTCTTTCTAAAAGTATTTTCTTCTTTTTTTAAGCGTAACCTCCGTTACGGAGATTAGTAGTTACTATAGCCACTCTAATCAGTCAAAACTATAAAGTCAACTATCAAGTCAAAATTCAGGCTCAGAAGACATCTTAGATATCACAGACAGATAAAATAAAAAGAACTCTCTTGAAGATGAAAATAATAAATCACCTGGAGACGATGGAATAGTCATAAAAAAAATTAAAGAATGAGGAGAAACGTTAATATATTGTTAAAAAATGTTCAACGTTTGTTTGACAAGAGGTGTGAAATAAAAGATTAATGATAGAGCAAACCCAAATAGAAAAAGTAGAGACATACAAATATCTGGGAACCTGGGTTGATGACAAAAATGACCAAAGCAGAGAAATCAAAGTCCGAATTGAAACTGCAAGGCAAGCATTTGTGAAAATGAAAACAATGCTTACCAACAGAGACCTTCAGTTGCATCTCAGATTGAGGGCTCTAAGATGTTACATATTTTCTATCTTACTATATGGAATGGAAGCTTGGACATTCAAGAAACAACACATAAGAAAAATAGAAGCGTTCGAAATGTGGTGTTACAGAAGAATATTAAAAATTCAGTGGGTTCAAAGGATTACCAATGCTGAGGTACTACGACGTCTAAATAAGGAGTTAGAAATTATGAACAGCATAAAAAGAAGAAAACTAGAGTATTTGGGTCACATAACCAGAGGAGAAAAATATGAGCTGCTGAGAATTATTATGCAAGGAAGGATCCAAGGAAGAAGAAGCATAGAAAGAAGACGCATCTCCTGGCTGAGGAACCTTAGAGATTGGTTTAACTGTAGTTCACTACAACTTTTCAGAGCAGCAGCCAACAAAGTGACCATAGCCGTTATGATATCCAACCTCCGATAGGAGATGGAACTTTAAGAAGAAGAAGTAACCCTCTTCTAATGGCATAATGCAATTATAACCACAATGCACAAAAAAAGTGACATTTCAGACCTAAAGAACTTCAGACGTATTAATTTGATCTCCCATACATACGAGTACAAACTATTCATGAATATAATAACAAAACGGCTTGTGAACATACTGAACTGTTACCAACCTTGCAAACAGGCTGAGTTTCGCTTCAGATACCGAACAAAGGATCATCTAAAAGTTATTAAAACACTAATAGACCAGTGCAGAGATTACAACCAGCCTATCTTTTTCTATTCGTAGACTATAAAAAGGCGTTTTATACTATAGATCATCATAAAATGCTTTGGGCATTGGCTGACTACCGCATCGACTATCGATATATTGCCTTGATTAGAAGTATCTACGAAACTAATACAGCTTTCGTCAGACTTCATGAAGATACGAAGAGTATTAAGTTCCAAATAGAATATAGAATTAGACAGGGTCATCCTATCTCTCCGAAATTGTATGTTTAAGCGAATTGAATGAGAGGATAATGTGGGAATTAGTATAAATGTAGAGAATCTCATGCAGAAAAGATTTGCCGATGGCATAGTTATATTATCGGATAGAGTTGACAAAGCTACAAAAATACTGGAAACGCTCGATCAAGCATAAAAATCAATTGGTCTTAAAATTGCACAAAGACAAAATTTATGACCAACCTTAGAGTCAGCGATTATATTTAGATTAAAAGCTATAGCATCGACCAAGTAATAGCTTACAAATATCTACGGAATGAGATTTTCTTAGGTCAAGATAATGAGACAACTGAAATACAAAGAAGGATATGTCTCACATGGGCTGCCATGGGTAGATTGCATAACATTTTCAAGTCTAATATTCCAGTTTGTTTAAAACGAAAGGTTTTTAACCATTGTGTTTTACCGGTCCTTACATATGGTGCAGAAACACTAACTCTAATTAAAGGAACAATAAATAAAATAAAAGTTACACAACACGCTATGGAAAGACCAATGTTAGGTATTATCTAACCATACCTGCAATTGGAAAAATTGCCACGACTTAAAATGGGCTTGGATCGGACATGTTGCTAGATTAACGGATGATAGATGGACCAGAAAGACCAGTATATTTCTCCACACATATTACGTCCAAGATATTTCAGTTTTCTTGCGTTAACTGTCGTTTAAATTTCTTTCTTTGCTGCTCTTAATATTTTAACGTTTGTAGCGTGGTTCACCTATTAGATCTTCACAAATCTTCTGTACGTCTCTTAATGTAATCCTTCCGCCTATTTAAATTTTGTTTCGGTTCCATAAAGAACTTCCCCCCTCTATCTAGCAGTATATTTAAGTTATTCCATTATCTTAGTTCAGTTAATTTTTTTATGTAAATAGAAGATGTATTAATTTGTTTTGCAAGTCTTCCTCCTTTGCAAGGTCATATTCTAGATAACTTCCTTTTATTTGTGTTATGTTAATTTGAATACTAATTGAAATATTTATTGGTGTATGTTTTCTGTCTATATCGGTTAAATATGCTGTAGATACGCTTTCTTAAGTCTCTTTACAGAGAGTAGGTGTGAAAACTTTGAAAGATACCTCAGTCTAGGACGCCACCTGACGGACCTTCATCCAGGATCTATTCTTCGTAGTCCCGGCAAAAGTTACTTTCTTCTGTCATTCAGAGCTCTGGAAGCGTAATGGCTGCTATAAGCCCGAGCAACATTTCCGAAGCGCTCTCTTCATTTATCCACAGACTTTTTCCGTTTCCCTTTTTTTCGTCCCAAATATTGTTTTTCTTTAGATAAACCCCATTCCAGATAGCGCGTGGAAAACATTTATTGCTTCTAGAACGGCATTACTCTCGGCCAGGAATTTCCTCATTTCTCACAATCTTACTCACACAGTTTGAGTCATAAGTTCGCCTCTGATCAAACAGACAATTTCGAGTTCCAACATCGAGAAGATTATAATACACATGTTCGTCCGTCTAAAGATCTCAACGGAAATAAGGGCTCGTGCGACAATCGTAGCAAACTACGATTTTTTAGTAAAGTCACGTTGTTTTGAGCCTTTCGACTCTCGGAACTCCAGGATATGGCGTTGCCATCTTTGACTAGAAAGGATTCTTCGGCCTTAGAGGCGTTCAGGTACAATCCCATGGATGGTAGCTTCGCACTATTACCCGCTCGAGTAAGTGCGTAAACCAAATGTCTGAACCTGCAGTTCCTCTCGTACTGAGCAGGAGTACTATCGCAACGACGAGTCATCAGTAGAGTAAAACTAACCTGTCTCACGACATTCTAATCAAAATGTATTAGCTATATCTTCGACTTTACCAACATACAACAGACAATATATTTCCCTCTTACCTATTCCGTTAGTCCAGCTGTCTTTCTTCCTATTTTTTTCCTGATCACTGCACAGATATAATTGTGTACACCTGTACAACCTGCTTTATTTTCAATTATTTTTTTACTGTCACAAAATTCACATCTGTCTCTCCTTTCTACTTCTTCTTTAAGTCTAATACATCCAGAAATATAAGTAAATTATTGTTTGCGTTTTACTTAGTAAATTTGATAGCTTATTCTTTGAAGTTGATGAGCATCAAAAATGTGTCTAGATTATAAGACCATATGGAACATAACACAATAATATTTTTGTACATATTATTTGGTTTAGTAATGCTTCGCAGAAATGCTTCATCTTCTTAAATCTATCTGAAAAATACGTTTTCTCGAGGTCTGGAAAGTGGGCCTCCATGGGGGCGATGACCTCATGCGACTTAAATTTTTTTTTTCTTTCTTTACTGGCAAGTAATTTGTTTAAGTTTGAAAACAAAAAAACAGTCGCACAGTACTAAATCTGGAGAATACAGCGGGTGGGGCAGAAGTTCTTAGACCGATTCGAAAAATTTGGCCATGTCGTTAGCGGAGGTGTGAGCCAGTGCGTTGTTATGGCTAAAGAAAATTTTTTTGCCAAATAAAGTTGTTTTCTTCACAAATTGGGTATTGAATCGTCCGAATAATTTGACATAATAGAGCGCTGTGACCGTTTTGCATTTCTTGTGAATCTCAGAAAACGATCAACGCGGGTTAATTAACAGTCTTCGCTTTTTTCAGAACACGTTCTCCGGGTGAAGTTCACTATTTAGACTGTTCTTTGGTCTCTGGTGGATCCATGTTTCATCGACGGTCATAAAACAAAGCTGAAACTTTTTGGGATTGTGTTTAAACAGCGTCCAACACCGTCTGCAATAGTCGCACGGTTGCACTTGTTATCCTGAGTGATCAAACGCGGCACCCATCATGCCGATAGTTTTCTCTCATTCCCAAAATTGCATCACGTGGTCTTTTAAGATGCCTAAGTCTCAGCTACCTCGTGCACCTTCAATCGGCGGTCTGTCGATACGAGGTGGAGAATTTTTAATTATCATCAAAAACCGACGTTCAATTACTTTAAACTTGTTAAACCAATTTTGACGATTGCCTTTGAAGAGTCATCATACGCAGCATCTAAGCGCCCTTTTATTTTGCTGTGTGATTTTTCTTCCAAAAACAAGTACCGAATCACCTACCGATATTGTTCTTTTTTAATTTTCGTCCGAGATTGTAACACTAGTCTTCTAAGAGAATCTACTACACAATAGTAAATTTCTCTTTCAATAGTTGCTACATCGGGAGGTAAGGCTAAGTACTTATCGGATCTCTGTCGTATATTCACAAATCGTAATCGCATAAAGTGCCGCATTCACTTTGTATCAAAACGAATTCGAGTAAGATATTTTCAATAATATTTGGTCCATTTTTAAAAGAGTAAAATTTTAATTTACATTAATTCGTAATTATTGATTTACTATTATGCACCGTCAGAATCGCCATCACACTGGATATAATCTGATTGTTCAGCTCTTAGGGGTACAAATTGTCGGAAGGTTACGTTTTTCGGGATAAAAGTGACACTTTATAATTGTTTTATGCTCCTTATTGATGTAAACAAATTGGATATAATTAAATTAAGAACGTTTAGAACATTAATCATATTTACTAGATCTGCCAACTTCCGACTTTTATATGTTCCCAAATATCAAACAAATTCTCTGTGGACAAAGTTTTTTAGTAAACAAAGACTGGACTACAGCCGTACATTGGTATTGTGAAAAACTTATGCAATAATAAACTTAGAAAATGTAACATACAACCAGCCAAATTACACAAAACTAAACAGCTAGGAAACGGAGTTTGTAAAACAAAAAAAGCTCAGGCCTGTATATGATGGAAAAGAGAGCAGAAACAACGAATTTGGAGTGAATATCAAATCAAATTTTGACAGAAACGGTCGACAATAAATCAGTTTTTTACGGTAAAACTATAAAAATTAATGTTAGTAATATACTTAAAGTATATTAGTTAATTAGTTAATTTTAAACAGTCCCGTGACTTAATAATAGAGAAGCCAGTTATATAACATTTCGTAGAGTTTCAACATTCCCTCGAAATAGATATAACTAGTAATGTAACGAAACATTTTTGCCTACCACATGGGGTATCATTATAAGGGGTAGAAAATTGGGGACAGAAATTATTGGGGAGGTGATAGGGCAAGCAAAATACTCGATACTTGTGCGAACGGCACTCAGGGTTTGTTTGGAGAGCTGGTGTCGTGGATAAGTAAATGGCAAGGTGTCGGATTGGAGCAACTACAAAAAATGAAACAAAGGGGTACGAACGTGAATCTCTTGGGACAAACAAAACAAAAGGAAACAGGAAATACCTCTAGCAATTTAAAAAGGACGCCGCTTCAAGGTTTCAAATTATAACCATTAAAACAGCTAGTTTTAACTATTGAATTAATTTTTAAACATAAAAAATATATCTTTTCAAATAAAACTAAAAAAAAGGGTTAGAGGTAGTCAAGATAAACAAACAAAATGGTTTACGAAAAATTAAACATTTATTGTGTCTCATCACAAACAGTTCTAAAAATACAGATAATACATAAAGACAGTCACAAAAGTAAATATAAAAATAACAAAGAAAAACTTACATGTATTCTATTTATTTACAAACTCGGGAGATGCTACAAAAACTTACAAATGTTACTGGACTCTAAACTGTGGCAAATAAACAATTATCTTTTTAACTAATGAAAGCAATTATTATTTAAAAAAAAACGTCTATCTTGACTTTAAAATTTAACACAAAAAGTTACCTTAAATTTCACTAAATTTCACTCTGCATGTCTGGAGGGAGGGGAACTGGAATCATGCTGGAATTATACTGGGGGCAGATCCGAGATGATGACCAGGGATAGGAAGATGAGCGCGGAAGCCAGCACCGGCTGGAACATAAACCTTGAAAACTCGTCTCCTTCAAAGACTGGAACAGGCACAGCACAATGGCAACATGAGGCCATCTTCAAAAACTGTTGTAAAATTGCTCAATACCAAACATTTAACTGCTACTGCATACTACATTTCCATGACAAGGAACAAAACAGGAAACAATACAAATTCAAAGAAACATTTTTGACTAATACTATAAGCGACTCTAGATGACAGCCGCTTTAGCGAGAGTGATCTAGTAATCTTTTAAATTCATTCGCTTAACTTAGAATAAACAAAACATATAAACTGGAATATTTATTTGAAACGCAGAATATCCTAAACGAGGCTAAAAAGAATACCGACAAAATACGCATCTTGCGAAATATAAACAAACCATGAAATGGTTTACATTAACTTCGGTGACGTAAAGATGAATTGGAAGAATTCGGTGTTTTAATAGGAACGAATGGAAAATGAAATACACTAAGATTATTCTTTGATTCTTTAACAAATACGAGGAGATTTTAATACATATCCAAAGAATTTTCAAATGCTACAGTAAAAGCTACAATGCGACTCAATATTAGCGACGGATTGCATACAAGATTAAATTACTGAAAGCTTCGAAATTTTCCAAAGTCCAAAACAAGGTAAATTGACTGGCTTCAAAACTGTTATCCTAAAAAACAAATCAGGTCATCTCACCGCCTATGCTGACGATAGTAACTTACCTAGTAGAGACATTAATAATGTCTCGTAGAGTGGAAGAGGCGACAGGAATATATTAAAAATTAAAAAAAAATAAGGATATTGGATAAAACAGAGAGGAGCAAATATAAGTAGAAATAAAATTAGTGAGAGGACGATGTTAAAGCAGTGGAGAGCTTTACTTTCCTGGTACTTGAAATAAATATATGGTCAACAGATGAAGCAGAAATGTAAGAAAAAAAGGCTATTCTTTACTGACTGATATATTCCGCTCAACAAATGTACGTAATAACTAAGAAGAGTATTATTGACAGAATCTAAGCTAATTTTTACACCCTGTAAATGCATTAAATATTTCTATAGCCAGTGACATGAATAATAAAATATTAGATTCGATAATGACTTTAAAACATAGGTTGGTATAAAAAAATTGCGTGACTGTTAAACAGTGCACAAGATACTTTATTCACCTGTCTAGAAGTATAGTCTGTAAGGAAAGATTGATAATAATGAGTGAAGTAATGAACAAAATGATGTTCACTAAGATAGTCGGATTACAATGAAACCATTACTGGCTAATCACTAACTGAATCTGCAAACTAACATGAAACTTTGGACAGGGAGTTTCAACTGCACCACATGATACAACAATATCCGTACGAAGGATCAAACGCACGGGAATAGAGGGAGTGTATGGTTTAAGTTTTTATATAAAAGTCTCTGATTTCAGCAAACCTTACATAAAAACATTTTCGGATTAAATTTCAAATGTAACAGATTCTTCTGTGTGAAAATATTTTTCTCCAGTTTTTTTCTCAGAAATATATCTATTATCCATTTGAAAATAATAATTATTATTAGCAAAGTTTTCATGGCACAGCTCATTTGTAGTTCACGATGTATTGTTTTTAGTCATTTCTTGGGGTGGACCTATTATTTTTATGAAGTATTTTACAAAGACTATTCACTTTAGGCGTCAGAGATGAAAATACTACTGAACCTCTAAAAATCATACAAACAAGCTAAATTTTGCAGCAAATGTTAATTTTAGGACGCTAAAAGAGACGCAACTCTAAGTTTACCACTTTTACTCCAGGCTTTGCCCCAAAACCCCCCTCGTAGAGGATGGAACATGGAAAAAAATCGATTTACAAAGAATTTGTACGCCACAGAAAAAAATCTTCTAAATAAAAAATGTAGCTAAGATAATTTTAAACAAAAATGTTTATTAGCATTTTTTGTGTAGAATGAACCGTTTTCACAAAAACAACGCTTGAAGCGATGTTCGATTTTGAATGTCAAACAGAGCGCGAAATTAATGTTCAATAAAATTTGTATCAGTTAGACGGTAAAAACTCGATATATTTCGATTATTAGAGCTTAATCTTCAAAACCTTAGCATAAAATATTAGTTTTGAGTTTTGGCAACAAACGTAAAGCATTTGAAATATACTTAAACATGCTTAACTTAAACTTTTACATTACAAACGATTTAAAACCTTTAAAAGTGCAATTTTTCAAATACATTGGTACGTTTTTCAAAAATGAGGGGTTTCAAAAGTCTTTTCTCTTCTCTAAGAGGGGGGTTTTAGGGGGAAGCCCAAGAGAAAAAGTGGTAAACTTGTTTGAATCTTTTTTGAAAGTCCCAAAATTGATACTATCGTCAAAATTCAGCTTGTTTTTATGATTTTTAGGGATAAAATCTCTAATGACTGGACTTGTTGTACAAAACGTTTACAGATATTTGAAAATGTATCTTTATTGGTATATTTTTTTGGTTTGAATAGTCCCATTCTAATCGTCTGGCATAAAAATGGTACTATCATGTATTTTCAAAAATCTATTAATGACACTGATCATTTGAGTTTTATGTTGTTGTAGGGAAGGTTGTTTTATAATTCAGAAATTCTTGTACAAAATTGACACAAGAAGTTAGCGATATTTGAAATTTTATCCATTTCAGTACCGTGAAAAAGCCATTGTCATCTTTTACTATAAAAATCATGCATTTCTAAATCGAGTATACATACAAGAATGTTATATATTGTTTGCAAGTTTTTGTTCACATATTTATTGACATATATGGCAAAGTAGAATATCTGAATGAAACCGTAGTATATCATAAAATACATTGGAAAATGTTTCATATTATCTCTTTCAGCATTTCTACAAAAGCTTTGGAGTTATTTAATAATTTAATTTGCGCAGACACCATTACAAAAATTATTTCGTTAAATTGAAAGTCCCAAGTTTAAACACAACAACAAATTTGTAAATTCAGTTACAGTAATTTTAGAATTACTTTTACCAATTATTTTGATTTATATATGTTAGGACCAAACACCAACTTCGGCTAATGGTTAAAATACAGCCAAAACGCATTCTGGTCACCAGCATATCGCTCATATCCGAAATATCGCTTGTCGGTCTTTTAGTCTAGATCAAAACGCATTCTAGACGTGTTGTAATTGCCATAATGCGTACTGTCCTGACTTTACCAAGTCAGCCTGAAAGTATTCTGGCATTTATCACATTGCCAGAACAAATAGAGTACACAAACAAACGACCGATTAAGTTTATTAAAAAATTTTTATAAAAAAAATTCAATTATTGTTTATGTAAGTATAACATGCAAATTATAAATAACATTCGTTTTAAAAGAGAGAATAAATTGCAACACGCATAGAAAAACGTTTACATATATATTCGAAAGTTCCATCTTTCGTTCGTAAAATTATTTAAAAACTATGTTAAATAATTGATCTAAATTGCTTAGATACCAAAGTAATAAAGTTCAGGGTCATTAATACTGAGTACAATAGCTAATACATTTCTCAGCGCAAGTCTATGTCTGTCAATATCAGGTACTCGTACAATAACAGTTCTTCCTATATCAACGGGTGTTTATTTTGTATTCCAAAGTACAATCATTTTCTCGGCTTGCTTTTTCTGCTCAACTTTAGCCTTGTTCCGTTCATTATTTATTTTCTCATTTCGTTAACATCGCTTACTTCTAATAATTTGCTTGCCTTGGTTATTTTCTTCGTTAGCTTTCTCGCATATATCTGAATAGGTAAGTAGCAAACCGAAAAGGAACAAGAAAAATAATACGCACAAAGAAAAGAAACTATGAACAACAAAAATATGAAGCTATGGAGAGAGACTGGCACAAACCAGGCTCCAGAGAATTCTATAAAGCAATTTCCTCTGAGAAAAGAGGACATAGAACCAATTCCATCCATACACTGAGAGACAATCAAGGCCGTATGATAATCGACGGTAAAGAAGTAACTGAAAAATGGAAAGAGTATTTTGTTGACCTTCTAAACATCATACAGGAAGAACAGCACAAAGAAGAGATCTATATCACAGCGGACATGCCCGTCAAAAATCCCTCCTTTGAAGAAACCCAAAAGGCCTTAAATAAGCTAAAAAAATCACAAAGCACCGGGTATGGACAAGATACCAGCAGAACTTCTGAAATCTGGGGGAGACGCACTACATCGCCACATCCACCAGCTAATAACGCACATATGGTTAGAAGAATGGATACCAGCACGATGGAAGGAAAACATAATAGTGCCCATCCACAAAAAAGAGGACAAAACAAAATGCGCGAACTATAGAGGAATTTCACTCCTAAAACACGGCATATAAAACCCTCTCAAACATCATTCTTAGCAAACTAATCCCTAATGCTGAAAATGTGGCGAATATCAGGCCGGTTTTAGGGCAAACAGGTTAACAATAGATTAACTATTCACGCTGAGACAACTTCTACAAAAGGGATGGGAGTATAACAGACCCATACTTTTCTTAGATTTTCTAACTATTTTTTGTTCTTTTTTCATAGATTTTCGACAGGCATATGATAGCGTAGAAAGAAGCCAAGTATGGAATGCCATGACGGAGTTCTCAATACCAAAGAAACTCATTCGGATGACCAAAGTCTGTATTGAGGGTGGAATATCTAAAGTACGTGTAAATTATAAACTGTCTGGCAGCTTTGAAATCAACAGTGGACTCAAACAGGGTGATGCGTTATCTCCACTACTTTTTAACCTTGTATTAGAGAAAGTCATGAGGTCGGCCGAAATAAAAACAGAATTGCTATCGGTTCAAGGTCTCAAGCTATTACTTGCATATGCAGATGACATAGATCTCGTTGGAGACTCCATTCTATCCACGAGAGACATCTTCAACAAGGTGGAAGGAGCAACAAATGAAGTAGGGCTGAAGATTAATGAAGAGAAGACGAAATATATGTGTATAAATAGAACAACACGAAGAGACAGAATAGGACAAAATGTGACGGTCAAAACCTTTAACTTCGAAAGAGTACAACGTTTTAAGTATCTGGGGGCCGTAATCACAGCTAACAACGATGTTACTAAAGAAATAAAAGACAGACGATGACAAACGAAGAAAAGCTCAGACGCTTTGAAGGAAAAATACTTAGAAAAATTTTCGGACCTCACCATGACACCACCACAAACCAGTATAAGATCAGAAAACCAATATCGAATTAAAAGCACTCTGAAATGACGTCCAATTGTTAAAGAAATTAAATCACAGCGACTAAGATGGGCAGGCCACGTGCACAGACTGCATAACGAGAGACTTGTAAAACTGGTATGGGAGGAGATTCCCACAGGCAAACATCCAATTTACATTACACATTCAATTAACATTCCATTTGACCCTAGGTTGATGGAAGACCGAACAAATTGGAAAAAAGTTGTACAGTCAGCCAAGACCCACCCAGGGTTGTAGCGCTACGTGATGATGATGAAGTAACAAACTGAACGTTTAGCAAATTTTAACCTCTCCTGAAATCTCAGAAACTAAAAACTTAAATAAAACTTTTATAGCTCCAAGAAAATCCACACCCAAAATAGAAAAAGGCTTTAGATGTTGAACTCGCATTAAAGTCAATTGAAAATATGACATATATAACAACTTCATCTCTTTAATATATGCTAAATTTTACTGAATTACTCTACTTCGTTATAAACTCAATAGGATCAAAATTTCCTTAAGCAGCAGCCAAAAACTATACAGAAGGTTTTGACACCTTCTACACCTTATTAAAAATGGTTCACTCAAAATTAAAAGATCGACGCATGAAAAATATCACCATAATTATAAAAAAAATAAATCTAAATGCTGTTAGAAACAGCAAAGATGAAAACACTTAGAAAAATTGATGGCAAGACACTATGACACAGAGCTAGAAGTACCGATATACGACGTAGATGCAAGGTGGAGAACATCAAGAACTGGTAAGAAATTAAAGAGGAGAATGGAACGAAGGGGAAGACAATCAGTAGAAAGACCACCAAAATGATGGAACGACAACTTACTGGAGGCACATTGAAAAATAGACAGAGTCATGTCTACATAAAAAGAAGAAGTAGAAGAGAGACAACATCTCAGGAATCCATTTGATCATCGAGTAAAAGCAATGTTACAAAGCTTAGAAATAATAATTCCACCCACTTACAATATTTCAGAAGTCCGCCAATATATGTTACCATGGACTATTGCTTTCCCTGATTGTAATACAAACCTTTCTGCATTGGTGGCATTGGTGGCATGGGAACAAACCAGCCAAAAGTTTCAAACAGAAAGCACGGAAGATATTTAATGGTCTTAATGATTACATCCTTATTTTCACTGACGCATCCAGATCTGCAAACAGAGAAGGGGCGGCTTTCACAACAGATAACTACAATAGTTCCTATCGGCTCCTTTCCAAAACCTTCATATTCTCCGCCGACCTCTTTTCTATCCTCCGGGTATTAGTTTGTCAACACACGCAACATCAGATTCTCTCTAATTATTAGCAACATGCCAACTTTCTACTAAGAGAAGAGACCAAGTGATCATATCCAGATGGCGAGTTGGACATAGAAAGATAACCCTTGATTTCGTATTAATGAAGGAACCTCCGCTGATGTGTTATGTGTGTGAAGTGAACTAACAGTGCAACATATATTAATAGACTGTCCTCTCTATGCACTAGAACGACAACAACAGTTGCCTTAAAAGAATGTTTAACTGAAAATAATACATCTAAAATTCTTAATTTCTTACGTGCCATAGAACTGAATAACCAAATTTATTATTAACTTATTGTTTATTTTTCACATTTTATCATTTTATGTAAATACAGTTCAATGCTAATAACCCTTTGTGGTTGAAGCAAATTGTAAATAAAAAAAAACATAGCATGGGATCCCTAAAAGCTAATAAAAATGGACTAATCTTATCAGAAGCAAGTAATAACATAAAACTAGTTTTATTAAATACAGTAACACTTACTAGATTCAATGAATATAATGGCACATTTTCCCACATCGACTTATCCATCAGTGATTTAACTTTAGCTCCATTTCTACAATAAAATACATTGGATCACCTCATTCATGATAAAGACAAAAAAAATCTGTACAACACCATATGAAACTTAAAGTCAGCGGATTGGGAAAAATAATCGACCCTAGTAAGCTTACGTATACCAAATTTCGGTATATCATATATAATATAGACACTACACTATCATCTTTCAACGACATAATTTTAGACTCAGCCAGAGATTTTATAGGAAAACCCAAAAATATCACAAAAGCTCCTCTTCCTTGGTGGAACATTGAAATCGCATCTGCTTTAAAGCAAACAAAACATGCTTTTAACATATACAAGATGTTCAACACTCCAAATAACTTGAACAATTTTACCTTTTAAAGAGACGGAGTTAGAATTTTAATAAAGAAAGCAAAAAAGAGCGCTGGACCAATTACGTGTCGTTAATTGACTCGTCCACGCCCATAAGGAATATCTAACAAAAGAAGAATACAAGGTTAAAATACATTATATTGATAATATATCTAAAAACGATATAACAATTTAAAAAAAGAACTTTTAGTAGAACAATATCAATTGTATTCAAGCAATCAGCAGTACCACCCAACTTTCTTAAAACACACACAAAAAACAATAGTATTAAAAATTAGGATAGACTGTTTGCCGCCTTAGTCACCTCAAAAATTCCTCACCCGGACCTGATGACATACCACCAATTTTTATCAAAAAACTACCTATTAGCACGAAGTAGAGATCTTTTACGTGTAGCATTTGTAAAATAATGGAAAAAATTTTAAGTAAAAGATTAAAATGGTATTTAGAAAAAAACATCTCTCTCCTTACATCCAACGAAAGTGGATACCAGTCAAAACGGTCTACGATAGATAATATTATAGCATTATTATCTGAAATACATGAAGCCCTACAATAATTAATAGTAAATTTCTTTGATATAACAAAAACATTTGACGCCTTGTGGACATATCACATCTTAAGAACCATGAAAAGCACTCAACAACGTCATATCAACTACGAAATCATTAGAAAATGGCATCCCACGAGAATCTCTATTAAGCTCTCTACTGCTTTTAATAGCAATAAACAACGTATCTAACCATTTTTTGCCTCCAATAAAAGCAAATTTTCATGCAGATGATCTTATAATATATTTGAGGAATAAAAACCTAAAATCAGCTGCATCAGTCTTACAAAATATATTAAATAAATTAGAAGTGTGGTCATTAGATATAGGCTTGACAACTTCCATTCAACTCTTAACTCAAATAGACATCGCATATAAATGAACTAATTAAATCATGCCAACAGAGAATAAACCTTCTAAAGACCTTTCTAATCACAAATGGGTCACAAATTAGAAGCAAACTGGATTACGGATGTACATGCTACGAAACTGCTACTAAAAGTCAATTGAACAAACTGGACATCATCCAGTCCACAGCATTACGTATAGTATTCGGAGCTTTCAGAACCATGCAAAGTAGCATCTTTCAAGTCCTAGCAAAAGAACCGATATTAATTCTTAGAAGGCTGTTTTTTCAATGTGTTGTGCTACTAAATATCTCGGTGCAAATGAAACTGCTTCATAACAAGCTTAATATATCTTCAAATCTGTATTTAAATTACTGCCCTAGGTCTCAATAAACGCATAAATCGATTTAAATACGATATACATAAATTGAGAGCCACTTCTGCAAACATATATCCCAGTTTCCTCCCTGGAAAGTTCAAATATCAAAAGTAGATTTTACATTACCCAACTATCCCAAATATTCACGCAATCCTTCTGAAATAAAACAATAATTCTAATCTACTATCTACAGATATCATGATTTCAAACTAATTTTTACTGATGCCTCCAAAAATAGCAATGGTGTAGCTGCTGGGGCTATTTTCGAAGAGAGTAACCATGTCAACGGACTAGCCGGGGAGTGTAGCATATATACTGAAGAGAACTGAAAGCAAACTGCAATCAATGTACCAGCAACGATATAGATTTTCTTATTATATCAGATGGTTTCAAGCAGATGTATAATACAAATACATAATTAATTATATAGCTTTTATAATAGATTTTTAAATAAAACTTTTGTGATTCATCATATAGAGCCAACTACAGCAATTACATTTTCCTTGTAGATGTATAACACTTATGCCAACTTAGTACAAATTAAGAACATGCTACACAATGCCCAAACAGGTGGCAAAAACATAAAATTCTTATGGATACTATCCTATGTTGGAATAATGTATAATGAAACAGCTGATCAAGCAGCAGCCGAATCTAACAATAACATGATAATTTCTATAATGAAAAACATACCATTTTCAGACCACAAAATATTAATAAAAACCTTTACCAAAACCTGGCAAAAAAATGAAGCCAAACAGAAGCAAATTTAACATTATCAAACCAGATGTTACTTTTGGTTTACTAGCGCTCCCAGCTCAAAGACATGACCAAGTAGTCCTTAACAGACAGCGACTAGACAGACACACAAAATTTACATAAGGATACATCATTTCCAAGGACCCTTAGCCGATAAACGTTAGTGAGAAAGGTTTCTTACTCAGTCGCAGTGATGAGTTCTGTAAGGACGAAATACGAATAAGCGAATTGTAGAAGCACTATCCGTGCAATCAAATCTTAACTGTCTTTTCTACATACATGTGTTTCACACAAGAATGTCATTATTTTACTAAGGTCGCTGGTTAAATGATTAGAATAATAACAAAAAAAAAGGAATATTTTGATTGTGAATAAAATAGCAATTAATTTAAAAATCACGACAATACCTTGCTCAACTTATTAATGTTATTTGTACAAAGAATAACACTTACCTTTTAAATATGGTGTATTAATTGTACCAAGTAGTAGAAGATTGGCTGAGCCCCTTGGTGTGTAGAAAACCAACACCGGCGCGCCGTTTGCGTCTCTGATAAATTGGAGACGTTTACAATACCATATCTCGATTCAATGTGGCTCCTTGGTATCTGACCACCCTCCTTAAGTGGTCGGTAGGTTAGTGGGGCAAATTAATGCACCCCCATAATCAAGCTATTTTATTGCGCTCTTGAAAGACCATAATTTAAATAAATGGTTCGCAGAAATTTAATATTTTGTAGCGTTTTCTGTGCTTGCGAGGTAGTTAACAAATAACAAAGACAACTGAATTTCTTTAAACTCAAAAACAGATTACCATGTGTTTAGCCAGTTGAACAATGATAATTTACTAAATTGAAGAAAAATAATATACTGCAATCTTATAAAGTAAATAAGTAGTTAGAATATATCATTAAACGAGATCATATTATAATACAGGAATAAAAATATTTAAAATAAATTCTGTAAATTAATACTAAAATACTTCCCTAAACAGTCATGTACTCAAAATTTAAATGAGCAATATCGTTTAGCTACAAAATTAGCTCTTTAGATCATCAGTAAAAAAGTATCTATGATTTCCAATCCCTGCTAGAAGCTGCACAATATAATATAATGAACTTGCATAAGCAGAGCTGTAATTCAAATGTATTAACCCAATGGTTTTTCAGGCTGAGCAGGAGGATCAGACTAATAACACCAGATCTGAACATTATTAAAGTGCCTGTTGTACCGTACCCAAACTTGCATGGTAGTTAACTGTTCCTAGTAGTCTATTGAAAGCATTGTGACATACTTGTGTCTACCATATTAGACCTTATAAGTGCATTAGGAATTCTGTAAGTACAGACGCTTATTTTTATCTAGTCGGTTGAATATTATGGACAAAGTTAGTAGTAATAAAAGCTGATCTCAAGAATGGCTTAGAAACTAACAGGCAGGTTAAAGAGGATCTCCCAGTCCCCATTGGGACAAGAATCAACATTCGAGGCGAATTCGAGTACCTGTATATAAAACACTGTTTTATACACAACCAAAATACTTTTCTGAAGCTCCAAAAAGAAAGTTCAGGCACGTGGGGGAGCAGAATTTTAATATTAGCAAGGTTATTACACCTCAGAATCCTCCAACTACTGTTCGATGGATACAGGATGCTAAGCAAATTTGGTTTTCGAGAAGTACTGCCGTCACGAAAATTACAAAAATGATGAATCTGCGACTTCCTCCTCAGAACATTGTGATTGTGATAAGGAGCAAGAAAAAACAAGAATATAGAAAATAAGAAGAATCGTGTCTCATCTATATAAAGGATTATGGCGCATGGACGGGTACTTTTGGTTGGTATATGTTAAGGAAGATCCTTTAATACCATAAGGGAGCAAGGACTTTCTTAAAAAAACGAAGTAAAAAGCTATTAAAACTGCAGGACTCTAAACGGCTTCTTTTCAGAGAATAAAATTGGGGATTTGAAAGAAACTTACGCTCTTCCTGGTAAAACCAATAAAAAAGACATAAGATCTAAGACAGCTGAAACAAACCTACACAAGTTAATGACGCTAATAAGCTAACGATGACAATAATCATTTCGACGCTGTAAACTAAAACAGGAGAGCAACGTTACAGAGCATTAAGCCGAATATCCAATTCCACAATAACCAGTGAATGAGAGATTATGGGTATAGTAGACACTAAAATTAGGATTCATATCTTTTGTAGATGTGACTTTCGTTTGTAAATCTGACCGTAAAAAATTAACGTTTATATTGAAATATCCTGGACACTAACAATTTTGTACAGCTTTGTTTTATATGAGAGGTAAGCAAAAAGTATCAAAGCTAAGGATATGTAGCTGTAAATTACAGATATCGCTAATTACCAAAGATATATTAAGAACAAAAAAATTATAAAGTTAATTTTGTGGAAACATAAACGTGCTTTTGATTAAAAAAGAAGTAGATGTTAGTAAAATTCTATGAACAGAATAAACTAAAACCGAAAGAAACAAAAGTCGTCATTTAATGATTAACTCACTTTATAATTATACATAAAGCCAATACACCAACATTTTTCAAATAAAGCCTGTACTTGCCTCTCTTTAGGCAAGTTTATTTAAAATTGCGGAGTTTATTCGAAATCAAAGCATTCCACAGGAATGCAGAATCCTGCTCGGCAACGAGCAAGAGCGAATAGGCGAAGCACCGTTTGAATTGGTTTACGCTCTCTGTGTTTTGCGAGTTATACGCTCACTCAAGCTGGCGGCTGGGGCTCGTCGAGAACGGCAATCGATTTCGGGTTGTTTGGAAGGCTATGAAAGGGGTTAAAGCCGGTCAGTGGGTCGCGAGTGAAGAACCTTTTCCAATATATTGAATTGCTACCATTATATATATATATATATATATATATATATATATATATATATATATATATATATATATATAAATAGATTTTCGCGGTTAGTATACATAAACCTAGAGCTAAGATTAATACAATGCATTACAGTAATGTTCTGTAGTAGTTCTTTGCTATTTGCTATATCTGTTATTTTCGCATTTACTTACTTAAGGAACTCTTTTTGTGTTGGATATCGTTAATAGCTTCCCAGGTTGTGATGTTTTTCTAAGCCCCTTCCAATAAATATTGGGCTCTTTTATCTTTTGGAAGTTCATTATATAAATAGTTCATCATCATCATTCTGACTTTACAAACCTGCGTGGGTCTTAGCCTCCTTACGAATTTCTCTCCAGTCGTCCTTATTCATCGCCTTCTCCGCCAAGCACGTATTCTCATATTTCTCATGTCTTCATCAATGTTATCAAGGAAACTTGTTTTGGGTCTTCCTTTTCTTCTCTGACCAATGGGTCTAGGGGAGAGTCCAAGGAGAGTTTTTCTAGCTGGGTCATTTTGTTCCATCCTCATTGCATGCCCTATCCACCTCAGACATCCTGTCTTAATCTATCTATCTATCTAATTAGCCCTCTTCGATCCATCTTTGGACATAGGCCTCCCCAATCCTTTTTCATTCTTCTCTGTGTGTCGCTACAGTCATCCACCTAGAGCCCACGTGCTTCTTGATATCATTTGCGCATCTCATTTGGGGCCTTAGTCTGCTTCGTTTATATTCCCACGGTCTCCAACTTATAAGAATTTTGTTCCATCGGTCTTCTTTTTGTCTTATATTGTGTCCGACAAATCTGTATTTCAATTTTGCAACTTCTTGTCTAACATCACTCACGTTTGTTTTCTCTCTTATCCACTCGTTTCTTTTTTTATCCATTAGTCTTATGTGCAACATTTGTCTGTCCATTGCTCTTTGGGTTTTTATGATTTTGTCCATGTTTGCTTTTGTAAATTTCCACGTTTGGATAAGTGAGAAGAGGTAGTACGCATTGATTGTATACTTTGGTCTTAAGATGCTGTGGATATCTTTTGTTTTTAAGAATATAGTTTAGTTTGCCAAATGCCGCCCATGCCAGTCTAACTCGTCTTTTTATCTCTGCTGTTTGGTTTTCTTCGTTAAGTTTTATAGTTTGACCCGGATATATATATATATATATATATATATATATATATATATATATATATATATAAATATATATATATATATATATATATATATATATATATATATATAAATATATATATATATATATATATATATATATATATATATATATATATACAAACAACACAGTTTATTAGGGCTGCAGTCAGAAGGTTTGGCTGAAATGTTACAGAAACACTCTTTTGACTTTTGGTCTAGCTTTCGGAATTGTTTTATTCCTTCTTCAAGACACTGTAATTAGAAGAATGTGTAAATATTTACAATATATCACAAATTGTCAGTGCAACTTACTAGTCGTTGAGATTATTTGTATAAAGCTGCTATGACACTCAACATTAATAACACACATATAAAATACAACATATAAAATAATGAACAAAATACATTTTAAAATTTAGTTATGATAGTAAAAATTTTTGTTTGTGACATCTTTTAATGGTGTGTTTTAACTGATCCATAGAGAACAGAAAGAAAAAACAAAAATAGTATGAATAAAAAGTAATTAGGTGTTCTTCATGTTATATTAATGGAAGTAGTATATTATACCTGTCTTGATGGTATGCAACATGTTTTGGATGCAGGTGTATTATGGTGTGTATATGTAAAAGTATATATATGTATATATATATATATATATATATATATATATATATATATATACAAACAACACAGTTTATTAGGGTTGCAGTCAGAAAATTGGCCGGAATGTTAATGAAACACTCTTATGACTTTTTGTCTAGCTTTCGGAATAGTTTTATTCCTTTTTCAAGACACTGTAATAAGAAAAAAAATGTAAATATTTATAAAATATCACAAATCTTCAGTGCAACTTACTAGTCGTTGAGATTATTGGTAAAAACATAGACACTCAACATTATTAACACACATATAAAATATAAAATAGTGGACAAAATACATTTTAAAATTCTTTAAAATTTAGGTACAGATAGTAAAAATTTTGTTTGTCATTTTTTACTGGTGTGTTTTAACTCTGACACACAGAAAACAAAAAGAAAAAACCCTATGATTAAAAAGTAATTAGGTGTACTTAATATTATATTCTTTTTAAGAAATACTAGAAGCCCGTCTTAGGTGATTTTAATTTTTATACCTGTCTTAATGGTATGCAACATGTTATGCATATAAGTGTAATTTGTGTGGGTACAAGTAGATATTAATTTTATTTTGGATGTTTTTCCAGTAAGTAACAATAAATGTTGCTCAGTTTATCTATGTCTGACTTTTTATTGATGCAAGATGTACTAGATTTTATGGAACACATTTCCAAGAAAACACGTTTTGAATGGTTCTTTTCCTTTGCCAAAATACAGGAATCCTCGAAATTAAATTCATGTTTCAACGTTAAGTCATGTTCTGTCAATGCACATGCATTTGTTTTTTTGGTTTTTTGTATCGCTGCGATGTGAGATCACCCTACTGTGAAAATTACGAGATGATTCTCCTATATATATTTTGTTACAATTATTACACGGTATAGAATAAACAACATTCGATGACTCCTGTATTGTGAAAGGATCTTTTGTTTTTGTGTATAACTTCCATACAGTTTTCACATTTTTGGTTGTAATTTTTAAACCACTAACATTTTTGAAGATGTTCATTAGCTTCGGTGTCAGAACTGGAATGAAGGATAGGCAACCATAAGTTATTTTAGATGGTATTACTGATGTGTTCTGTGTCAATGTCAATTGTCGGACCTCATTGTTATGAAAATTTTGGTTGCCAGAAAAATGCGAAGGAAAAGGAGAACCGAAAATGAGTTTATTTAACGGCCCTATAGGATAGGAGTTCTCTGGTAATATAGATCTCAGCTTTTTTAGTCCCTTGTCTCTGAACTCGATGTGTGACAAGTTGATAACCCTAGTTTTCAGGACCAACTAGGCCAGCTTTTAAAAATTAAAATCACCTAAGATGGGCCTCTAGTATTTCTTAAAAAGAAATATAATATTAAGTACACCTAATTACTTTTTAATCATAGGGTTTTTTCTTTTTGTTCTCTATATGTCAGAGTTAAAACACACCAGTAAAAAATGACAAACAAAATTTTTACTATCTGTACCTAAATTTTAAAGAATTTTAAAATGTATTTTTCCACTATTTTATATTTTATATGTGTGTTATTAATGTTGAGTGTCTATGCTTTTACAAATAATCTCAACGACTAGTAAGTTGCACTGAAGATTTGTGATATTTTATAAATATTTACATTTTTTTTTCTTATTACAGTGTTTTGAAAAAGGAATAAAACCATTCCGCAAGCTAGACAAAAAGTCATAAGAGTGTTTCATTAACATTCCGGCCAATTTTCTGTCTGCAACCATAATAAACTGTGTTGTTTGTTTATATTGACAGTCACTAATATCCAGTAATTCTTATATATGTATATATATATATATATATATATATATATTTATATATATATATATATATATATATATATATATATATATATATATATATATAATCCTGAACTTGTTCTATTTCCTCTTGTCCAATCCTCATTGTGATGTCTTCATCTGTATTTGTTATTATTTAGGTCTTGCTGTAATTCATATTAAGGCCTATCTTTCCAGCTTCTACATCCAGTTCTTTCATCATTTCAATTAATTTTTCTTTTTTATCGGTCATCAATGCGATGTCATCAGCGTACCTTAGATGGTTCAAGCGTTGTCCACAAATTTTTATACCTTTTCCTTTCCATTCTAATATTTGAAAAATATCTTCTAGAGCCTGATTGAAAAGTTTCGGTGATATTGTGTCACCCTGTCTTATCCTATCTTAATATGTTTTACGATATCTAGTTCCTGGGATATTCTATAAAGTTCGAAGTTTATCATCTTCTCCACGCTCCATTTTCATTCTCTGTTCCATAGATTCGCCTTAGTTCTTTTCTTTCGAAATATCCTAACATGTTTTCATTACTTTTCATTACAGTTTTGTTTTTATATTTCTCGATATAATTGTGGATTTAAGGAAGAGATTGAGCCCAAAATAGCATCTGTTGGCGGTGCAAGTTCTGCGGTTTATCTCTGCCGTAGCATTATTTTCAGTATTAACAAGCGCTTCCAGGTCATAGGATTTGAGGTTGCGTGCTTATCAGCATAGGCAAGGATTTGCGCTGATTTATTACATATTGAACCAATGGTTGTGATTTGTGACATACGTATTACGTTTTACAAAGCCAAATTAAATAGTATACAGGAGAGAGTCTTCCTGGCGCAGCCTGTTATTTGTTTCAAAAGGTTCAGACAGTTCGCCCTGAATTCGTACTCTACATTCAACTTTTTCAAGAGTTAGTTTTGTTAAATTTACCAACTTATTTGGTATTTCTAGCTCTTTCATTGCATTAATTTCCCTTCTATTCACAGAGTCGTAGGCTGTTTTGTAGTCTATAAATATGTGATGAGTATCTATGCCATATTTCAGTGTTTTTTCTAAAATTTGTCACAGGGTTACAATCTGATGAATTGTTAATTTACTACCTCTGAAATTAGCTTGAAATTTTGCTTCTATCCGTTCTGCATATGGTGCTATACGGTGACATAATACTGTGAAAAATATTTTGTATGCTGCATTTAGAAGTGGAATTCCTCTGTGGTTAGAGCATTCAAATATATCTCCTTTGTGTATGGTGCAAAGTATTCTAATATTCCAATTATTGAGGAGGGATTTCTGTGTCTCTATTTCTTTTATTAGCTGCTATTAGCTGCTGTTATGCCATTTCCACCTTCTTTGTATAGTTCAGTTGGGAGATTATCTATTCCTGGTGATGTGTTTCTGACTTGTTTTTTAACTGCATCTTTAACTTCCAGAATCGTTGGAAGTTCCTCTTCCTTCTCATCTGTTTCCCTTACCTCATCTCTTTCGTCTTTCAGATGTTCTTCTTCGTCCTCTATATTAAGTTCTTGGTTAAAGTATTCCACCCATCTATTCAATACATCTTTTCTTGTTGTTAATAGGTCGCCATTCTGACTTCTGCATTTACTTGTGGTTGCCTTGAATTCTTTTCTGTTGATGTTATGATATAAATATTTATGTCTACCTAAGTTTTGTGGTACTTTTCAGAGTAGTTTTTGCCTTTTATGCAACCTCTTTTCGTATGGGAAAGGGTAATTGTACACTTCATGTATATAAGTCCGTTGTCTTTTTAGATAGCTTAGCCCATTTTTCTGTTTCCGTCGTATTCCAAGGCAATTGACTAGTTTTTGTAAAATTATATGTTTTTTCCAAGTATCGATGAGTTATCGTTAAGATGAAAATATTCGTAAAAAATCTATAAATTAATTAATTAGGTACTTAATATTTTAATGGATGAATGAATGGATATCTAATGAATGAAAGCAACTTTTGTATATATAGGTAAAACGGAAACACCGATATGTGAATGCGGAACCATTGGAACAGTGATCCATATCTTCTTTGAATGTCCCATAAATAAACACAACAATATGGATCTGTATTTAGAACTAATAAAAGCAGGAATAGAGAGTCCAATATCTTTACATAGTATTCTATATAAACCCTCTAAGAAAATTATAAAAATAATTATTAAATTCATCAAATTTTTTCAAATCGATCTATAAAATTTTTTTTCTTTTTTTTTTATACTTGTCAAAATAACAAAATAAATCTAGAAAATACTGGAAATATCCTAACATACAAAAATGTACGTCCTTAAATTCCTTAATCCTAACCGAAGGTAGCATTACCCATATACCTAATGTGACAATGTTTGGAAGCTACCCCCAAACGAGAAAAGTCTAATCTAAACTTAAATGAAGAAGATAAACAAATGGAAAAGCTCATCTTTTAGTATCACCCAGTTGTCAATTAGCAGTAAACAGTAACCTTAAATGAAGAAGATAAACAAATGGAAAAGCTGATCTTTCAGTATCACCCAGTTGTCAATTAGCAGTAAACAGTAACCTTAAATGAAGAAAATAAACAAATGGAAAAGCTGATCTTTCAGTATTACCCAGTTGTCAATTAGCAGTAAAAAGTAACCTTAAATGAAGAAGATAAACAAATGGAAAAGCTGATCTTTCAGTATCACCCAGTTGTCAATTAGCAGTAAAGTAAACAGAAGTAGAAATTTATCCCTGGTTGTGCATTGCCTAGAGCAAGACGAGCATAACCTTACATGTACTGGGTAAATGATTATATAATCGAAACCCAAAAACAAACGAAGAAGAAGAACTTTGTATATATTACTTATACTTAAAGAAATTTTGGAGTATCGGCCACATTGTAGTCTGGAGTGAATTGAGTAGCAAGTTGATGTTGTCATATTGATGGTTTTAGCGTTAACACTCTTGGATATTACTCTTAAACTCTCATTCGATTCTCACAAATGAGAGTTTAAGATGACCGGGGAAATTTAAATATGTAAAGTTTTTTGTTAGTTCTTTGCTTCTTAGGTCCGTGGAAGACTATTTTGGAAATAAAATATAAGGGAGGTTATTTTTAAATGGTTTTTTGAAATTTTCACTACAACTGTTTTCCTGTTGTCAAAAAATACTTCATACTGAACTGTCTTGAATTGGATCTACTGAACTGATGATGATAAACTGTCAAAATACTTTGGTAAAAATAATAACTCCCCAGTTTAAAATATTTTTTTTGAAAGCAATTTCCGGAGAAAAAATCGAAATGCCAAACAACACTTATAAAATGTAATTTTTATTACAATCAATTGTGTCATAATATCTTATAAACATATTATTTAATTTATAGTTTTCTTTTGTAAAGAGTATTTATGGACTGATCAGTTAGTTAACTGATATCTTAATGTAGTCCTCGTGTCGTGTAGGCTTCAGTATGTTTCCCTAAAGTTTCCCTAAATCTTTTAACGTAGACTTCATCTCCTTCCAATTTTAAATTTTAAGACATTTTAATGTTTAAGAAAGGAGATAAAGAAGACCCCAACAATTATAGAGGTATAAATCTACTGAACACCGCACTTAAGCTTACCACAAAAGTCTTAACCAACAAAATCAATAAACTAACAACTTTATCAGATGAACAACAAGGATTCAGATCCGAGAGATCCTGCGTAGACGCCGTATTTGTCCTAAGTTAAATAACAGAAAAGGCCATCGAGTACAGTAAACCAGCTTACCTATGTTTTATGGACCCGATAAAGGCTTTCGATCGCATACAAGTCGAAGACGTCCTACGCCTACATACAAACTATCGAAAACATCTACTTCTATAATTGAATACAGGCAACGATAAATTGAAAACTAACACAGGTATGATAGTTTTTGGACAATATTTAAATGTTAAATGTTTCTATTGGTTATGGTTTTTAATTGATTGTTACATAACATGCAAAAAAATATATTATATTTTTTTTCTCTCTTGCTTAAGATGAAAAGCAGAGGTACTGATTTCTTGAAATCAGCACCAACTGATCTTCGGCATTTTTTCTTTCTTATTGTATTTTATGCATATTATATAATTTATATATTTTGTGTATTGTATGAATTTGAAGGAAAAATAAAGACTTTATTTATTATTATTATTATTATTATACCAGTACAAACCGGAGTCAGACAGGGTGACTCGTTAAGCCTACTTCTCTTTAATATAATAATGGACGAAATAATACAAGCACTACGTAAAGGTCATGGTTACAGAATGGGGAACAAAAAAATTCAAAAATTATGTTATGCAGACGACGCCGCATTAATCGCCGATACAGAAGACGAGCTCCAAGAATCTATAAAGCAGCAATTAGACCTATATTATCATACACGGCGAAGATAAGACCTGACACATCTAAAACGAGACGACTACTAGAAACAACAGAGATAAAAATACTCCGACGAATATCAGGACAAAGTCTGTTGGATAGAGAGAGAAGTGAAAACATAAGAAGAGCATGCAATATAGAAGACATAAATGGATGGGTAACAAAACGGTAACAGGAGTGGGACGAACACATTAGTAGAATGACAGAGGATAGTATAGTAAGAATAGTACGAGATAAGTTACCAAATGTACGAAGAAGTATTGGCAGACCAAGAAAAAGATGGTGCGATAATTTTAACAATTTAGGAGGCTAATATTGAAGAAGAAACAAGTTTTAAAGCCTACATATAAGAAGGAAGAAGAAGAAGACATTTAAAATGTAATGAAAAGGTTATTAAACATTTCTAAGTGGCTAGTCTCAACTGCTAACTATGTTTTCACTGATTATGGTATGATAGATAATTTCATTTTTTATTAAATTTTAAATATATGTATCATTTTAGACTAGAAGTTTTTCATTTCACTATAAATTTAATCAATAATATTGTTATTATTGTTTAAAAATAAAGTGTTACTTTTTAGCTTCTTTGTGTTTTTATATCAAATACACAATTTTCTTCAAATATTCCAACCCGCAATATACTGCGCCATCTATCGGAAAAAAGTCAACTCTACAGAACGTAAAAGTAGGAACTCACAAAAATGAAGCCCTTCTTGCTGAGTTTCCTTTAATACACTACGTCGCCATCTCTTTGACAGCGTACTGAACTAACGAATAAAATTTATCGATCTCTTACAGGAATGTGCGCTTTGTTGCCAAGTGAAAAATATTGTTTGGTTTTTTGGATTTTGATTCTAAATAACTAAAAATAATCGTTAATAATAATTTTAAATTTGTAAATTTGATCAATATCGTTAATTTTTTTTAAATTAAAAATATACTGTGTGTCTCTAAAGTATGAAATAAATTCGAAATTTCCGAAATGAAAAGCCTTTTTAAAAAATTATAAAACATGCCATTTAATTTTCTACATTTTACAATAAAATTTTATTATACTAGGTGATACACATTAAGGTGATGACGTTATCAGCTCTTTTTTAAATATAATGTCCTGTATATTTGGACATTTTTAGATCGATAAAAATGACCTGATTCCAAAAAAGTATAATACTGGGGCTAAAATTAAAAATAAATAGCTTGAAAGTAATCCAGTAATTAATACATGACTTTATCATAAATGTTCGAGTTGTAGCCTTTGTTCTATTTGACAGTAAACCAAATTGTTGTACAAATTCTTGTAGAACCTTGTTTATGGTTTCTTGAGAAATATTGTTCATTTCTTTACAAATTTTTGTTTTTAAGTCTTCAATATTTGCAGGTTTCGTTTTATAAACAACATTCTTCAAATGACCCCGCATAAAATAATCCAAAGGATTGAGGTCTGGCGATCTCGCTGGCCATTTAATATGTCCATGTTTTCCAATCCACCTGTTCGGTAAAAATTCGTTTAGGTACCTTCGAACATCTACAGCCTGATTAGAGAGAGACAACCTGATTAGCGTCCATTTTCAACCGAACCAGTTTCTCGAAATTTCTTTTCAATCTTACTTACTGTTGACTGCGTTATGGGTCTTTGTTTTATCAAATAAATTACACACCTCTATCTGAGTTCGCGATTTGTCTCCATACCCATTCATCATGAGTATTTCAATTCTTTGCTTTATACTCATTTTCATTTCTACTTGAAATTAACTCTAAGCAATAATACAGAACATTCACGAATTAAAACAATTATTGAACTACTAAATTGATATTGAACGTTACTAAAAATAATAACATTTCATTAAACACTAGTAGTAGGCAACTTTTTTGGAATTGATAATAAATAATTTATTTTCTAAGCGCATATATTTCAAATTATATCCATTACCCCGAGTATTATACTTTTTTAGCATCAGCTCATTTTTATCGATCTAAAATTGTCATAAAATATAGGGTGTTACATTAAAAAAAAGAGCCGATGAATTCATCAGGTGAATGTGTATTATCTTTTATAATCAAATTTTGTTGTAGAATGTAGAAAATTAAACTCAGGCTGTAGAAAAATACTGTAGAAAGAGAGTTAGTTAAATTAAATATCATTAAACTTTATATCAAAGTAAGTGTCCGTTATATCCACCATTTTCTTCAATGCATTTATCAATTCGTTCCATAAAAGATCGACTCATATTAAATAGCATCACTGTTTGCTATGACTACCACCACCAATTCAGCAAAGACGACATCAAATAAAATGGAAAACAATATTTAGCAGCGGTAAGGAAGCATGTTGTGGTATTACATAACTATCTTTAAGTTGTTTTTATAAAAATAAACTATAAATTATGCTTATTAATAGGTATTCAGTGATTTGAAGCACAAATTGGATTACATGGATGATTTCATCCATGATCAAATTGAAAAGCGCTGGGCTCAATGAATCCCCTTGTCTCATATAGTCTCTCCTCCTCCTTAAATCACAAATAGTCATAATAAATTAAAGCTTTTAATTTAGTGCCATAATATATTGAGCTTACATAACTAGTGAGACTGGTGTCATACGTATCCACTAAGCTCATATTATGAGTTTATTACCTCATTAAGTTGATAAAACTTAAAAATAAATTATATAATAAGTTACTTGAAAAGATTTTTATCACTAGAGGAATAAAGAATAGTTATTTTAATTTTAAAATATAAATATTTTTTTTGTTACATTGTATTATTAAAACATATTTTACAGGCTTTAATCACATATTAATTAAAATTCTGAACAATAGTTGAATAAAGCTTTCTACTAAATTGTTTCTAGGTGTATACTTTTGACAAAAATACATTTCGTTAAAAAATAGAGTCTGTGTTGATCCAATATGCTGCATTTTAGCTCTACCACGGCAACCGACATTGCAGGTCCGAATATGGATTGCCCTTTTCGCAAAAAATAATTACCACGCTATTTTTCGGTTTATATAGCGCTCAGGTAATTAACGAAGCGAAGTTAAAAACGATAACAGCAAATACGGAGTGTGGCTGTTTCTACTCGGTGGTGAAAAGCAGAAGTGAATGCAGTATATACCACGACTTGTGTATTTTCACGCGATATGAATCTCAATATCCGTCATGGATGTGGATATACTACTTTGAAATTCCATTTGGTTTGCTAGCTTCTATTATATTTGGGAAAATATAAATTAAGATGTATAGTTTCCATATATATACCTGCTGAGTTATGTAAAATATAATTTAATTTTGATTCTGCGAGCCCTAATATCAAAATTTTCACAAACAAAAATTTTATGGTGAACGTAAATGTATACAAAATAAATGATTAAGGTAAGATAAATCAATAGATAAATTTTGAAGTTTTGTAAAAATTTTATTTTTTATTTATAACTTATAACTTTTAGTGTTTTGTTGCTGGTTTAATTATCGCATACACAATCTACACAGAGAACCAATATAACATTAGTTATATTAGTTTCTGTTACAATGCACATTTTGTTCTGCAATAATTGTACAATGCAGTTGCCCCTAATTACACGCAGTGGGCATATTTGGTAAATATCAGACTGGATTCACTCCAGAAAAATCAACAATTGACCAGATTCATTCAATAAGACAGATTCTCGAGAAAACATTAGAATTCAATATTGAAACCCATCACCTATTCGTCGACTTCAAGGCCGCATACGACAGTGTCAAGAGAACAGTGCTATACCAATCAATGCACGAGTTTGGTATACCAGAGAAACTTATCCGACTAACGGGAATGACAATATCTAACTTAGAAGCCACTGTTAGAATACAGGGAGAGAATTCTAGATTCTTTGAGATAAAGGATGGACTCAAACAAGGGGATGCTCTGGCTTGCCTCCTATTTAATATTGCCTTAGAAAAGGCAGTCCGAGGTACACGAATTAGGGATGGCGGTACTATTTACAATAGATCGATACAAGTCTTAGCATATGCTGATGACATTGACATAATGGGGCGTAGCAAGCGAGATGTTGAGCAATATCTCCTAGAATTGGAAACAGCGGCGAAACAGATCGGTCTAGTCATCAATGAAGACAAAACCAAGTACATGTTGGTTACAAAGGATCCGATAGCAAATGAGGAACGAGAAACAGTCTTTGGAAGTCATACCTTTGGACGTGTTGACAACTTCACATACCTTGGGTCGCTATTGACTGCTACCAATAAAACAAGCGAAGAAATCAAAAGACGAATAAATCTTACAAATAGGGCATACTATGGACTCCAAAAGCATTTCCACTCAAGAAACATTCAAAGAAGAACTAAAATTATTATATATAAAACATTGCCGAGGCCGGTCCTCACATATGGAGCAGAAACATGGACTCTAACGCAGAAAGATGAAAGACTTTTGGGAATATTTGAGCGTAAAAGACTTCGCAAAATATTGGGAGCTCTAAACGACTAAGGGCAGTGGCGCAGAAGATATAATTTTGCCAGAAGAATGCCAGAAAATACGATTGCTAAAAAGCTAACCATAGGAACATCTGTAGGAAGAAGAAGCAAAGGCCGACCGCGAATTAGGTGGTTAGATGGAGTTGAAACCGACTTACGGATATTAAAAATCAGAAGATGGCAACATGTTGCCAGAAACCGAACAGAATGGCGACGAATCTTAGAGCAGGCCAAGATCCACAGAGGATTGTCGAGTCAAAGATGATGATGAGTTGCCCCTGATTACGGAGCTAGTGCATATCAGGAGCTTCATTTCTCGATTAATGGATACATTAAATAACAAGGCTAGTGCAATACACTTAAATATTTGTACTTTTCAATACGCTTTACAGAAATCAGTTACTTATTATAGTTTAAAAGTTACGAACTTTTATTCACTCACATACACAAAACATTAAATAAAAGAGTTCTATGGTGTTAGTAAAAATAAACTTTAATTATAAATAAATGACATACTGTACATGTAAAACTTACAGAGAAATTTAAAAATAATCTTGGTGTAAACATTTTAGGTGGCTTCCTGGACATCAACGTTAATATCAAATATAAATTTATCAGGAATACCCTGAGATTGAATAACTCTAAGATTGTTTAATTTGTTGACAATATCTGTTATGCTAACTAAACAAATGTTTTACGGTCCAGTCTAAATTCTGTGTTATTATTTTTATTTTTATTTATTTGACTCATGCAAGGTACTATAACCTGTTCATAATTATATATATATATATATATATAATATATATATATATATATATATATATATATATATATATATATATATATATATATATATATATATATATATATTTATATAAGCGGGGATCCTACAGCTTCTGCCGCTTCCCGCATTTCGATCGCCATCTTTTTCTATCTCTCCAGGTGTCTTCATCAATGGCTCTGTCTTTCATGGTTTCCATAACACCTTGTATCCAAGACTTGGCTGGTCTTCCTCGTTTCCTTCTATTACTTGGATTGTATTCCATAGCTCTTTTTGGCCATCTGTTGTCGTCCATCCTCTGTACATGTCCATACCATATTAACTGTCTAGTTTCTATTCTTTCAGAAGTTGTATGTACTCTATTCATAATTAACCTGTTCATAATTAACTTCATTAATATTAGAAGAAAATGTACCGTACAGTGCATAAGCGAATAGACAATAAATAGAAAAAATTAAAATGGAATAATCCCATAAGCAGAATGTGGGGAGACCCGTGTCGTCAAAATAGCTAGAGGTAAATCACCAGAAGTATCGGACACCCGGGATAAAAGACGGATTGACAACCTTCCATAGCTGTATTAATTCGCCAATGAATAAGCAGATTTGCTTATAAAAAATACAAATAAGAAGAAGAAATTCAATAAGGTTCGACCTTGGAAAAATATATGTATCAAGTATAAAATTTTTAGGATTTTTCCTTTATAGCTATAGCACGTAAAGGCAGAAAAACAGACAGACAATAACTATTGAGTCCTTAATAATAAATATTAAAAGGGTCAAAAATTTTAGTAAATAGTTTCTCTTACTGTATAGTATCATATTACCATGACCATTAAGTTGGATTGTCGCTATTCAGAAGCGCCCTACAATAGAGTTGATTTATCGGATGCACTTGTCCCCTGAACCACCTAACAGTCAGAGGGTTCTTTTTGACCATCTCAACAAACACATCTTCACGAGACAGCATTCTTAAACATCGAGTGTATCGGTTAAGTCCTCTTTTGAGCTTCGGCGCTGGTCGTCCCTTAACGTCGTGACGCCCAGCGACCAATTCTTCTGCCTGCTACAATCAACACACCAGTGTTTCGACGGGTAAGTCTATATTCTTTGTACATATAACAGTAATGAGTTAAAACTAGTTAATTCTCGTAATTTATTTACAATAATATTTGCTATTTTTCGCTCATCATCATCATCATATAACGGGGGTCCTACGGCGATTGCCGCTTCCCGCATTTCAGCCTCCATCTTTTCCTATCTCTCCAATCTCCCTCTTCTAAGCCTCTAGATTGCATTGCTTTTGTAATTTCTCTTCTCCAGGAATTTGGTGATCTTCCCCTTTTCCTTCTTTCTGGCGGAACATACATTAAGGCTTTCTTTGGCCACCGCTCCTTGTATTCTATCTGAAAGTATCTCTAATTCCTGTACGGTTTCGTATTTCCTCATTCCCGATTCTTTCCATTCTCGATACTCGACATGACCTTCTAAGATAATCCATTTCCACAACGTCTACTTTATCTCGTTCATTCTTTGTCATCGTCCAACATTCGGCACCATATGTGGTAATTGGTTCTACAATTGCTCTGTATACGCGAAGTTTGGTATGCATCTTTATTTTATTAGACCACAGTAATGAATTCAGTATTCGGATGCATTTTTTCCCTTGGGTTATTCGGTTTTGTACATCTATCTTAACTCTGCCATCTGCTGATATGATGCTTCCTAGATATTTATACTGGTTGCAGCCTTTTATGACTGCGTTTTCAAGCCTCAGATCTGTGGTATTTCCTCCAATTTTTAAATATTCTGTTTTGCTTATGTTTGCAGTAAGCCCCCATTTGGCATATTCCTCAAATAATTTTCGATTCATATAATTTATATCTTCCTCATCGGTTGCAACCACCACCTGATCATCTGCAAACAACAATGTATACAGAGTTTCTTGTCCCACTTCGATGCCCATAAATCTACATTTATTTCTCCAATTCCTCAATGCTTCTTGGACGTATATTTTAAAGAGTGTCGGTGACAAACAGCATCCTTGCTTTAGGCCTTTAGTGACTTTAAATTCATTTGAGGTTTTGGTTCCAATTTTTACACAACTAACTGCATTTTCGTACAATTTATATATCGCTCGGATATACGTCGAATCCAATCCGGACCTTTTGAGGACCTCAAACATTTTCTTTAACGGGACACTATCATATGCTTTCTCAAGGTCTATAAATACCAAATGGGTCTCTCTACTTCTTTCGACACGCTTTTCAATTATTTGTCGTAGGATAAATATATTATCAAGGCAGGATCTCCCGGTACGAAAGCCGCTTTGTTCTTCAATATCTTGTATCTGTCTTTCAACCCTCATCTTTAATATTCTGCAGTACAACCGGCCCACAGAGCTCGTCACACTAATACCTCTATAATTGGAACAGTCTCTTTTATTCCCTCTCTTATATATGGAGCTCATATAAGATTTATTCCAATCTTTAGGAATTTCCTGGTCTCCACACATACATTTATTGAAAAGGTCTACTATTAATTCTAAAAGTGCAGTCGGCCCATATTTAACCAGCTCTATGGGAATGTCTCCAGGCCCTGCGGCTTTTCCGTTTTTAATCTCTTTTAAGGTTTTCGTCAATTCAGATAATGTTATTATAGGGATTTCCTGTCTTTTGTCTCTGTTGTCTATTAATTCCCTTATCTTTTCCCATCTGTACTCTACTCTATCCTCTTTCGCTACTTGTATTTCTATATTTTTCGCTACTTATATTATTTACAGTCAAAATATTGCATTTTTTTCCTTCATTATTATTCTAATATCATTTAAACATCGACCTCTTAAGTTTTACACAAAACACGGATAATTAAAAAGTGCCTTTGGAAATGGTAATTGTATCTCCATTGACACGATTAAAATAAGTAATTGATGATTTTAATAAAAGCCCTATCCAGCTCGTATTAAAATGTAATGCATTCAATGTATTTCCAGCAATCTGAATTAAAATTACCTTATACCAATAAAATTAATTATTGGAGTACTTTTTTTGCTCGTTACTGCAATGCACTGATTTTACCGTGTATAAACAATTTCCATAATAATTAAAAGGGCACAAAAATAAACACTACATCCTCTAAATATAGCATCTACGCTAAATAAAGCATCTCATGTAATATAAGAATTAAAACTACTTTAAAGAGCTTTAAAGTAGACCACGTATTTAATTTACCAAATATTCGGATATTATTTACTTTATTGTTTGTGCTTTCATATTAATTTCATTTATCGTCTTTTTGAGATTAGTTATGGCTTTCTTGTGAAATATGTGTATAAATCCGTGATACGTAATGAATTATGCATGGTCCATAAAAATATTATACGGTGACACTGAACATAAGAATTCATTCTACCACACAGAGATAAAATATTTATTGGGATCTTTAGAAAATTGAAGGAATAGTGATTTTTTTAATAACTATTTATTTTACACACTAGCATGCATAATAATGGTAATATATAAGATATATTGTGTTAAACATAGATCTATTATTAATAAACTAGATATAGAACTCGGGGAAAATAAGTGAAGCCGATTTAAAGTTGAAGAACTGAGAATGTGAACATTATGTGGAGCAAAATCAAAGATTCTGTTATAAAAACACAGAAAGAAACTTTACAAAACAAAACAGAAAGCCGAAAACCTTGGATGACTTAATATATACTGGAAATCATGGAGCAAAAAAGGAAATATAGAAACAAAAACCCAAATAACAACAAAGAAAAACATAATTAATTGAGAAAAACAATAAACCTATTAATAAACCAATTATTGAAATAAAACAAATATGGACTAACTATATTAAAGATATTTTCATGGACACAAGAACGGAACCAACACAAATTGATAACGAGGAAGCTCCTTCAGGAAAATCTGAAGTCCAACATGCTATAAACAACCCAAAATCTGAGAGAGTCCCTGGACCAGATGAAGTTCATATCGAGCTGATTAAACTTATAGACAAAGACAATTTAAGTGCAATAACTACACTTTTTAACAACATATACAAATCTGGTGAGATACCTACAGAATGGCTGCTATCGACCTTTGTTAAGCTTCCAAAAACCAAGAGCCTTAAACATTGTAATGACTATAGATTAATGTCACACTTATTAAAAATATTTTTAAAGATTATACATGCAAGAATATTCAGAAAGTGTGAAGCAGATATAAGAAATAGACAGTTTGGCTTTCGTAACGGCTTCGGAATAGTGAAAGCTCTGTATAATTTCACAACTCTTGCCCAAAAATGTCGAGACCTACAAAAAGATCTTTTCGTTGCGTTTATAAACTATGGAATGAATTCTCATAAAATTTTTAAAGAGAAAAGGACTCGACAAAAATGACATTAACATGGTGAGAAATCTCTGTTGGAACCAACAGGCTGTGGTAACAACATTAGATGGAAATAGCACGGATGCGCAACAGATACGTAGAGGAGTGAGACAGGGCTGTGTACTTTAACCATTACTATTTAATATATATTCCGAAGAGTTATTTACGCAAGCACATGAAAACTATAGAGAAGGGATCAAGATAAATGGTAAAAATTTAAATAACATCCGTTATGCTGACGATTTCGCCGAAAGTCATTATCGCTGAAAGTGAGACAGACCTGCAGACGTTATATTTAGGCCACATTACCAGAGGTGCGAAATATGAGATATTAAGGCTCATAATGCAAGGTTAAATCAAGGATAAAAGATCCATAGGAAGACGAAGAATTTTCTGGCTGGGAAACTTAAGAGAGTGGTATAGTTGCAGCTCAGTAGATCTTTTTAGAGCAGCCGCCAATAAGGTACGGATAGCTGTGATAATAGCCAACCTCCGATAGGAGAAGGAACTACAAGAAGAAGACAGACGTTGCATTTATGAAGCCACTCAGCACTTATTATAATAATGCTGTTACAGTTTTGTTGAGATCTCATTTTGGACGTGTAGTAACTGTCTTTTAAATAAGTGAAATATTTGGTAACGCATACGTTCAGGCGGCTACAATGTCTAGCGCTATTAACGCATCCAGAAAATGTAGTAGATGGCTAGATAACCAAAATAATTTTACTTATGACGATTTCATTTCTGCTAAGATTACAAACATACCAAATACTGCAGTTATGTCAAATGTAGAACGACAGAGGGTATCAGAAGCCAAAGATATCTACTATGTCTGTCTTCAGCAAAAACAGTCAAAACTGTATTCTCAACGTCTACGATATCTTCTTGTACTAAAACTCTTGCAACAGAAGCTGAAGCTACAATGACATCTTTATGAGTTTATCACCGAATATTACGAACCAGTCACGTCAACAGCTGATAAAACATCTATCTTCGAATCTGAACCTGGATGTTCTTTTTCACCTAAACCTCCTATCCATGCAGCATGTCGTGATCTGACGTCTAGCTTTGAAAATCCTTGTAATATCCAAAAACAAACAAAAAACCAAAACGTCAAGGAGTAGTGATAAAGATGCCATTATTTGCTTATATTGTAATGATGTAAACCAGAATTTTTTGACATCGTTATAACCCTGAGTAGACTGCCAGATCTGTAAATGTTGGGTTCACAATGCTTGTGCTAGGGTGGACAATAAAAATCTGGAGAAAATACACATTTGTTTGTTTTGTGAGAATAAATAGCTTCACCTTCATGCCTCAATTCCATTTCCCAATCCTTCCCCATGTTAAGGGGCAAGACAGATTTTCAGAATATTGTAATAATGTCAAAGATTGTACCAAATCATAGTTAGATTAATGACATCGTGCGTCATAAATTAATAGAGTAAGAGTAATAAGCATAGTAATAATGCTGTATTTTCTTATTTTCCTTAGCTATCCCATCGTACCCCCATTCCTCAGAAAGAATACTATGGATCGTGACCTGGTTCCCCAAGGAGAAAGGTAGGAAAACCATAAGCTCGAAAGGGCAGGTTTTCTAATCCTGAAGTAGATCTGTCCTCTGCTGAGATCGCAAAGAAGTATCTACTCGCGACCCTAATAGTTGTTACTTATAGCTCAGAAACTTAACAGTTGACTAAAAACAACAACATCGACCTACAAGTAATTGAAATAGGCTTTTGGGATGAGCATCATGGAGATCTAGACTGGTGCGCATAAAAAAAAAAAAACAAAAAATCAGAAGGAAAATGAAAATAGAAGATAATTATCTTCTTATTTATACTTATGTATCGTAAATTATAATTAGATATCTAATTATAATTTATGTTTATCAGACACAGATGTGCTGGTTTACTATACTCAAGCGATTTCTCGGTAATTTGCCTTATGACAAATGTTACTTTTATATACGATCTTCCAGTACAAAACTGTTGTTTATCTGGTAAGATTATCCTCTGGTTTATTAGGTCTTGCAGAACTTTAGGAAAGAATTTGAGAAATTAGTACTATATAGTACTGGAATTAGTTCGTTTTCCTCAATTCTTCTAGTATTTTATTGTGTTTTACGATTTCGATACTTAATGCCGTTAGTTGTTCTGTCATTGCAACTTTAGGTGTATTCAAAATGATGTAAAATGTAAACGGATGTAAAAAAATGTGTAAAAATAATAAACATAAAAAATCAAATTTCATTCTACTGTACGCTCCTGTATAGTAGTTTCAGAAGCACGCATAAAGGAAATCTATCCCTTTCTCACTGCAGTGAGTAACCAAGGATAGGAATTTCGGGATTCAGAAATCACGATTTCTCTATCTTGCCGCTGTAAATCGATTTAAATAAAGTCTTTCCGAATTCACAAGACTATTAGACATCCTGAATGATTTTGAATGATTCTGGAATCCAGAAATCCTTGATCTATTGTGTTCATAGACAGACAAGAGAGAATTACGTGTAAATTGGTTTCGAACAAAGTAAGATGCTAGCTGTAAATGTTAGGTTTTGTTTATTGTTTCATCAGAATAATGGTTTAACAAGTTTCATCACGTTTGTAGTTAAATTTGCACCCATGTAAGTAACTTATAGCTAATGGTAAAATAATATAGAGCTCGTTTATTAGAACGGGAAATATATTAGGTATGGTGTCTTTTAACTTTTACTTTATTTTGTTAATTTTGTGATGTTATAAACGTTACATGTTTATTATTTTTCTTTAAATAATTATTTTATTAGAGATATTTATAAAAACACAGTAAAATATTTTTTCCGTGTTTATATAAATAGGTTTAATAAAGGAAATTCTAAAAAAAAAAGAACATCCACCGCATGGGAAAATTTTACTGGACATGTTCATATAATATTATACAGCAACTTGGTAGAGTGCAGAAACCTATATTCAGTATAATTAAAAAAAATTACATCTTTAATTTTTTTACCTTTTATATAATAAACTTGCGTGCATAGAAATCGGCCCACTGTAAACTTTTGACTTTAACTATATTTTTTTCAAGAAATATTCATCAGATCACAAAAACAAATATACTGTTTGAAAGACAATTTAATATGCTTTAATGTGAGTACAAATTTATGAAAACTTATTTCGGCTTCCTATGTTTAACATAGTGAAATGAATTCATTAAGCAAATTAAGCTTTTTTATTATTAACATAAATAGGGTTATTGACAATTTAAAACTTAACACTTAATTTTTTAATAATGGGTATGACCTCCTCTTGCCCTAATAACATCTCTCATACGATTAGGCATAGATCTAATCAAGTTTGCTATTGTTGCTTGTGGGATGTTAAGCCACTCTTCTTCTGCTGCAAGAATAAGCTCTAGGATCGAGTCGGGTATGAAGTCTAGCTCGAATTCTTCGTTTTAGCTCATCCTATAAATGTTCGATCGGATTTAGGTCAGGACTGTTTGCTGGCCAGTCTATAACCTGAAAACCGACTTCTGCAATGTAATCTTGTACAATTCTTGCGGTGTGTGCCCTTGCATTGTCATGCATAAAGATAAATTCGTCTCCAATGTAGTCGACGTAAGGTACCACATGAATTGCTAAAATCTCCTCGATATATCTGGCAGCCGTTAAACCTCTTCTTCCGTGAACACGGTCGTCCCTACGAATGAACTCAAGATCGGTTCGTGTTCCTATAGAAATTGCACCCCAGATCATGCAGGAACCACCCCCATAAGCACTCCGCTCTTCAAAGCAGCATTCTGCAAATCTCTCTCCTGGTCTCCGGTACACTTTCCTTCTTCGGTCGCTACCATAGAGGCATATTTTGGTCTCATCTGAGAACAAAACAGATCCCCATTGTTCCAAAGTCCAATTCCGATGATCCTGTGCAAAACGCAGGCGTGCTTGCCGATGAGCTGGAGTAAGTTTTGGACCAATCGCAGGTGTTTTAGGGGTCAGGTTATTTTCCCGCAGTCTTCGTCTCACTGTCCACTGACTAACAGCCAATCTTCGCGCCTCACGTAGCTGTCGTTTCACCTGAACGGCATTAAGGTGACGATTTCTTAATGTTGTTGACACAATAAAGCGGTCATCACGAGCGGTTGTAAATCGCCGTCTGCCTGTTCCAGGTCGCCTATGAAAGGATCCAGTCTCCTCATAACGTTGGCACACTCTTCGAACCGTATTTATTTTATATTTAGGGTAGGTACATACAAAATTTATAAATATACGTTAGCAAATAAATCTATAATAAATAACAGTAAACAATCATTTTCAATGTGTGGTTAAAAACCAATCTGTCTCGAAATTATTATTATTATTATATTACAAATAAGGGCAGAGGAGCGAGCTCCTATTATTCCCAAAAATCAAAAATAAAAAAAACATCCTTTATAAAACTAATACCAATTATAAAGTTAAGTAAACATAAACAATTAAGTATATCATACAAAAATTGAATTGTGAGACAATAAATAAATAAGTAAATAATGCTGTCCGAGAAAAAAAAAATCCTATAAATAAAATAAACCGCTATCAAGTTTATTTTTAAAGATGTTAACACTAGTTGCCGATATGGTGTCTTGATCCAAATTGTTCCAGATATTAAAGATTCTATTTGGCAAGAAGTTCACCCTGGACCTTGCAGTAGTTTGTTCCCTCTTTAATTTGTATCGATGGCCTCTTAATCTTTAGTCTTGATTCAAAGTAAATATGATACTTAGGTTCCCACAATTATGTTTTAAAATGCGTAAGGACATAATTAGATCACCTCGAAGACGTCACTGCTCGAATGTCGTAAGATGAGCCATGGATAATCTATCTTCATAGTTAGATCTTACACGGCCGTATGCCAGTCTTGTGGCTTTACGCTAAACATTTTCAAGTAGGATCTTATCGCGAATGAGATCTGGATTCCACACTGGTCCAGCAAACTCAAGAATAGGTCTAACGTATATTGAGTAAAGTTTACTAACAGAAGTTAGAGATATACGTGTAAAACATTTACGGATCAAAAACAGTTTCGAGTTTGCACGTTTACACACCGACACTATATGATCAGTTATTTTTGCCGATATGTAAAACAACGCATTGTTCAATGTTAAGCGGAATTAACCATTCTGAGGACCATTTGAATATTGCGTCAAGATCTTGTTAAAGAACATGTTGGTTAATAGTTGGATTCACATATATAATTTCGTGTCATCAGCGTAAATGGAAACCTTACTGGATACGATGAGCGGAAGATCACTAGTGTAGACACAAAATAGTAGCGGTCCAAGTACTGATTCTTGTGGGACTCTACTCTTGACTGGCTTATCTAGTGAGTGGTCTTCCCCAACACGAACCCTGAAGTATATGTCGGATAGAAAATCTTGAATCCAAATGTTCAACTTTCCGCGGATACCATAGTGATCCAATTTAGCTAGTAATCGATATTTTGGAACACGGTCAAAAGCTTTGGAGAAGTCTAAGTAGACTACATTGACAGGATTCCAATTGTTTAAAGATAATGACCAATCATTTACACAATGAAGTAAGTTTGTGATCGTTGAACGACCTTTGATAAAGCCATGCCGTTGGTGAGGGATGAAATTTTCTTGAAGAAGAAACTCAGACACAGCTTCCGAAATAATCGATTCCATGACCTTGCCGACAATAGGAACCAGGCTGATTGGACGATAATTATTGCAATCAAGTTTATTTCCTTTCTTGAATATAGGAGTAACCGAAGCCAATTTCCAGGACGAGGGGAGAGAACCTTGATTAAAAGAAGCATTCAATATAAGAGATATAGGGATGGCTACAGATTCTGCACATTCTTTGAGGAAAAAAGAGGTGAGTCCGTTTAATCCAGGTAATGAATTATTTCGTAGTTTCCTTAAATGATGTTTAATTTCATCCGGTGTGAAAGATATATTGTCAAGAGTTTTAGACAAACGTGGGCACATTATTTGAGGAATGGTATCGTCAGGTTCATTTGTAAAAACCTGAGAAAAGAATAACGATAAACATTCCGAAGATTTGTTATTCGAAGAACATAAAGACCCGTCAGATTTTTGAAGTAACCGTATGGAGACTTTAGAAGATAAAGATGTACGAATGTACCGATAAACTTTTTTACTATTACCACTAGCAATGATAGATTCTTCAAATTCTGTTCTTAACTT